>NC_137688.1:811641-996641 GCF_963989245.1 Nansenia antarctica | reverse complement strand
AGGAGGCTGGCAGGGAGGAGCGGGAGCAGGGTACAGATACAGAGGATAGAGAGGATACAGAAGAAGCGGGGCCGAGTCAGCCTGTAACCGTTGACCCGGTAAGGAAAATATAGGTAGCTGTGTAGGGGTGTAACGGATCGCCCCCCACGGTTCGGCACGCATGTGTACCGCGGATCAATTGCAAAATGTAACCAAGTAATAATATTACTTAATATTAGTTAATATCCCTTTTAAATCACAATGTAGAGTTGCCATGAAAAGATAGACGCGACAGTTGCGTGCTTTGTTTTACTCTAAAGCGCAATGATAGGTTGATAATGGGAAAAAAAATCTAGAACAACAAGGCTGCGTTCGTAAATTCGCTCTGGAATCTGATCACTGAGTACACTGGTCTACTTGCACTGGTACCATTGCTTACTGTATGTAGTCGTCTTTGTAGTGGTTTGGGGGAATACTACAGTTTGTCATATGACTGTACAGCACAGTATATAAGATGAGTATATAAGGCAAGTATTTTTGTGCTGGTGGGTGTGGTCCGACCGATTGGGGTGGGCCTGTCTGGGCCAAAAATGCCAGGGCCTAATTTTTGTCCCAGTCCAGCCCTGCCCTCACCTTCACCCTCCCCCTCACCCTCACCCTAACCCTAACACCCTAACCTCTTACCCTAACCCAGGGGTCCCCAAACTCCGGCCCGCGGGCCGGACACGGCCCACCCCCACACTTGGACCGGCCCTTTGAACAACGTCAATTTTCTACAGGCGTTGCACTCGGTGGATTTCTGTCATTTCTGACTGCAATAGCGGCACTGCGCCGACGTGGTGGCGGGGGCGCTGTTTCGCAAATAAGTTATCTTTAGTTTTTGCTAGTGAAATAGCTGATAGTTGATGTTGACTGCTCAAAGAGAATACATATTTGAAAGTACAGAATGCCTGAGAGCCTTATATTGCATTATATTACATTATATTTTGATCATCTGGTGCCTGAATATTGTGTTTTCCTTTGCATAAATAATGACATTTCCACCATAAATTGATGCAGAAAGGTCACAAATTGGTGCATATCAATTCACCAGAATGGTAGAAATTAAGTGTTTGATGCTCGTTTAAGGACCCCCAGACAGCCCTGCTTCATGGGTCCCCCCGTGTATGATGAGGGTCCTCCCTCATGTATCAGACTGTAAAACTGATTATATTTCATTGACATATCACTATAGGTATAAATTCCATCCAAATTCAACTGTTTAGACTTTGTTTGCATCCACCAGTGCTCTCCTGCGCGCAATTGCTTTGCGCAACCGCCTCCATTTCACTCCGTTCCATATTATTTTATGTTAGAGACCGACCCAGGCCCCCCATCACAGAAAGGAAAAATGATGTGGCCCTCACAGAAAAAAGTTTGGGGACCCCTGCCCTAACCTCTCACCCTCACCTTCATCCTCACCTTCACCCTCCCCCTCCCCCTCACCCTAACCCTAACACCCTAACCTCTCACCCTAACCCTAACCCAAACCCTAACCCTCCCCCTCACCCTCACCCTCACCTTCACCCTCACCCTCACCCCCCCCTCACCCTAACCCTCACCTTCATCCTCCCCCGCCCCCTCCCCCTCCCCCTCACTCTCCCCCTCACCTTGAGCTTGGTGTCGGGGTTCAGGACCATCTGGGCCAGGTGGGCGATGGCGCCCGTGTCCACAACGGTCTGGGC
Source organism: Nansenia antarctica (assembly GCF_963989245.1). Taxonomy (NCBI): domain Eukaryota; kingdom Metazoa; phylum Chordata; class Actinopteri; order Argentiniformes; family Microstomatidae; genus Nansenia; species Nansenia antarctica. Next base: position 994,938 of record NC_137688.1, on the reverse strand, counting down.
CAGCTCGGGGGAGTGCTTGGCCAGGTCGCTGAGGGCCGAGGCAGCGATGCGCTTCAGGGCCACCTCGGGCTCCTGGATGCACAGGACCAGGAGGGGAACAGCCCCCGCATCCACCACCGCCTGGGCCAGGGCTACACACACACACACACACACACACACACACGCACACACACACACACACACACACACACACACACACACACACACTCACACACACACACACACACACACACACACACACACCAGGGTTAGAGAGAGAGAGAGAGAGAGTGTGTGTGTGTGTGTCCTTACCGTATGTACAGAGATGTTACTGTACATAAAGTGTATGTTCGTCAGTGTGTCCCTTACGTTAATTGTGGGTTTGTGTGTGTGTGTGTGTGTGTGTTTGGTGTGCGTGTGTGTGGTGTGTGTGCGTGCGTATGTGCGGGCGCACGTGTGTGTTCGGGCGCGCGTGCGGGCGTGTGTGTGTGTGTCCTTACACGCGTTGTGGCGGGCGATGTACCCCAGGGCCCAGGCCGCGCCCTCCTTCACCCCGGGGTCAAAGTCCCTCAGGCAGACGACCAGGGCGTCCAGCGCCCCGCTGTCCACCACGGCCTGGGCCAGGGCAGGGGAGTGCTTGGCCACCGCGCGCAGCACGAACGCTGCTGCCTTCTTATAGAACCGCTAGACACACACACACACACACACACACACACACACACACACACACACACACAGCTTGACGTAACACAGAACAGGGCCCAGACACGGTGGCTGGAGAAGAACACATTTGTAATTAATAAAATAAAAGACACAACCGAATGAAAGAGAAGTTACTCACGTTCTCCTGGGCCAGGGAGTAGACCAGCAGAGGCAGGATGTCTCCCTGGACGACGGCCTCCGCCAGGTCATCATTGTAGTTGGCCAGGCGACCCAGAGCCAGAGCTGCTGTCTGCCGGATGGTAGGAACCACATCTAACAACAGAGGTCTCAGAAGAGACATCACACCTAGAGAGACGAGGGGAGGGAGTGAGGGAGAGAGAGGGAGGGAGGGAGGGAGAGTGAGGGAGAGAGAAAGGGAGAGAGAGGGGGGGAGAGAGAGAGAGGGAGAGGGGGAGGGAGAGGGAAAGAGGGAGGGAGAGAGAGATAGAGGGAGGGAGGGAGAGAGAGAGAGGGAGGGAGGGGAGGGAGAGAGAGAGGGGGGGAGGGAGTGAGGGAGAGAGCGGGAGGGTGGGAGAGAGAGAGATAAAATGATAGCAGAACATTGACACAGCAGTCAGTGAGTAGCCTAGTTTCCATCATGGGAAATGAACAAGAGTATGGGGCAAAGGAACACATAAGGAAAGTTGCATCACAAGATGTTCCACTTAAAGAGGAAGCTTCCTGCCAACGTACCTGCATTTTGTAACGTTTCTATGTTTTGCGGTCTTGTTGCAACTTCAGCAATTGTCTGCACAAATTGTGTCCTTGCTTTCTGGTACTGCTCAAAAACTGCAAAAGAAAAGTCATAATCAATGGATGATGATTTATTCATATTTATTTCAACTGCAAAGATTAAATGTTTTTTTATATCTCTATGATGTATATGAGTGATGTATATATCCATTGTATATGAGTTATTGTATTGTATTGCGTGTTATGTTAATGATTAAAGCTGCAGGTAACTAAAGTTAAGACAGACATGGCTCTTATCTAACTTTCCATTTCAAACACAAACAACCAAAACAGTCATGAGAATGTGGACAGGCGACTTAGCCTGATCTTACCTTGCAACACCTGTCGTTGACTCATACTTACAGATTCATCAACAATCTAAAGCCACTTTTGCTAAATATATTATTAGTCCTAATACTAGTATATAACATCTGCTTGTTTGTTTGTTTTCTTCACACAACGGAGTTTCATCAAATAACAGAACTGGTCCACACGGTGCTGTCTGGGTTAGTGTTAGTGTTACTGTTGCCCTAGCAACAGTCCGAAAGCTATAGCTGCGTTGGTGAATTCGCTCTGAGAGCGCCGGAGTGCACACTGGGTTCAACGTCATAAAGAAACCAAGTAATTTGATTGGACAAGAGGCATTCCATGATGAGTGCTGTACAGAGCGAATTTACGAACGCATCCTAATACAGGTCTTGCGCAAATCATCGCTCAGTGCGCTCTGCTTGCTTTCCCTTCTCCCGCTCCCGCAAAAAACACTGTAGATAGAATAATAATAATTAGTCGATATTATAAAATTATAATAATAGATTTGATTTAAAAAGCGCCTTTCTCAAACTCAATTTGAGTTTTTAGAGAAGCAGAACAACAACAACAGCGGCTTGGACAGATATTTAACATATATATGTTTATGTTATTGATTAGACAGATATTTAACATATATATGTTTATGTTATTGATTAGACAGATATTAAACATATATATGTTTATGTTATTGATTAGACAGATATTTAACATATATATGTTTATGTTATTGATTAGACAGATATTAAACATATATATGTTTATGTTATTGATTAGACAGATATTAAACATATATATGTTTATGTTATTGATTAGACAGATATTAAACATATATATGTTTATGTTATTGATTAGACAGATATTAAACATATATATGTTTATGTTATTGATTAGACAGATATTTAACATATATATGTTTATGTTATTGATTAGACAGATATTAAACATATATATGTTTATGTTATTGATTAGACAGATATTAAACATATATATGTTTATGTTATTGATTAGACAGATATTTAACATATATATGTTTATGATATTGATTAGACAGATATTTAACATATATATGTTTATGTTATTGATTAGACAGATATATAACATATATATGTTTATGTTATTGATTAGACAGATATTTAACATATATATGTTTATGTTATTGATTAGACAGATATTTAACATATATATGTTTATGTTATTGATTAGACAGATATTTAAGTATGTTTATGTTATTGATTAGACAGATATTAAACATATATATGTTTATGTTATTGATTAGACAGATATTAAACATATATATGTTTATGTTATTGATTAGACAGATATTTAACATATATATGTTTATGTTATTGATTAGACAGATATTTAACATATATATGTTTATGTTATTGATTAGACAGATATTAAACATATATATGTTTATGTTATTGATTAGACAGATATTTAACATATATATGTTTATGTTATTGATTAGACAGATATTTAACATATATATGTTTATGTTATTGATTAGACAGATATTTAACATATATATGTTTATGTTATTGATTAGACAGATATTTAACATATATATGTTTATGTTATTGATTAGACAGATATTTAAGTATGTTTATGTTATTGATTAGACAGATATTTAAGTATGTTTATGTTATTGATTAGACAGATATTTAACATATATATGTTTATGTTATTGATTAGACAGATATTAAACATATATATGTTTATGTTATTGATTAGACAGATATTTAACATATATATGTTTATGTTATTGATTAGACAGATATTTAACATATATATGTTTATGTTATTGATTAGACAGATATTTAAGTATGTTTATGTTATTGATTAGACAGATATTTAAGTATGTTTATGTTATTGATTAGACAGATATTTAACATATATATGTTTATGTTATTGATTAGACAGATATTTAAGTATGTTTATGTTATTGATTAGACAGATATTTAACATATATATGTTTATGTTATTGTAGATGTCGATGGGCAGCTTTCCAAGGGTGCATGGATTTACTGTAGAATAGCCTATGTGAATGAATGAATGAATGAATGAATGAATGAATGAATGGTCTTTATTGTCATTAATACAGTACAGGTACCATACAACGAAATGTAGGAGGGGGGGCTCCCCTGGTGCTAGGAACAAAATACTAAAAACAAGAAGGGAAAAGAGCTGGTTTACATAAATAAAGGCTATCTACACTATCCACTATACTATACTACTATACTATACAAATAAAACACTGTGCTGTACTCTATGCTATGCTATACCTATTCTAACATTTCCTATCTCTGAACCTTATGTACACGAGGGTTGTCATATTGCACATAGTATTATTGCACATTCATTTAAAGTGTCGCAGTTTGCAGGTTTGAAATGTTCACAGTTGTATTTCAGTATTGCACTTGATTACAATCAATCTGGAACTAGCCAGCAACTTTTGATGGACTACAAAAGGCCGAAAGCATTGTTTGTCTAACATGCAGGTGAATTGGCCCTTCTCAGATGTTTTAATAGACTCTAGAGTCTATAGTATAGTATTAGCATCGTATGTTGCAACCTACAGGTCAAGTTGATTCATAATCAATAGATGTCACAATCACATGACAAACCTACATTGCATTTCAAGTATAGTCAGGTAGTGCAGAATGTTGTGCAGGTTGCAATTAGATGATTCAGATTATTAATTAAATTAAGATTATATAATGATTAAAGCACTTTGAGCTGCAATGTTTGCAGGAAAAGCGCTATACAAATAAAGTTGTTATTATTATTATTATTATTATTATCACACAAGAGGGAGTGTGTTATACTGAATATCAGCACGGCTGTGATTCGGTTGTGGGTACGAGGCCGCAGGTACTAAAAACTACGACTTAACCCAGTTGACTAAGACCATAACAATATCATAAAACATCACACAACCCAGCCAGAACAATATAGCCATGTAGTTTGCTAGCAATGGTCTATTAGCTAGGCTTGCTCTGAGCCTTTTTTACTAGAGGAAAAACCTGGGGCCCTTCTCTGGAGTGAACTATAGGCTTCAGTTCAGCAACTACTGTCGGCCTGCTCCTATCAACCTCTCAGTGGTCTTCACCAGGGACCTGAGGAATTCCTTCACTTGTAGTACCATCCCACAGCACCAAGAGGGCGACATAGCACGCTCTCAAACCATGTCCTGATACACAATGTCACAATGGCCAACCTGCTGGTTCTTGCTGATAAGAAAGATAGAGAGAGGTGTCAATTATTAGCAGCAATGAGAACAGTAACAGGTTGTTTGATGTGTTTACAAATGTAATTCTAATGTCATAAGAAGTAGGTCAACTATTTGGAAGAAAAAATAATAAAACATTGCACCTTTAACACTTAACAACACATGTGATCTTAAAATGGTTGATTACAACAAGTGAACAGAAAAATTAACAAATAATTGCCAGGTATAGCCTACATATACAGACTGCAAACGGACATACACTTTTTCCACATTTTGTTGTTATAGACTCCATTTAAAATGGATTATATTAAAATAATTTGCCATCAAATCACACATAATACCCCAGAATGACAAAGTGAAAACACATTTTTGTTTCAGTTTTCAAGAAATTTCAGTAAATGTTTTCAAACTTAAACACAGAAATAGCTCATGTACATAAGTATTCAGAACCTCTTAAAATGAGTTAACATGCACAAATGTTGAATTGAGTTAATCTTAATGCAAGGATAATAGTTCATGTAATTTTGGAATTAATATCTTTGTTTTTAGAGGGTCTGTGATTTGCATAGGAATACTTATGAGGTATCAGAGCTTTGGTTCAGGTCGAATCCGACGGGACACCAGGGCTTGGGACACCAGGTCTTGGGACACCAGGGCTTGGGACACCAGGGCTTGGGACACCAGGGCTTGGGACACCAGGGGTTGGGACACCAGGGCTTGGGACACCAGGGCTTGGGACACCAGGGCTTGGGACACCAGGGGTTGGGACACCAGGGCTTGGGACACCAGGGCTTGGGACACCAGGGGTTGGGACACCAGGGGTTGGGGGGGCTCTCTTCATTTTCTAAGAATGAATACGGACCGAAAAAAGCAACGCAACTGCCAGGCTGAGATGGGCAGGCGCGTCATTCGAGTACTGCGCCACAGCCCAAGACCAACCGCCCGAAAACAGAAAGGTTCCAATGACGAAAACCAACGATAATTGTAGACACTCTCACTCCCTTTTACAATACAATTGTTTATTTTCTTTTAGGGAAAGATCAGCTTTATCCAACAGCATTGCTTGCATCATTTCTAGTCCCCTTTTCCCCTGCCCCAACCCTCCCCTTATTGGAGTAGATGAAAATAATATAATTATTAAGTATTACATTTACATTTACATTTTACATTTTTGGCATTTAGCAGACGCCTTATTCCAAAGCGACTTACAATCAATAGGCAAGGCAAGGCAAGGCAAGTTTATTTGTATAGCACATTTCATACAACAGGGGCAATTCAAAGTGCTTTACATGCAATATTTAAAAATGCAGCAAGAGGAGCATAAGATAAGGAGCATAATACATTTGAATACTAAGCATGTGAATCAGCAATCCACCATTCGTTGCAGGAAGAGTAATCCAGCTCAGGCCCGGGGCCACTGATAGAAGATAAAAAAATAAAATAAAAAAAAACTGGAGAAACTGAGAAACAGTACAAGGGAGGCAATAGAAGTTCTTAGGGACACAGTAGAGGGGAGAGCGGGTGTCTTTAGGAGACGTAGTGGTGAGGGCAGAAGATGTCTCAGGAGGAGCAGTTAAGATGTAACCTGAAGAGATGGGTCTTCAGTCTACGACGGAAGATGGGTAGTGACTCAGCCGTTCTGACGGCCGTGGGGAGCTCATTCCACCAGCGGGGAGCCAGTGTTGTGAAGAGACGTGATCGGGCAGCCCGACTGCTGTGTAGAGGTGGTGGGGCCAGTCGGCCAGCCGAGGTGGAGGAGCGGAGTGAGCGGGCAGGGGGCAGGGGGCAGGGGGCAGGGGGCAGCGGGCAGCGGGCAGGGGTTTTAGGAGTGAGCGGGCAGGGGGCAGGGGGCAGGGGGCACGGGGCAGGGGGCATGGGGCAGGGGGCAGAGGGCATGGGGCAGCGGGCAGGGGGCAGCGGGCAGGGGTTTTAGGCTATACTTTTTTGATAGGAACAACAATCATCACTCCTCTTCCCAGGAACACTCTATGACCTTCATGTATCTTCCAATAACACAATAGTAATAAAAAGCATAGCATAGTAGCGTGTTTGTTTTGCTTACTGGTTGGATCAAATACCCAGGTCAAGTTACTTTAGTTGTCAGTCAACTCTAACTCATTATTTCCAAGGAACTACGGTTGTGAAGTCATATGGCACATTTTTGAGCACTCACATTCAAAAGGAAAGGTACACAATGTCAGAGAAACTCGGAGCTTGAAAGTTCACTTCACCATATCGCACAGGTACGTTTGTTACCATATAACATGTCTTTTGATACCAATGTTTGTTGTATTAAATTAACAATGTTAACTACTGTGTCTATGTGTGTCTATAACCACACATATACGTACACAATTAATAGAAATATTTGAAATGTTATGTCTTTCATGAGGTGCTCAATTGCCATACATTTAATGTGTTGTGTTGTGTTTGTATTGACAGGTTTCACACATAGTTCATCACAGTCTACTGGCACAGACATACGGGGCACATGTTGACGACATCAGGGATCCTACTGCTAATGCTTTGACCTGCCATCTCAGCAGATAGCTCAGGTGAGGTTGGATGGCAAGCATGCTGTTGTTGCCTGTACTAGATACGTTCATCTCTCAAAGGCACAATATGGGATTTGTTCTGCTGTTAAACGGTCATTTAAATTCATAACGCTGGAAGAACGTTACTTATAGATTCCTAAAGGTCATATTTCGACACCCCCGTCCTTCAACATTATACTAATACAAATGTTATTGAACCTTTAAACCTATGGAAGCATATAGTAGACTCAATTCAAATGCTAATGCAATATGAGATTGCAATTGCATGTTTCACTTTTGCATGCATTCTTTCAGACAATATTCAAATGCAATTCTAATGATAAGCATTAGCATACCTGATGTGCACATTCGCTGTCAATATTAAACTTATAATGCAAAGCCATTTGACATTTAATTTTCAAAGTCATGCGCTGCTTTGTAGCTGACAAAATTCAAAAGTTCATTCTAATGTGCAAATGACTACGCAATCCCAAAATAGCATATTCATTTGCCACTTTTGCCTGCGTTATTTGAGTCAATATTCAAATTGTAATGCAATAATGTTATACGCAATTGCATTTACATGTTCTAGGAAACACATCCGCTTTCCAGCTGACAACATTCAAACTCTCTATGCAATTCAAACGCATCCGGGTACTTTGCTCTCCCGTCATGTCCACGCCCCTTTTTGGGTGATAGAAGTGGAGAAGTTTGACTGGCGGTCAATGGAAATTTCTGGTCTTTGCTACTTTAATCCGATAAAATAAGAACAGATTTATTCATTATCCTATCTTAAGAAAACTAATGTAACACTCTCATCTGGGGATTTACACAGCAAATCAAATGAAGAACTACAAATCCCAGATGACAGGGAGATGACGTATGACTGCTCTGATGAATCAACCCCTATTTCATAAATGTTCTCTATATAACGACGTCGATCATTGATCGGCAACGTCTATATAATAGTTTGCCTAACTGGCCAACGGATTTGGGCTCCTAATATCTAAAAAGCACTACGGTTTTCTTATTTTATCGGATAAAATAATAGCCTTATGTATGTAAGCCTGTTGGTCTTAGGTCAGATGCAGGTTGAGATCAGTGGAATAGGCAGCTTGTGAAACATGTAGAGGAGTTTATTCCAGCAAAGGCCTACCCAATGTACACAGTTCACTTAGATTTTGAATGCTGACAATCATTGAATTCTAAGACATTTCATTCGTATGAATAACACGTTCTTTTTCAATGCTGACACTGTCCCATTGCTCAATGGACGTGGCTCAGTTGAGGTCTGTGATTGGTTTGTGGTCATCAGTAATTGTCATTGAAGAGGGTATCTCAATAATACAGTATAAAAAAATAATAATCACATGGTAATTTCAGTCCTTTATGGTATATTCTGTCATTGTTCCTGGTGTACATGCTAAGATATTCTTCATACCGGTAATTCTTGAGATGTGTTAACCCCATCCCTCTGCCTCTCGTACTTGGTCTCCTGGTGCTGTATTTCAGTTGTGCTTTGATGTCACATAGTTCCTGAAACCTGCAATTTGTAGAGCTTGGACAGATTTTAAGATAAAAATAAAAATAGCTTGGAGGTGTGTGTGTGTGTGTGTGTGTGTGTGTGTGTGTGTGTGTGCGTGTGTGCGGTAAAAGCTTAAATCTTGGCTCCAGGGCAGTTTCAGGGCGGATGATCCCGACATTCTCAGCGATGACATTCTGACAGCAGCGAATACAAAGATAATAATGAAACTGAAAATATCTCGGCCTCCATAATGTCTTCATAACACCAGACCGTCAATACTGGCTACGTTCTGAAGAATTGTGTATAATCAGTATTTTCTGTGTTTCATAAGACTGTATCTACAGTATTGTCCCACCTGTATCAACCTTGCAATTTTGTGATCACTGATGCGACATTTCTGGTTATAAATGTATGCCTGTGTATCTGTGAATCCACTTCTGTACTACATAACTATATACTAAATATGTTGTTCTGTAATGTGTATGTGGAATATAGTAACAAGATTGTGGGACAATAAAGCTTTTCTTAATCTGAATGCTGACTGCGCCGACCAGCTGGCCGGGGTTTTCACCAACATCTTCAACCAGTCCCTGTCCCAGGCCACCATCCCAGCCTGCCTGAAAACCTCAACTATCATCCCAGTCCCGAAGAAAAGCACGGTGAGCTGCCTAAACGACTACCGCCCGGTGGCCCTCACACCAATCATCATGAAGTGCTTCGAGAAACTAGTCCGGGCCCACATAGTCACACGCCTCCCGCCCAACCTGGATCCATACCAGTTCACCTACAGAGCCCACAGGTCCACAGAGGACGCCATCGCGACGACTCTCCACTCCACTCTATCCCACCTGGAGAGGGGAAACAGCTACGCGAGACTGCTCTTTGTGGACTTCAGCTCTGCCTTCAACACCATCCTTCCAGACAGGCTAGTGACCAAACTACTAGACCTGGGACTATCACACTCTATCTGTGCATGGATCAAGGACTTCCTGTCTGACTGCCCCCAGAGGGTGCGGGTGGGCTCCCACACCTCCACAGCCCTCAGACTCAGCACTGGGTCCCCCCAGGGCTGCGTGCTAAGCCCCATCCTCTACAACCTCTACACCTACGACTTCACCCCAGCAACTCCATCATAAAGTTTGCAGACGACACCACCGTGGTGGGCTGCATCTCGGGGGGGGGACGAGGCGGCGTACAGGGATGAGGTGGAGCAGCTGGGCAAGCTGTGCAAGGTAAACAACCTGCTGCTGAACCAGTCAAAGACCCAGGAAATCATCGTGGACTTCAGGAGGAAAAAATCTGAGGTCCAGCCCCTGCTCGTCGATGGAGGGAGCGTGGAGAGAGTCTCAACTCTCCGATTCCTGGGGGTGCACATACAGGATGACCTGTCCTGGAAGACCAACACAGCAGCCATCATCAAGAAGGCACAACAGCGGCTCTACTTCCTGAGAGTCCTCAGGAAAGACCACATCGGACAGGAGATGCTGGTGACCTTCTACCGCTGCGCAGTGGAGAGCATCCTCACCTACTGCATCTGCATCTGGTTCTCCAGCTGCACAGCCGCAGAGAGGAATGCGCTACAGAGAGTCGTGAGATCGGCCCAGAAGATCACCGGCGCCCCCCTCCCCTCTCTGGAAGAGCTGTACAACACACGCTGCCTCAGGAAGGCCTCCAAGATCTCCAGAGACCCATCCCACCCTGGGAACGAACACTTTGCTCGGCTGCCCTCGGACAGGCGGTTCAGGACCATGTTCGCAAGGACAAATAGACTGAAGCTCAGCTTCTACCCCAGGGCCATTCAGGCCCTGAACACAGCAAAGACCTAGGTTCTAGGCCCTGGACAATCTAGACAATTTGATGGCAGCTACTAGATTGTAATCAAGTGCAATACTGAAACACGACTGTGAACATTTCAAACCTGCAAACTGCGACACTTTAAATGAATGTGCAATAACACTATGTGCAATATGACAACCCTCGGGTACATAAGGTTCAGAGATAGGAAATGTTAGAATAGGTATAGCATAGCATAGAGTACAGCACAGTGTTTTATTTGTATAGTATAGTATAGTGGATAGTGTACATAGCCTTTATTTATGTAAACCAGCTCTTTTCCCTTCTTGTTTTTAGTTTTTTTTCCTAGCACCAGGGGAGCCCCCCCTCCCAAATTTCGTTGTATGGTACCTGTACTATATCAATGACAATAAAGACCATTAATTCATTCATTCAGTCAAGACCCTAGAGCAGTTTTGTAAACAGGTTTAAACCCTGGGAGGGTGTGGGCTGGGAGGGTGTGGCCTGGGAGGGTGTGGGCTGGGCAGGGTTAGGTCACAGCTGCAGTCCAGGAGTGAACAAACACGCGGATGTATGCACGCACGCACCCTGTGTGCACATTTTAAACATTCAATTACTGTATTCACCCCAGGGAAGGTGGTAAGGAGAAATGTAAATACATTTCCGCGTTGTTGAACATCAATGACACACCGCTAGTCAACTAACACAGCTTGTTCTGTGAGCCTGCTAACAATGTAAAGTAGTGTTCTAGTTAACTAGGTAACAATGTAAAGTAGTGTTGTAGTTAACTAGGTAACTATATAAAGTAGTGTTCTAGTTAACTAAGTAACAATGTAAAGTAGTGTTGTAGTTAACTAGGTAACAATGTAAAGTAGTGATCTAGTTAACTAGGTAACAATATAAAGTAGTGTTCTAGTTAACTAGGTAACAATGTAAAGTAGTGTTGTAGTTAACTAGGTAACAATATAAAGTAGTGTTCTAGTTAACTAGGTAACAATGTAAAGTAGTGTTGTAGTTAACTAGGTAACAATGTAAAGTAGTGTTCTAGTTAACTAGGTAACAATTTAAAGTAGTGTTCTAGTTAACTAGGTAACAATGTAAAGTAGTGTTGTAGTTAACTAGGTAACAATGTAAAGTAGTGTTGTAGTTAACTAGGTAACAATATAAAGTAGTGTTCTAGTTAACTAGGTAACAATGTAAAGTAGTGTTCTAGTTAACTAGGTAACAATGTAAAGTAGTGTTCTAGTTAACTAGGTAACAATGTAAAGTAGTGTTCTAGTTAACTAGGTAACAATGTAAAGTAGTGTTCTAGTTAACTAGGTAACAATGTAAAGTAGTGTTCTAGTTAACTAGGTAACAATGTAAAGTAGTGTTCTAGTTAACTAGGTAACAATGTAAAGTAGTGTTCTAGTTAACTAGGTAACAATGTAAAGTAGTGTTGTAGTTAACTAGGTAACAATGTAAAGTAGTGTTCTAGTTAACTAGGTAACAATGTAAAGTAGTGTTCTAGTTAACTAGGTAACAATGTAAAGTAGTGTTCTAGTTAACTAGGTAACAATGTAAAGTAGTGTTCTAGTTAACTAGGTAACAATGTAAAGTAGTGTTGTAGTTAACCAGGTAACAATGTAAAGTAGTGTTGTAGTTAACTAGGTAACAATGTAAAGTAGTGTTGTAGTTAACTAGGTAACAATATAAAGTAGTGTTCTAGTTAACTAGGTAACAATGTAAAGTATTGTTGTAGTTAACTAGGTAACAATATAAAGTAGTGTTCTAGTTAACTAGGTAACAATGTAAAGTAGTGTTGTAGTTAACTAGGTAACAATGTAAAGTAGTGTTCTAGTTAACTAGGTAACAATGTAAAGTAGTGTTGTAGTTAACTAGGTAACAATGTAAAGTAGTGTTCTAGTTAACTAGGTAACAATGTAAAGTAGTGTTGTAGTTAACTAGGTAACAATATAAAGTAGTGTTCTAGTTAACTAGGTAACAATGTAAAGTAGTGTTGTAGTTAACTAGGTAACAATGTAAAGTAGTGTTGTAGTTAACTAGGTAACAATGTAAAGTAGTGTTGTAGTTAACTAGGTAACAATGTAAAGTAGTGTTGTAGTTAACTAGGTAACAATGTAAAGTAGTGTTCTAGTTAACTAGGTAACAATGTAAAGTAGTGTTGTAGTTAACTAGGTAACAATGTAAAGTAGTGTTGTAGTTAACTAAGTAACAATGTAAAGTAGTGTTCTAGTTAACTAGGTAACAATGTAAAGTAGTGTTGTAGTTAACTAAGTAACAATGTAAATAGTGTTGTAGTTAACTAGGTAACAATGTAAAGTAGTGTTCTAGTTAACTAGGTAACAATGTAAAGTAGTGTTCTAGTTAACTAGGTAACAATGTAAAGTAGTGTTCTAGTTAACTAGGTAACAATGTAAAGTAGTGTTCTAGTTAACTAGGTAACAGTGTAAAGTAGTGTTCTAGTGAACTAGGTAGCAGTGGGGTTAGGGTTTGGCTTGTCTAGAGAGTGTGTGTAGTGATTCTCAACAACGTTGAAACTTAGTTCCGTGTTTCAAAAATAAAAGTCTGAACATTTTGATTGGTTGCCGTTGTGGATGTGGACCAAAACACTAGAAGGTGTCACTATGTGCTCTGAGAAGTGCTTCACAGGTACAGTGTTTTAAATAAGAACTGATCGCAACAGAAACATTACTGTGTTCATTCAGCCAATGACAAAATGTCATTTGGTAGAACCAGAGATGGTCTTATACAACTGGATCTTTTAAAAAACGTTTTTATCATTCGACACCCTGTCATCTTTTTGTCTCTGGTCGTCAACCAGCAGCTAGAAGGAGCAGGTTTATTTGTTTGTTTGTTTATTTGTTTATTTATTTCGCATTTAGAAGGTACACAGTTGACAGAGAACACAGTAAGTAAACAGCAGGAGGAGGAGGCAAGACAACCCAGAAGGCCGATGTGGCGCCTCCACCTAATAATCACCAAGAGTTATAAACAACACAACAATAACATACAGAAACACAACATAAGTACATAAGAGTGATGGCAAACTAGTAATAATAATAATGCCAAAATATGAATCAAACAGCAATGCCAACGTAAAAAAAGAAAATGTGAATGTGTGATTATGTGGTGTAAATGCAGATGTGGTGTGTGTGTGTGTGGGTGTGTGGATGTATGTATGTAAGTGTGTGTGTGTGTGTTATGCATACATGAGAAATATGCAACGAACAAACATACATGAAGAACATATAAATAAAACAGTTACAAAGCAGCAGTAAAATGATCTCTTAAGAGTCTTTTGAAACAATTTATAGAGGAACTGTTTCTTGCTAGAGGAGAAAAGACATTCAGGTTGACAACCTGAATACAATTTTTTTTAATTTTTTTTTTAAAACAATTTAATTAAAAAATTATTAAATTACAACCAGCCGCTAGAGGAAGCAGTTTGACAACTAGCCGCTAGAGGGAGCAGTTTGACAAGCAGCCGCTAGAGGGAGCAGTTTGACAACCAACCGCTAGAGGGAGCAGTTTGACAAGCAGCCGCTAGAGGGTAAATGGTAAATGGACTGCACTTATATAGCGCCTTTATCCAAAGCGCTTTACAACGGCCTCTCATTCACCCATTCACACACACATTCACACACCAATGGCGGCAAGCTACCATGCAAGGCGCCGGCCTGCTCACTGGGAGCAATTTGGGGTTCAGTGTCTTGCCCAAGGACACTTCGACATGTGGCCAGCCGGGGCTCGAACCGCCGATCTGCCAACCTTGCGATCATTAGACGGCGGCTCTACCTCCTGCGCCACAGCCGCAGTTTGACAAGCAGCCGCTAGAGGGAGCAGTTTGACAACAAGTGGACTCAGCTTGGTTCTAATGGCAGAAGGAATCTGGGCCCCATTCCACGAAGCTCGATAAAGTTCTAAGCCTCGATAAAGTTTTAAGCCTCGAAAATGTTAGCTTGCGTTCTGTGCCATCAACGTGGCTCAAATAATTCGCTGCTTGGTTGAGCTCCTTCTGAGTCAGATATAACTAGCCTGGTCGCGACCAGGCTAAAACACAGGCTATAGTGAGACGCGCGTCAAAAAAGGCTCACAGGCGGAAACTACATCCCGAACGACAGTTCCTCCCTAGGAAATATTAGTTCCCACTTCACACGAGATTAGATAGTTTGACTGTGTGATAGATAGATAATTTGATATTTTGAAAATGTGATCGATCGATAGATAGTTTGATTGTGTGATAGATAACTTGATATTTTGAAAGTGTGATAGATAGATCGATATATCAATAAAGAAAAGAGTGTTAAAAAAAAAGTAATTGTCACAACTTGCATTGCCATCGTCACAGCGGTCTGGCTGGCGTAGTGGTTAAGGCTGCGGACTCGAGTTCCAGAGGTTGCGAGTTCGAGACTTGACTAAGTCATTCATTTTTATTTTTTTTACATTTAACCGAAGATTTCATGCAAAGGTTTCAAACACCATTGTAATCGTGTCAGTTCTTGTAAATTAGCCTGCACCATAATTTTATAGCCTACAATACTTTTTTAGATGAGATTTTAGATTAGATTCAGACAACGAAATGCAGTAAAAAGTGTGTCTGAAGAGGGATTCGAACCACTGATATAAAATGACGAATAAATCCTATGGCAGCAGTCAATACCACTAGGCCATTGTGGCGATATGACGGTTTGTAGCCTGCTGCGGATATCACCACAGTAGTAATATTCATTTATTAAAATATGAACATATAACAATAACTGGGGCTAGTATGACCTACGCATTTATTCGGTCAGCAATTTCTTGCCAAACCATTTCCCTCGCCTTGTTAATTGCGGCAGTATTGCACTATTTTACATCTTATTTTTCCGTCTTCATAAAAATCAATAATTCGGAATGCTGCGCAAATGTAGTACCCCTGCAGAGTGGAGTATCTTCATTTCGACAGATCGACACTTCAGGGCTTTTTATGTCTGCGTGCACGCGCCCATATCGAAGATTTGTAAGCCTGTCTTCTGTGAACACTGATGACACAAGGCTGATCCTCGTTCGAGGAATCACCTGAGGCTTGAATTCCAATCTCGAGTTGCCTGAGCGCCGCATTTATTTATATCGCAGCTAAACTGATCCTTCTTTAGTGGAATGACCCCCTGATTGTTGCTCATGCAGCTGTATGAAAATACACAGTTGTACCAGTGTCATAATGGGTATTCTACAACAGCATGTTTGGATACTGGATGGAACAACCCACAGTTCAGACCTCGTCTCCAGTATCAATGCGCCTCCCAATCAATCTGATTAAGAACACCTGTGCTGACCTTCAATTCAATTCAATTCAACAACAACAACAACAACAACAACAACAACAACAACAACAACAACAAGACGACAACATGACAATACTCAAGACAAAATATACAGTACCAATATGAGTGGATATTATGAATAAATACTGTACAACTAAGTGCAAGAACATGTAAAGTGCAAAGGTACAATAATCAGCAATTATTGAGAAGGGCTATGGCTTTGGGGAAAAAACTGTTCAAGTGTCTTGATGTTTTTGTCCTGGGGCCCATTCCACTAAGGTGGATTATCTTCTAAGCCTCGATAAAGTTCTAATCGGCGATAATGTTAGCTTGCGTTCGGTTCCATCAATGTGGCTCAAATAATTCGCTGCTTGGTTGAGCTCCTTCTGAGTCAGATATAATTAGCCTGGCCGCGAGCAGGCTAAAAGACTGGCTAAAGTAATACGTGCGTCAAAAAAGGCTCACAGGCGGAAACTACATCCCCGAATGACAGTTCCTCAAGTGTCTTTTAGGAAATATTAGTTCCCACTTCACACGAGATAGATAGATAGATTGGTTGACTGTGTGATAGATAGATAATTTGATATTTTGAAAGTGTGATCGATCGATAGATAGTTTGATTGTGTGATAGATAACTTGATATTTTGAAAGTGTGATAGATAGATCGATAGATCAATAAATAAAAGAGTGTAAAAAAAAAAAAAAAAGTAATTGTTTCAACTTGCACTGCTGTCATCACAGCGGCCTGGCTGGCGCAGTGGCTAGAGTTCCAAAGGTTGCGTGTTCGAGACTTGATTTAAGTGTTTATTATTTTATTTTTTTACATTTAACCGAAGCCTTCATGCAAATCGATTTACAACATATATATATATATCTGTCTAAGTGAATCATCTATCCATCAGTAATCGTAAGAAAAAATAATCTATGCCAAATCCAGGGTCTAGTAGTTGAAGAACATAATTTACTCAGAAAGGCTTCAAACACCATTGTAATCGTGTCAGTTCTTGTAAATTAGCCTGCACCATCATTTTATAGCCTACATACTTACTATTACTATATTTTAGATGAGATTTTAGATTAGATTCGGACAATGAAATGCAATAAAAAAGTGTGTCCGAAGAGGGATTTGAACCACCGTCTCAAAAAGACGAACAAATATCACGGCAGCGGTCGATACCACTAGGCCATCGTGACGATACCACTAGGCCATCGTGACGATAAGATGATTTTAGCCTGCTGCTGATATCACCACAGTAGTAAATATTCATTTATTAAAATATGAACATATAACAATAACTAGGGCTAGTATGACCTACGCATTTAATCGGTCAGCAATTTCTAGCCAAATCATTTCCATCGCCTTGTTAATTGCGGCAGTATTACACTATTTTACATCTTATTTGTCGTCTTCATAAAGATCAATCTTCATTTCGACAGTTTGACTCTTCGGCGCTCTTTATGTCTGCGTGCACGCGCCCATATCGAGGATTTGTAAGCCGGTGTTCTGTGAACACTCATCACACAAGCCTGATCCTCGTTCGAGGAATCACCTGAGGCTTGAATTCCAATCCCGAGTTGCCTGATCGCCTGATTTATTTCAATCGCCGATATACTAATCCACCTTTAGTGGAACGGCCCCCTGGTGGCCCTGTAGCGCTGTCCAGAAGGCAGTAATGTAAACAAGCTGTGAGCTGGATGTGATGTGGGGGGTCAGACACAATCTTGCGTGCTCTCTTCAGTGATCTGGAGCTATGGAGGTCTGTGATGGGAGGCAGGGGGCAGCCGATGACACTTTAAATGAATGTGCAACAATACTATGTGCAATATGACAACCCTTGTGTACATAAGGTTCAGATATAGGAAAAGTTAGGATATTTATAGCATAGCATAGAGTACAGCACAGTGTTTTATTGTATAGTATAGTAGTATAGTATAGTAGATAGTGTACATAGCCTTTATTTATGTAAACCAGCTCTTTTCCCTTTTTTATTTTACCCTTGGCCCTCTTGTTTTTAGTCTTTTTCCAAGCACCAGGGGAGCCCCCCCTCCTAAATTTCGTTGTATGGTACCTGTACTGTATTAATGACAATAAAGACCATTCATTCATTCATTCAATCATGATCCGCTCAGCTGTCCGTACGACTCTTTGTAGCTTGGCCTTGGATCGGGCAGACGCAGAGTCGTACCAGACAGTGATGGAAGATGTTAGGATGTTCTCTATGACGGCCCTGTAGAACTGGACCAGGATGTGACGACTGATGTGGAGTCTCTTCAGCTGACGGAGGAAGAACAAGCGCTGCTGGCCTTTTTTAACTAGATGGGTGATGTTGTTATGTTGTGATGTTGTTATGTTATTATGTTGTGATGTTGTGATGTTGTTATCCCATGTTAGTTTGTTGGAGATGGTAGTGCCCAGAAACTTGAATTCATCCATTATTGTGACAGGGGAGTTATTGATGACCAGTGGAGAGTGAGTTGGGGCCTTTTTCCGGAAGTCCATAATCACCTCCACTGTCTTGGTGTTGTTGAGTTCCAGGTTATTGGCTGCAGACGAGGACGCCAGGCGGCCGACCTCACTCCGGTAGGCGGTCTCGTCGTTGTCAGTGATGAGGCCAACCATGGTGGTGTCATCTGCATATCTGATGGTCTTGACAGATGTGTCACCAGAGGTACAGTCGTTGGTGTACAGGCAATGGTTGATCTGGTTTATAGGACTCTATTCTGTGGCGGAAGGATATATTTATTCTGAAACGATTAATGATTGTAAATACATGAATTTAATGTTAAAACTGTGTATTTATTTTTTATGTTATGTGGTGGCTGTTGTAGAAAAGCAATTTACCATTGGAGGGCGGGGGGGTGTCGACTCATTTACCACTGTACAGGGTTTTCCTACTCGGCTTCGCCTCGTGCCACAACCCTGTACCAGTGGTAAATGAGTCCACAACCCCCTTCCTCTCATGGTACATTGCTTCCTTATACCAGCCTTCTCCCTCTGCTACCCCGTCACACACCATGGCTCGAGGGACGTCACGTATCAGTCAAATTATGATTGTTTCCGTTCTTGCAAAAAAATGACGTCATTATGTCCCTGGGGTGTAATACAGGTTGGACAACACCCACACAGAGATGAAAGAGAGAGGGAGATGAAAGAGAATATTTCTGTGCGGGTCAGGAGGCATAAGGCCAATAGCATCCAGCTGTGGCCCAGCCCAGCCCAGCCCCTGGTGTGACAGAAGGACCTGGGGGGACAACCAGGGTTTTAAGCTGTCACTCGACGTCATGAGCTTTGTATGAAATAATGTGTCTAATAATAAATAAAGTGTCTTAAGGTTAGGCATTCACTTAGACAGGTTAAGGTTAGGCATTCAGTTAGACAGGCAGGTATCCTAGAGGCTAGAGAGGTCGGCCAGCAATTGGTCGGTCCCTGGTTCGATCCCCACCCCAGGAGTGAGCCGGATGTGAGCTGGCGTTGTCTGTCGTTGTGCCCTTGAGCAAGGCACGTAATCTCGTTGAAATGAATTGGGTACAGAGGTCGTTTGAGCCTGAGCAACAGGTTCACGGTAGCAACTTGACTGGCCGCATTGCTTGGAAAAGACTCATGCCTGTATTCACGTTTTCAATAGCATCACATATAATTATATCTCAGTATTGGTGATATTAACCTATTCTATCATTTTGAACAGCGCATGCTGTTTAGGAAAAGAAGGGTCCCACTTAATAATAATAATAACAATAATAATAATACATTAGACTTTTATATAGCGCTTTTCTAGACACTCAAAGACGCTTTACAAACTGAAAAGATTGAAGTAATAAAAAAGAAACAAAATAAGTAAAAGAAAGTATAATTAAAGTAGTGCTGGGGACACATGGGAAGGGGAGAGTGGGAGAGGGTTAAATGGTGAAGGCGAGCTTGAAGAGGTGGGTTTTGAGGGCCTGTTTAAATGTTGGGAGGGTGTTGGCCTGTCTGATGTGGTTGGGGAGGGCGTTCCAGAGGGACGGGGACTTCACAGATCATTCAGTATCAGATCATTCAAATAAATTCATATAAAGGTTTGTTATAAACCAAAATAAACCAAACGCACGCATATTCCGTCAGCGCATGCGTCGCCTGCGGCCAGTCGTGTTTCCGTGTAAATGTATTGTTTTGTCACATGCATGCGCTCAACAACATGAACATTTGACATGTTTGACATCTAGCAGATTCCTTCATCTGCCAAAGCAACAAAACAACAAATTAATTGAAGTGAACTCTAATTAAGTGACTCATCTTTCCATCAGGCCGCGGCCAGGGGCCATTGGCAGCCGTCCTAAACGCCATCAGATGAATCGCGGCCAGCTAAAGGCTTCAGCTAAAGAACATGCTTGCGCAATTAACACACAGGGTCCTTGGCCTTATGCAAAAGTCAAAAACTTGTTTGGATTGTTGCTGAGCGAGAATGTGATTGTTCTGACGGGACCCATCTTCTCCCTAATAGTCCTGCGTGGTGATGGATGCTGTAATTGCCTGTTTAATCACTTGCTCTGATGCCAATGAACAATGAGAAGATTGCAGCCAAACAGGAAACCAGTCTGCCCTTTGGTTCCCCAGCTTCTGTGTCGCTGGATCCTCCATTTCCCCCCCATCTGCTTATCTGTGTCTTGTATGATTTGTTATGTGTATCTTGTATGATCTCTTATCTGTGTCTTGTATGATCTGTTTATCTAGGCTATATCTTATATGATCTGTTTATCTAGGCTATATCTTATATGATCTGTTTATCTAGGGCTATATCTTATATGATCTGTTTATCTAGGCTGTATCTTATATGATCTGTTTATCTAGGCTATATCTTATATGATCTGTTTATCTAGGGCTATATCTTATATGATCTGTTTATCTAGGGCTATATCTTATATATCGTTCTAAGATCCAGTGATCTTGTCCGACTCACCATCCCCAAAGCCCGTACCGTTGTCGGTCGCAGCGCTTTCCGGTTCGCTGCAGCACACGACTGGAACACCTTACAGAACACCCTCAAACTCACCGCCCTCACCTCACTCACTGCTTTCAAACAAATCCTGCATCGAACCATAGTCGATCAATGCACCTGCTGATCACCGTCTCTCACCCATCCCATAACCCATCACTGCCTCATTTTAAGTACCCCTGCTCCACTACCCCCGCTATCCCTCACCTCCGCTCTTCCTCACCCCTACCTCCTCCGTCTCTCTCCCCTCTCTCTGACTGTTAGTATTTTAATGCATCTGTATTTGCCAGTGTTTTATTTTATTGTTTTATTGTCGTAAATTATTTAACCTTGTTTTATTTCTAGCTTACCCCCCCCCCCCCCCAAAGAGCCATTGCTTTTTGGTCAGGCTGCATTTGTTTGCCTGGTTAAATAAAGGTTAAATAAAAAAATAAAAAATATGATCTGTTATCTAGGCTGTATCTTGTATGATCTGTTTATCTGTGTCTTTGTACTTTCCCCTGTGTGTGGACTGGATACAGCTAAACGTAACTGCCCAACGGATTTCCTATGGTAGACGGATTGTCGCAGCGAAGCCTGAAAGAAATTGCTCCCAGTGAGCGGGCCGGCGCCTTGCATGGCAGCTTGCCGCCATTGGTGTGTGAATGTGTGAATGAAAGCGTCCCAAAGCGACGTCAGGGTCACCACTGTAGGAGTTGGAGCGTACAAACGAAACGGAGACTTGGTGCCAGTATAAAGCAGACCGTGTCGGCATTTATTTAACTGATGACATAGCGCCCATAGCAACATACAACACTTCCTTAAATGTTACCTGTAACCCCCATACGTCACACCCCAGTGACCGGCGTTAAAGTGCCCGCACACAATTCCCCATAACCAAACACACAGGTGAATTATGTACATCATAGTATTGTTGTAAAGCGCTTTGGAACAGCAAAAAAGGCGCTATATAAGTGCAGTCCATTTACCATAAAATTCTGACTGAGGGGGCTCAGCCCCCCTTAGTGACGCCGGCCGTGCATTCCTCCACCTCCTTCTCCTCCTTCTCCTCCTCCTCCTCCTCCTCCTCCTCCACCTCCTCCTCCTCCACCCTGCGCTAGTCAGGTAACCACCGTAGTTTCTGCGTTGCAGTGAACACAATGGGAAATTAGGGAACATTTCACACACAGAGGAGCTCTGTGCACTAAATCAAGTGAAAGGCGACCCAAAAAACACGTTTTTCCAGTTTTTCTCAAAGCGGAATACAGAGGAGTCATGACTAGTTACACTAAGTGTTTTCCCAGCCTCTGCCTGACCTCCCGTAAAACGTCTGTCTCTCTGGCGGCTGTCTCCTCGACAAATTGGGCGCATAATACGCATAATACGCATAATACGCATAATATTGAAACACAACACCACAACCCGGGCGTACATACATCTCTCAGGAAGTGACAGGACAGCTGATTCACACATTTGCAAAAACATCCATCATGAAACTGCTTTGCATGAAACCTGACTGTATGACGGCCGTCCTACCCATGGCCCCCAGCCTCCACTCCCTAGGTGGCTCTATATTTAGCCTAGCTTGGGGGGGTTTTGACTCTGGGGCTCCCTGCCAATTATGACAAGCCTTAAATGTATCACCGACATAGAGACACTGTGTTACGTCCTACTGCTACCTGCGCAGCATTTTGGGGGGCAGCTGTGGCGCAGGAGGTAGAGGCTGTGTCTCAGGAGGTAGAGGATGTGTCTCAGGAGGTAGAGGCTGTGGCTCAGGAGGTAGAGGATGTGTCTCAGGAGGTAGAGGCTGTGGCTCAGGAGGTAGAGGCTGTGTCTCAGGAGGTAGAGGCTGTGTCTCAGGAGGTAGAGGCTGTGTCTCAGGAGGTAGAGGATGTGTCTCAGGAGGTAGAGGCTGTGTCTCAGGAGGTAGAGGCTGTGTCTCAGGAGGTAGAGGCTGTGTCTCAGGAGGTAGAGGATGTGTCTCAGGGGGTAGAGGCTGTGTCTCAGGAGGTAGAGGCTGTGTCTCAGGAGGTAGAGGCTGTGTCTCAGGAGGTAGAGGATGTGTCTCAGGAGGTAGAGGCTGTGTCTCAGGAGGTAGAGGCTGTGTCTCAGGAGGTAGAGGCTGTGTCTCAGGAGGTAGAGGATGTGTCTCAGGAGGTAGAGGCTGTGGCTCAGGAGGTAGAGGCTGTGTCTCAGGAGGTAGAGGCTGGTGGAGGTAGAGGCTGTGTCTCAGGAGGTAGAGGCTGTGTCTCAGGAGGTAGAGGCTGTGTCTCAGGAGGTAGAGGCTGTGGCTCAGGAGGTAGAGGCTGTGTCTCAGGAGGTAGAGGCTGTGTCTCAGGAGGTAGAGGCTGTGTCTCAGGAGGTAGAGGTTGTGTCTCAGGAGGTAGAGGCTGTGTCTCAGGAGGTAGAGGCTGTGGCTCAGGAGGTAGAGGCTGTGGCGCAGGAGGTAGAGGCTGTGTCTCAGGAGGTAGAGGCTGTGTCTCAGGAGGTAGAGGATGTGTCTCAGGAGGTAGAGGCTGTGGCTCAGGAGGTAGAGGCTGTGTCTCAGGAGGTAGAGGCTGGTGGAGGTAGAGGCTGTGTCTCAGGAGGTAGAGGCTGTGTCTCAGGAGGTAGAGGCTGTGTCTCAGGAGGTAGAGGCTGTGGCTCAGGAGGTAGAGGCTGTGTCTCAGGAGGTAGAGGCTGTGTCTCAGGAGGTAGAGGCTGTGTCTCAGGAGGTAGAGGTTGTGTCTCAGGAGGTAGAGGCTGTGTCTCAGGAGGTAGAGGCTGTGGCTCAGGAGGTAGAGGCTGTGGCGCAGGAGGTAGAGGCTGTGTCTCAGGAGGTAGAGGCTGGTGGAGGTAGGGGCTGTGTCTCAGGAGGTAGAGGCTGTGTCTCAGGAGGTAGAGCCGCCGTCTAATGATCGCAAGGTTGGCAGATTGGCAGTTCGAGCCCCAGCTGGCCACATGTCGAAGTGTCCTTGGGCAAGACACTGAACCCCAAATTGCCCCCAGTGAGCGGGCCGGCGCCTTGCATGGTAGCTTGCCGCCATTGGTGTGTGAAACGTGTGTGTGAATGGGTGAATGAGAGGCCGTTGTAAAGCGCTTTGGATAAAGGCACTATATAACTGCAGTCCTTTTACAATTTTTTCTGCACCACCTGACTACTACTTGACCGTCCTGTAATGTATCCTATCTGAACTATAATATTATTGCATACTGTATGATATTGATATCTCGTGTCATTGTAATCCACACAGCTTTTTGCACGGCTGGTCCCGCTGTAGTACAACTACTACCATCACCTTATCACCTTACGTTACCTCATCCTACTTGTTTCTATTATCACCTTACTCTATCTACCCCAGTGGTTCTCAAACCTCTCCTCAGGGACCCCCAGCCTCTCCTCTGGGACCCCAGCCTCTCCTCAGGGACCCCCAGCCTCTCCTCGGGGACCACCAGCCGTTCCACATATTTGATCTGTTCCACCAGCAGCACACCTGATTCAACTAATCAAGTACAAATCATAATTGCTGATCAGGTGTGCTGGTGGTGGAACAGATAAAATAAGTGAAGCGGCTGGGGGTCCCAGAGGAGAGGTTTGAGAACCACTGCTCTACCCTACTTACTTTATTCTATTATTGTTGATTTGCATTCTGCTGCTGTTGCTGCTATTGTTGATTTTGTAGTTTTTTATATCCTTCTTTATTTTATTATTGATTTTGTATTCTGCTGCAATGCCAAAGTCGAACGAACCTGAACCCAACCTTTAGAGGGAGACAGTGAGGGTTGTGAGGGGGGGGGGGCAACAGCCATGGAGGGGGACAGTGAAGGGGAGAGAGAGAGAGAGAGAGAGAGTCGAGGATTGAAGCTGAGGGTCGTAAATAGCCCTTCCAGTTCCCTCTCTTCCAGTACTCTGTTAGGGCTTTCACACCGGCAGTTCCGAACGCCGGTTCGCGTTCGGAAACCTCCGAACGTTGGCGCTGTCTGGCGAACGAGCCCGCGTTCATACCAGTGTATCGTTCATACCAGTGTATCTGTTCATACCAGTGTATCGTTCATACCAGTGTATCGTTCATACCAGTGTATCTGTTCATACCAGTGTATCTGTTCATACCAGTGTATCTGTTCATACCAGTGTATCTGTTCATACCAGTGTATCGTTCATACCAGTGTATCTGTTCATACCAGTGTATCTGTTCATACCAGTGTATCGTTCATACCAGTGTATCTGTTCATACCAGTGTATCTGTTCATACCAGTGTATCGTTCATACCAGTGTATCTGTTCATACCAGTGTATCTGTTCATACCAGTGTATCGTTCATACCAGTGTATCTGTTCATACCAGTGTATCTGTTCATACCAGTGTATCTGTTCATACCAGTGTATCGTTCATACCAGTGTATCGTTCATACCAGTGTATCGTTCATACCAGTGTATCTGTTCATACCAGTGTATCTGTTCATACCAGTGTATCGTTCATACCAGTGTATCTGTTCATACCAGTGTATCGTTCATACCAGTGTATCTGTTCATACCAGTGTATCTGTTCATACCAGTGTATCTGTTCATACCAGTGTATCGTTCATACCAGTGTATCGTTCATACCAGTGTATCGTTCATACCAGTGTATCTGTTCATACCAGTGTATCTGTTCATACCAGTGTATCTGTTCATACCAGTGTATCGTTCATACCAGTGTATCGTTCATACCAGTGTATCTGTTCATACCAGTGTATCGTTTATACCAGTGTATCTGTTCATACCAGTGTATCGTTCATACCAGTGTATCGTTCATACCAGTGTATCTGTTCATAACAGTGTATCTGTTCATACCAGTGTATCGTTCATACCAGTGTATCTGTTCATACCAGTGTATCGTTCGCCAGACAGCGCCAACGTTCGGAGGTTTCCGAACGCGAACGCGAACCGGCGTTCGGAATTGCCGGTGTGAAAGCCCTATGTGTGAAGCCCAATAGTTTCTCATTTCAGGCTGTTTATTTTTTTAAAATGCAATTTAAACGCCTACTCATTTTGAATTGTCATTGTATTTCATATTAATTTAAGCCTAATAGTTGTGTGTGTGTGTGATATGGAATAAACAAATGAATGATGTCCATATCCATGTTTCATATGTATCTTATTGCATAATAATAACAACAATAATAACAATAACAACAACAATAATAATAACAACAATAACAATAATAACAACAACAATAATAACAACAACAACAATAATAACAACAACAACAATAACAACAACAACAACAAAACAACAATAATAATAATAATAATAATAATAATAATAATAATAATGGAAACGGTTCTAGTGCAGTCCCTTTGATTGCTGTCAATCATCCGTGATGGTGTACAGGTGTCCAGTACATTACGGTCATAGAGAGACTTCTGTGCTTCCACAAACAAAATAACTTAAGAGGGCGCAACAAAATTCCCAACAATGAAAACTCATGGTGTGTGTACGCTGCTCAAAGAAATGAACACTTCAAGGACATGCCTCCCCAGACCATCACTGACACACCAAACCGGTCACGCTGGCTGATGCTGCGGCCAGCATAACGTTTCCCACCGTTTCGCCAGAGTCTCTCACGTCTGTCGCACGTGCTCAGTGTGAACCTGCTCTCATCTGTGAAGAGAACGGGGCGTATTAGAGACCCCAAGCACCCCAAACACAAACAGTTTGAGCTACTGCCATCGGGGAAATGGTACCGAAGCCTTTGGGCTAAAGCCCAGAGGATGACAAACAGCTATTTCCAGGGCCAAAGCTCAGAGGCTAACCAACAGCTACTTCCCCCAGGCTAACCCAGGCTAACCAACAGCTACTTCCCCCAGGCTAACCCAGGCTAACCAAGAGCTACTTCCCCCAGGCTAACCCAGGCTAACCCAGGACTATTGAAACCATAAGCTCACAGCCACTTTACTATTGAACTATCTGTTATCACTAGTGGCACCACTAGTGTGTCCTGTCTTACCTGTACTACTGTCACCTTTATCTTGTATTATGCCTGTTATTTTGTGTCACTTATGTCCTGTACTACAGGTTCACTTTTTTAAAATCTTGAATTATGTTTGAATTATTGTCTTGTGCTGCAATGTCAGGAACCGGAGCCTAAGAATTCTACTCTGCTACACTGGTGTAATGTGACACAACAATAAACTTGAAACTTGAAACTTGAAAACATGAAACTATTTCCTCCAAGCAGCCATGCTCCTGGGGAAATGCACTGGAAGAAAACTAACTGACTGTCTCCCCCAAACCAACCCCAAGCACACGACAAACATCTACTGTATATATGATATGACTCGTACACTACAAACATCTATATATGATATGACTCGTACACTACAAACATCTATATATGATATGACTCGTACACTACAAACATCTATATGACTCGTACACTACAAACATCTATATATGATATGACTCGTACACTACAAACATCTATATATGATATGACTCGTACACTACAAACATCTATATGACTCGTACACTACAAACATCTATATATGATATGACTCGTACACTACAAACATCTATATGTTATATGACTCGTACACTACAAACATTTATATATTATATGACTCGTACACTACAGGACGACTTGTACTGTATTTTATTGTATCTCATCTTATTGTACTTTGCACTATTTAACCCACTGTAGTATGACTGGCTACTCCCATCACTTTATTACTTATTTTACTTTACTTTATTATTGTAATTGTCTATCTTGATGCTGCAATGTCAATGTTGAGGAACCAAGGATTGTTACTATTGTGTACTTGGAGACGAATGGGACATGCATGCGCACTAAATATTATTAATATTATTCTGATTATGATCACATATATTATATTATAGTGCTGAATAGAATAAAAGTCTTGGGTGATCATTTATCAGTGCTGCATAGGCACAGATCTGTCCGTTAACCATGTGTACGTAAGTAAGTAAGTAACGTTTATTTATATAGCACAACATTTACAATGACAACAGCCGCCCAAAGTGCTTCACAGATAAAAGATAAAGAGAAAAACAAGATAAAAGAGATAAAATACAGATGAAAGAAAACAGATAAAATAGATATAATACACTAAAAGCAGCAAGGTGCAGTACAAATAAAAGTGCAAAGAATGCAGTGTCGGGAAGGCAGGCTCACCTCAGGTCAAAGGCCAGGGAGAAGAGGTGTGTTTTTTTAAAGGCCTCATGTGTACGCTCATTTAATGGCAAAATGTGAGAATTATCAAGGCCCTCAGTATTATCAAGGACCCCAGCCACCCAAATCAGAGACTGTTGGAACTACTACCGTCAGGGAAACGGTATGGAAGCCTCCGGGCTGAACCCCAGAGGAGGACCAGCAGCTCCGACCCTCAAGCCATCGGGCTCCTGGGGAAACAGACTGGAAGCAAATAAAAGACTGTCTCCTCCAAACCATCCCACTGCAAAAATAATATATATCATGACTACCTGCACGCTACCTGATTACCTGAACACTACCTGACTACCACTTGATTACCTGTACTGTAGCATATCTGTATTACATTGTGTATTGTATGATATTGCATTTCATCTCATTGTAACCCTCACGGCACGTTGCTGTCGTACTGTTTCTACTGCAGTACGACTGGTCCCGCTGTAGTACGACCACCATCACTTTATTACTTTATTCTACTTTATTATTACTTACTTTACTTTATTTTATTATTGTGGATTTTGTATCCTGCTGCACTGCCAACGCTGAAGAACCGAAGCCTAAGAATTTTACTCTTGCGTACCTGTACATTAGATACAGCAATTACGATTCTGATAAAAACTAATTCGACCATTTAAACCAATCCATTTGCAGAAATCTGATACATTTTGTAATATTTGGGGAGGCAATTCAAATCACTTAATTCCAAATTGACACAACCCTGTATTGTGTGTGTGTGTGTGTGTGTGTGTGTGTGTGTGTGTGTGTGTGTGTAGGAATGTTTAAACAATGCGCAATATGTGCACAATATGATTTGCGGAATAACCAGTATAGCTGCATTGTCCCAGGTGAGAATATTCCCTGCTGTGACTATCCGTCTCTGACGCTCAGATAGCACAGAGGAGATATAGCAGGAATCCAAGGATGACTTACGCAGAAGCATTTACCCAAATGCCACTGAACCAGTTGATCAGCCATACGAGGCGGTGAATATGGTCTGCCATTCATATTGAGCACTAGCATTCTCCTGCAGGTTTAAGAGAAGATTAGGCTCTCTGTCAATAAAAGAGTGAACAATTTTTTTATTGCGTATAACAGAATCCTCCTGCATCAGTGGGACCAGCGCTGGGAGAGGGCTTCTTCTGGGGGACCTGTAGGACCTTGTGACAACTTGTAAAAATTACTGGGCTGTAAGATTTAATAGGATTTATCCAATTTCAGGTGAGTCATATCGGCATGCAGAATGCTATATTATGCAGAATGCTATATTATGCAGAATGCTCTATTAAGATGCAGAATGTTGGTGATGACTGGTTAGATGATTTTGAATTAATCTGTGACTATGAGAATGATTTAATTGTACACTTGTTCTAATATTTAATCATCTGTATAATACCTTGTACACCAAAATGCAGTGAAACCTGGGTCAAAATAGTATTTCAATTACTTTCAGTTAAGAAATTCTTAAATGCATTTGGAAATACTTTTTAAATTATTATTATTATTATTATTATTATTATTATTATTATTATTATTTATTGTTATTTTGGAAACATAGATTGTATTGTGACAAAGCACCATGGCTGTGGGTATTTGTTGAGGTGTGGGAAACTGAACCAGAGAACACGAACGTTGAAATGAAAACATTTATTAAACAAAAACGCAACAAACAAACATTCATCCTTCTTGGGACAGCAGCTCCCACGTCACATTCCAACAGTTAATTTACCGGTTAGGGTTCTCACTGTCCAGCACGGTCCAGGGGTCAAAGGTCAGGTCAGCTTTGGCCGGCTTGGGCTGCTGTCACAGTACTGACAGACAGGAGGAGGAGGAGGTGGGCTCCTGGTGAGGAGGAGGAGGAGGAGGTGGTGGGCTCCTGGTGTGTACTGACACTGGATCAGATCTGGGAGGAGAAGGCTGCAGATGGCGTCCGTGCCACCATGTTAAAGATGGTCAACAATGAAGTCTCCCAGAACTCTGCCAAAGGCCTGGACAAACAGACCACAGGTTGCTTTAGCTCAACGCAAACCCAGAGAGGAGCCAGACAGACGTGCCGGGGTGGCTGTGGCCTCAGGAGGCAGAGACACGGCGTCTGACGATCACAAGATCGGCTCCTCCTGTCCACATGTGGACGTGTCCTTGGGCAAGACACACATTGAACCACAAATTGTTCCCAACGAGCGGGCTGGCCGGCCGGTGCCTTGCGTGGTGACTTGCGCACCGCCGTCGGTGTGTGGATGTGTGTGTGGATGTGTGTGTGGATGGGTGAATGAGAGGCCGTTGTGAAGAGCTTTGGAATAAGGAGCGATATATAATTATACATTTATAAGTGGAATAAGGAGTGATATATAATTATACATTTATAAGTGCCGTCCATTTACCATTAACCAGGTGTCTCCTCATATGAGACACGGTCTGGTGAAAAGATCTGCATGTCGGCAATTCTAAATTAATTTAATTCTCTAAAACTCTCTTAATTCTAAGCTAAAAAGCTTCTTTAAAACAAATATAATAATGTGTTTTCCGTTTATTAAATTTTTTATTACGAAAGTTTAAGTGTTGAAGAGCCCACCTCTTATAACAAACAACAGTTTTAGGATCACTAAATACTTAATAATCTGTGAATTGGATTCAGTGTATGGTGTCCCGTGGTTAGTTGGGTTAGTGATGAAGAGAGACTGATAAAGCAAGGACTGTGTGTCGGGATGGGAATTGATAAGATATTACCTTAGATACCGATGCCATTATAGATTCTGCTTATCGATACGATTCTTTATCGATTCCTGATCAATTTTCAGTGTGGAAAATAAGCAGGCCTACACAGGCCGTCAGCGTCAACACAGCTGTTTTATTATCCCTTGAGTCTCTGAACACAGAGAATGTCTGCCTGACAACATTTGAACATGTCGAAATTAATTCCAATGCTCCTTTTCTGAAAACTTAGAAAACAAATCTAAAACTGACTGAAAGTCCATACGCAGTTGCAGAGTAGCAGCATTTGGCTGATACTCAGGGGGTCAGGGGTCGTCTGGTGGGTCAGGGTCAGTCAGGGGTCATCTGGTGGGTCATCTGGTGGGTGAGGGTCAGGGGTCATTTGGTGGGTCAGGGTCAGTCAGGGGTCATTTGGTGGGTCATCTGGTGGGTGAGGGTCAGGGGTCATTTGGTGGGTCAGGGTCAGTCAGGGGTCATCTGGTGGGTCATCTGGTGGGTGAGGGTCAGGGGTCATTTGGTGGGTCAGGGTCAGTCAGGGGTCATTTGGTGGGTCAGGGTCAGTCAGGGGTCATCTGGTGGGTCATCTGGTGGGTAAGGGTCAGGGGTCGTCTGGTGGGTGAGGGTCAGGGGTCGTCTGGTGGGTCAGGGTCAGTCAAGGGTCATCTGGTGGGTCAGGGTCAGTCAGGGGTCATCTGGTGGGACAGGGGTCATCTGGTGGGTCAGGGGTCATCTGGTGGGTCAGGGTCAGTCAGGGGTCATCTGGTGGGTCAGGGGTCATCTGGTAGGTGGGGGTCAGTCAGGGGTCATCTGGTGCTCTGGTGGGAGAGGGTCAGGGTCAGGGGTCATCTGGTAGGTGGGGGTCAGTCAGGGGTCATCTGGTGCTCTGGTGGGAGAGGGTCAGGGTCAGGGGTAATCTGGTAGGTGGGGGTCAGTCAGGGGTCATCTGGTGCTCTGGTGGGAGAGGGTCAGGGTTAGGGGTCATCTGGTAGGTGAGGGTCAGGGTCATCGGGCAAATTTAAGGAAGGAGACAGTGAGACAGTGAGACAGCTGATTAGAGGGTCAAGCAGGTTGTTCTGGAGGAGACAGTGAGACAGTGAGACAGTGAGACAGTGGGACAGTGAGACAGTGAGACAGTGAGACAGTGAGAGAGTGAGAGAGTGAGAGTGAGACAGTGAGACAGTGAGAGAGTGAGAGTGAGACAGTGAGAGAGTGAGACAGTGAGACAGTGAGACAGTGAGAGAGTGAGACAGTGAGACAGTGAGACAGTGAGACAGTGAGAGAGTGAGAGTGAGACAGTGACAGTGAGACAGTGAGACAGTGAGACAGTGAGAGAGTGAGACAGTGAGAGTGAGACAGTGAGACAGTGAGACAGTGAGACAGTGAGAGAGTGAGACAGTGAGAGTGAGACAGTGAGACAGTTAGACAGTGAGACAGTGAGACAGTGAGAGAGTGAGACAGTGAGACAGTGAGACAGCTGGTTAGAGTATAATTAAGTATTACATATTCTGGAGAGCATCGTCTGATGATTTTGAAATAATCTTTTTTGATGCGTTCGTAAGCAACTGTGATGAATGAGGGAAGGACCAGGGGCCTCGTGCATAAAGCTTTGCGTAGAACTGGCGTAAAAATAATAATAATAATAATGCATTTTATTTATAGGCGCCTTTCAGAGCACTCCAGGACACCTTACAGAGCATCATTTAAAAACAAGCAATAGGTTCAAACAGGTTCAAACAGTGATTCAAACAAACAAAAACAAACAAAACAAGACAAAACAAAATACTTAAAAACAACCATCAATTAAAAATGCGCCAGTTTAAAAAGGTGGGTTTTCAGGCAGGATTTGAAGGTGGAAAGAGAATCAGTGTTGCGGATGTCTTGTGGAGAAGCTTGCGTACATAGACAAGCAAGAACATTTACGCACACCAAGATTGGGATGTAACACAGTGTGCATGTAAGTCCAACGCCTGTTTCCCTTCATAGATCACAATCAACAACAATGAATGAATGAATGAATGAATGAATGAATGAATGAATGAATGAATGAATGAATGAATGAATGAATGAATGAATGAATGGTCTTTATTGTCATTGATATAGTACAGTTACCAAACAACGACATTTGGGAGGGGGGGCTCCCCTGGTGCTAGGAAAAAAAAACTAAAAACAAGAAGGGAAAAGAGCTGGTTTACATAAATAAAGGCTATGTACACTATCCACTATACTATACTATACAAATAAAACACTGTGCTGTACTCTATGCTATGCTATACCTATTCTAACATTTCCTATTCTCTGAACCTTATGTACCCTAGGGTTGTCATATTGCACATAGTGTTATTGCACATTCATTTAAAGTGTCGCAGTTTGCAGGTTTGAAATGTACACATTTGTGTTTCAGTATTACACTTCATTTCAATCCAGCAGCTGCCATCAATCCGTCCAGACTGTCCAGGGCCTAGAACCTAGGTCTTTGCTGTGTTCAGGGCCTGAATGGCCCTGGGGTAGAAGCTGAGCTTCAGTCTGTTTGTCCTTGCGAACATGGTCCTGAACCGCCTGTTCGAGGGCAGCCGAGCAAAGTGTTCGTACCCAGGGTGGGATGGGTCTCTGGAGATCTTGGAGGCCTTCCTGAGGCAGCGTGTGTTGTACAGCTCTTCCAGAGAGGGGAGGGGGGCGCCGGTGATCTTCTGGGCCGATCTCACGACTCTCTGTAGCGCATTCCTCTCTGCGGCTGTGCAGCTGGAGAACCACACGCAGATGCAGTAGGTGAGGATGCTCTCCACTGCGCAGCGGTAGAAGGTCACCAGCATCTCCTGTCCGATGTGGTTCAATGTTCACGCACGTGAACAAGCATCTTGTCCCACCCTTTTAACGCCCATAGTCGCCTATAAATGTGTCAGTGAAACGCCCCAAATTAATATTAATCTATACTAACTGCATGACGACAATTTACAACGGCAAATCCCATCAGAAAGGTGCAAAATGTACACACAGTGTTATAAATCAGAATCTTTTTGGCCGTAAACTTTCTTGAAAAGTTTCTTTCTTTCGTACGTATGCAACCTTTTCACGTCAATCTGCACAGTTTTATATATGAGGCCCCTGAAGATGTTTGATGGTGATAAGTGCTCCCTCACAGGTGTGTAGGGGGAGGAGTTCGAACACACAGGTGTGTAGGGGGGGGAGTTCGAACACACAGGTGTGTAGGGGGAGGAGTTCGAACACACAGGTGGGTAGGGGGGCGGAGTTAGAACACACAGGTGTGTAGGGGGGGGAGTTAGAACACACAGGTGTGTAGGGGCGGAGTTAGAACACAGGTGTGTAGGACTGGGTATAAGAACACTCAGGTGTGTAGGGGGCGGAGATAGAACACAGGAGTGTAGAGCTAGGAGTTAGAACACACAGGTGTGTAGGGCTAGGAGTTAGAACACACAGGTGTGTAGGGGGCGGAGTTAGAACACAGGTGTGTAGGGCTAGGAGTTAGAACACAGGTGTGTAGGGGGCGGAGTTAGAACACTCAGGTATGTAGGGGGCGAAGTTAGAACACACAGGTATTTAGGGGCGGAGTTAGAACACAGGTGTGTAGGGGGCGGAGTTAGAACACACAGGTGTGTAGGGGGCGGAGTTAGAACACACAGGTGTGTAGGGGGCGGAGTTAGAACACACAGGTGTGTAGGGGGCGGAGTTAGTCAAGGCAAGGCAAGGCAAGTTTATTTGTATAGCACATTTCATACAACAGGGGCAATTCAAAGTGCTTTACATACATTATTTAAAATTACAGCAAGAGGAGCATAAGAAAATAAAAATTACAATGAATAAAAGCAAATATAAGAAGTAAATAGATAAATCATTTAAAAAGACAATAGTTAATGGAAAAAATACATTGATAGAAGTGTTCGTGTTTAATCATAACTGGTGCAAAACATGAAGGTTTTTAGCTTAGATTGAAATATTTTAAGGGTTTGGGCCTGTTTGATTTCTTCAGGGAGTTTGTTCCAGGAGCATGCGGCAGCGTGACTGAAAACTGCTGCACCGTGTTTTGTTTTTACTCTTGGAATTATTAGCTGATTAGTCTCACCTTAGGGACCTTGTGGGAATATAGGGTGGGAGGAGATCTGATATGTATTTTGGTCCAAGACCATTTTGTGATTTGTATGTAATTAGGAGGATTTTGAATTCAATTCTCTGAGAGACTGGTAGCCAGTGCAGGGATCTCAGGATTTGTGTAATGTGTTCACATTTCTTTGTTTTTGTTAGGACCCTAGCAGCGGCGTTTTGGATGAGCTGCAATTTACGAACAGCTCCTTTAGATAGGCCTGTTAGTAGACCATTACAATAATCAAGTCTACTCGAAACAAATGCATGGATGAGTTTTTCAAGGTCTTGTTTGGTCATGAAACCTCTCATTCTTGTTATGTTTTTCAGGTGATAGTAGGCTGATTTAGTTATCGAGTTTATGTGGCTGTTGAAGTTTAGATTGGAGTCTAGAATTACACCAAGATTTCTGACCTGTTTTTTAGTGTGAAGAGAGAGAGAATCAAGTTTTGCACTGACTTTCGATCTTTTGTCAGGTGCACCGAATACAATTATCTCTGTTTTGTCCTTGTTTAGTTGGAGGAAGTTTTGTGTCATCCAGGCATTTATTTGCTCAATGCAATTACAGAGATTGTCAATGGGACTATAGTCGTTCGGTGAGAGGGCTATGTAGATTTGAGTGTCATCCGCATAGTTGTGGTAGGCAATTTTGTCCTTTTTTATGATGTGTCCCAATGGAAGCATGTAGAGATTGAATAGAAGGGGGCCAAGGATTGACCCTTGGGGAACCCCACATGTCATTTTAATTTGGTCAGATGCAAAGTTGCCAATGGAGACATAGTAGCTTCTGTCCTGTAGGTAGGATCTAAACCAGTTTAGGGCAGTGCCCGAAAGTCCTACCCAGGTTTTTAGTCTATCTATTAGAATGTCGTGGTCTACAGTGTCAAAGGCAGCACTAAGATCTAGTAGTACCAAAACTGAGATTTTTCCAGAGTCTGTGTTTACGCGAATGTCATTAAGGACCTTAATAAGGGCCGTTTCAGTGCTATGTAGGTGGCGAAAGCCTGATTGAAAGTCATCAAAGAGATCATTTAGGGTCAAATAATTGCTAAGTTGTTCGTAGGCAACCATTTCAATAATTTTTCCTGTACAGGGAAGGTTTGATATGGGTCTGTAGTTGTTTAGTACAAACGGGTCTAGGCCGTTCTTTTTTAGTAGAGGCTTAATAACTGCAGTTTTCAGGGCTTCAGGGAAGATTAGAACACACACAGGTGTGTAGGGGGTGGAGTTAGAACACACACAGGTGGATGTGTAGGCTCAGCAGGTCTGGTCTTTGTCTCCATCTCCTGGCCACATAGCCTCCCTCCATGGTGACCTGCCTCCATATGTCACATAGCCTCCCTCCATGGTGACCTGCCTCCATATGTCACATAGCCTCCCTCCATGGTGACCTGGCTCCATATGTCACATAGCCTCCCTCCATCGTGACCTGGCTCCATATGTCACAGTATTTTAAATGACACTTTTGAAAGTATTTGGAAGACAGTATTTTCAATGAAAGAGTTAGCTTGATCTATCGGGAAATATGAAACATGCAGGTACAACTACACTGTACTGACACGTCGGTAAATGTAAAGTAGTGTTCTAGTTAACTAGGTAGCAGTGGGGATTACTCACCCAATTCATTGCGTTGCAATTTTTTGGCTTGACTAGCGAGTGTGTCATTGATGTGTTGATGTGTTCAACATTTATTTAAACATTTCGGAACAATTTGATTGGTTGCCGACTTGTTCCCGGTTTCACCGACTGCCGTCATACACAAACGTTAACCCATTCACGGGGCGCTCAGGTGGCGTAGCGGGTTAAGCGTCGACCATGTAACCGCCGGGTCCCCGGTTCGAATCCGGCCGGGGACATATCCTGCATGTCATCCCTCCTCTCTCTCTCACCCATCCTTCCTGTCTAATTCTCCACTGTATCTATCAATAAAAATAAAAAAAATGAGTGGGACTGCCCCACTCAGAAAAAATAACTGAAAAAAACCCAAAACGTTAACCCATTCATTTGAGTCTAATGTTCTCCCAGGCACCATGATGGAGGCCAACATTTATTTGTAATGTTCGTAAAAAGTGGGTCAACAATGTCCACCAAAACATACACATTACTGTGCGACACATGCCACAAACACACCCTAACCCAAACTATTTACATTTCTACTGAAAGGAATAACCAATATTATCCATCTGTCTTAGGTGGCACAAAGATGGGTACGATGGAGGCGAGATGGAGAGTCACTCTGCTATGTCTAACTGGTAAGGACTTACACAGAGCAACAACCTCTGGTGTGGCAGCAAATCGTGATGTTAGAATTATAAGGTTCTATCTCCATTTTGGTCAACATTTTGTTTTTTACATAATCTGATCCATTAGGTGTTTATTAATGCCTGTGTGGTGTTATTTTAAAAATGTTGACATTTATAAGTTAAAGAGTTAGTAATTCATAAAATACAAAGGTTCCATCTCACAAAACATAATGGAATGTAAACACTTTGACGCTCAATATCTCTGAACTACCCTAAACGGAGATAGAACCTTATACTTCTAAGCTCACGAAATGGTAGTTTAAAGAAGGCTATTGAACGAAAGTTAGGTATGGATTATTGGATTTTAAGAAAAGTGCCAAATATGTATGCAAACTGTATCAGCTTGTTATATGTTTTCAAATTGTCATGGTGTGGGGTTGATGAATACACAACCTCCTCAAAATGGTAGACAACATATTCTATTTTGATGCTGTTGCCAAGCATAGAATGTACTTCCTGTTCTGATCTGAGTTTCATTATCAAACCATGAACACCTGTTGGGATATTTGGCCAGGTCTTCCTTCTATTGTGCTACATATAACGCCACGTTAACAGCAACTGTAACATCACCAACCACTTCCATCAACAGCATTGCTGACGACAGCTGATGCATGGACAACTACCAATGCCACAACAACAACCACCGCCACTGCAGTAACCGCAACATATGTTACACCTGCAACTACAACAGTAGGTCCAACAACAACCACAGTGGACCCAGCTACCACCACCGCTGCCGTCACGACAACAACTGCTGCTGTCATGACCACCGCAGGGTCTCCAACAAAAACCACCACAGAGACCCCAACAACAACAACGACAACAACCATGACCCAAACAACAGCTGCAGCTTCACCAATAACTCCCATAGAACCTCCTACAACCATGGAAGGTAAAACAACAACCACAGCTTCTCTAACAACAACCACAGCTGCCCCAACAACAAAAACAGCTTCTCCAACAACGACCCAAACTGCTCCAAGAACAACGACAACAGCAACAGTCCCTTCGACAACAGTTGCTTCTTCAACAACGGCCTCTCAATCAACCACCACAGTAAACTCAACTACAAATAATGCTGTTGTAACAACAACCACAACTTCCCCAAAAACATCCACAGCTTCTCCAACTACAACCATAGCTGCCGTCACGACAACCACATCTTCTCCAACAACGAACACAATTGGCAGAACCACAAAAGCTGCCGCTGCAACGACGACAACTGTCTCCGCAACCACAACAGCTGCACCTTTATCCACAAAAGCTGCTACTGCAACGACAACCGCAGCCTTAACCGATGCTCCAACCGCAGCTCCAATCGCAGCTCCAACCACAACAGCTGCTGCTGCAACTACAACACCTGCCTACCCAACCACTACACCTGCCATTGCAACAACAACAGCTAGCGCTGCAACCACAACAGCCGCAGCTTTATCAACAACAGCTGCCACTGCAACGACAACCGCAGCCCTAACCGATGCTCCAACTGCAGCTCCAATCGCAGCTCCAACCACTACAGCTGCATCCACAACAGCAACAGGGTCCGCTGTATCCACAACAGCCAGATCTGCAACCACAACATTTGCAGCCGCAACCAGTACAGCTGCCGCCACAACCACAACACCTGCCATTGCAACCACAACAGCCAGAGCTGCAACTACAACAGCCCGCATTGCAACCACTACAGCTGCCATTGCAACAACAACAGCTAGCGCTGCAACCACAACAGGTGCCGCCACAACCACAAGAGGTGGTGCAGCAACCACAACAGCTAATTCTGCAACTACAACACCTGCCTCTGCAACCACTACAGCTGCATCCGCAACCACAACAGCTGGCGCTGTAACCACAAGAGCTGCCACCCCAACCACTACAGCTAACGCCACATCAACAGCTGCCCTTGCAACCACTACAGCAGCCATTGCAACAACAACACCTCGCACTGCAACCACAACAGCTGCCGCCGCAACCACTACAGACGCAGCTTTATCCACATCAGCAGCTCCAACTACAACACCAGCCCTTCCAGAAATTAAGTTGGTGTTCAGCCTGAATCAAAACTTCACAGAGGACCATCAGAATACATCCTCACCAGCTTTCCAAACTCTGGCAAGCACTGTAACTACAGCGGTAAGTTGTGTTTATTTTCCATCCATTCAAAATCATGCCTGTAGTTTTGCTAACATACAGATTCATGCAATTTCCTTTGATGTCTCGTCAAAACAGGAAATTCCATTTATTTCTTTATTTTATATTTTTCTTTCATATTTTATTTATTAAGAGACCACAAAACATGATGAGCATAACATTTGGTCATGGTCAGCAGTTCATAAGCAAGCTTTAAAATACAGTGTACATGATTTCAACCTCTGGTACCAATGTTTTCTCCTGTTTTACTATGTTGATCTTCAGCCATACCTTTTGTTGAATTGTGAAGGTTTGGTAAAAAAAAATCTTAAAAAGTGGGTTGTATTTCTCCTATCTTAACAGTTGGACAGCGTTTACAAAGAAAGATTTGGATCCAGTTTCAACCGCTCTGAGGTTACAGGCTTCAGGTATGTACCTATGCCGTTCCTGGGTAAAACAAACATGCATTACAAACAGACTCAGTGATATGACGTTACCACAGGAAGATGACTTAAGATATGTTTCAACTTCACCCAAGGAACACATTAAACGTATCGATTTCATATGCACTGCACACCAGCATACCAATGTGGTGTGATAGAAGCCTTTCTGTTTCATGGTGAAGACATATCTAGATTTGTTTGTGTTCATGCATTTAACACAATATAAACATGGATCTGACATGCTGATTGAATGTTGTTAATTTGGATATATTTGTTTTTCAGACAAGGTTCCATTGTGGTGCATACTGTGCTGGTATTCAACGATGGCAGCTCACTACCTGAGACCAGTGAAGTGGCTGAAACTATGGTGCAAGCTGTCAGCGGCAACAACACCAGTTTCAGCCTGCCTGTGGACACATCTACAATTGTTGTGACAGGTAAGACTCAAAGAACGAATGACAAAAGTCGATTATATTGTTATTTACGGTTATTATGTCTCTATAAGTTGTTTCTTTACTACCTGCCCCTATCTCATGCACAAACACTATCCAAACCACAGCTCCAGTCACAATAGCTGTCGCTGCAACCACTCCAGTTGCATCCGCAACCACAACAGTTGCTGCTGCAACTACAACACCTGCCTCCGCAACCACTACAGCTGCATCCGCAACCACAACAGGTGATGCAGCAACCACAACAGCCAGAGCTGCAACCACAACACCTGCAGGCGCAACCACTACAACTGCCGCCACAACCACAACACCTGCCATTGCAACCACAACAGCCAGAGCTGCAACTACAACAGCTGCCGCCGCAACCAGTACAGCTGCCATTGCAACAACAACACCTGCCATTGCAACCACTACAGCTGCCATTGCAACAACAACAGCTAGCGCTGCAACCACAACACCTGCTGCCGCAACCACAACACCTGCCATTGCAACCACTACAGCTCCCATTGCAACCACTACAGCTGCCATTGCAACAACAACAACTAGCGCTGCAACCACAACACCTGCCGCCGCAACCACTACAACTGCCGCCACAACCACAACACCTGCCATTGCAACCACAACAGCCAGAGCTGCAACTACAACAGCTGCCATTGCAACCACTACAGCTGCCATTGCAGCAACAACAGCTAGCGCTGCAACCACAACAGGTGCCGCCACAACCACAACACCTGCCATTGCAACCACAACAGCCAGAGCTGCAACCACAACACCTGCCATTGCAACCACAACAGCCAGAGCTGCAACTACAACAGCTGCCATTGCAACAACAACACCTGCCATTGCAACCACTACAGCTGCCATTGCAACAACAACACCTGCCATTGCAACCACTACAGCTCCCATTGCAACCACTACAGCTGCCATTGCAACAACAACACCTGCCATTGCAACCACTACAGCTCCCATTGCAACCACTACAGCTGCCATTGCAACAACAACAGCTAGCGCTGCAACCACAACACCTGCCGCCGCAACCACTACAACTGCCGCCACAACTGCAAAACCTGCCATTGCAACCACAACAGCCAGAGCTGCAACTACAACAGCTGCTGCTGCAACCAGTACAGCTGCCGCCACAACAACAACACCTGCCATTGCAACCACAACAGCCAGAGCTGCAACTACAACAGCTGCCATTGCAACCACTACAGCTGCCATTGCAGCAACAACAGCTAGCGCTGCAACCACAACAGGTGCCGCCACAACCACAACACCTGCCATTGCAACCACAACAGCCAGAGCTGCAACCACAACACCTGCCATTGCAACCACAACAGCCAGAGCTTTAACCACTACAGCTGCCATTGCAACAACAACACCTGCCATTGCAACCACTACAGCTGCCATTGCAACAACAACACCTGCCATTGCAACCACTACAGCTCCCATTGCAACCACTACAGCTGCCATTGCAACAACAACACCTGCCATTGCAACCACTACAGCTCCCATTGCAACCACTACAGCTGCCATTGCAACAACAACAGCTAGCGCTGCAACCACAACACCTGCCGCCGCAACCACTACAACTGCCGCCACAACTGCAAAACCTGCCATTGCAACCACAACAGCCAGAGCTGCAACTACAACAGCTGCTGCTGCAACCAGTACAGCTGCCGCCACAACAACAACACCTGCCATTGCAACCACAACAGCTAGCGCTGCAACTACAACAGCTGCCATTGCAACCACTACAGCTGCCATTGCAGCAACAACAGCTAGCGCTGCAACCACAACAGCCAGAGCTGCAACTACAACAGCTGCTGCCGCAACCAGTACAGCTGCCGCCACAACAACAACACCTGCCATTGCAACCACAACAGCTAGCGCTGCAACCACAACAGGTGCCGCCACAACCACAACAGCTGGTGCAGCAACCACAACAGCTGCTGCTGCAACTACAACACCTGCCTCTGCAACCACTACAGCTGCATCCGCAACCACAACAGCTGCCCTTGCAACCACTACAGCAGCCATTGCAACAACAACACCTCGCACTGCAACCACAACAGCTGCCGCCGCAACCACTACAGACGCAGCTTTATCCACAACAGCAGCTCCAACTACAACACCAGCCCCTCCAGAAATTAAGTTGGTGTTCAGCCTGAATCAAAACTTCACAGAGGACCTGCAGAATACATCCTCACCAGCTTTCCAAACTCTGGCAAGCACTGTAACTACAGCGGTAAGTTGTGTTTATTTTCCATCCTTTCAAAATCATCTCTGTAGTTTTGCTAACATACAGATTCATGCAATTTCCTTTGATGTCTCGTCAAAACAGAACTTCCATTTATTTCAATTAGTTATTGAATTAATTAAAGAGACCACAAAACATGATGAGCATAACATTTGGTCATGGTCAGCAGTTCATAAGCAGGCGTTAAAATACAGTGTACATGATTTCAACCTCTGGTACCAATGTTTTCTCCTGTTTTACTATGTTGATCTTCAGCCATACCTTTTGCTTAATTGTGAAGGTTTGGTCAAATATTTCTTAAAAAGTGGGTTTTATTTCTCCTATCTTGACAGTTGGACAGCCTTTACAAAGGCACATTTGGATCCAGTTTCAACCGCTCTGAGGTTACAGGCTTCAGGTATGTACCTATGCCGTTCCTGGGTAAAACAAACTTGCATTACAAACAGACTCAGTGATATGACGTTACCACAGGAAGATGACTTAAGATATATTTCAACTTCACACAAACAACACATTAAACGTATCGATTTCATATGCACTGCACACCAGCATACCAATGTGGTGTGATAGAAGCCTTTCAGTTTCATGGTGAAGACATATCTTGATTTGTTTGTGTTCATGAATGTAACACAATATAAACGTGGATCTGACATGCTGATTAAATGTTGTTAATTTGGATACATTTGTTTTTCAGACAAGGTTCCGTTGTGGTGGATACTGTGCTGGTATTCAACGATGTCAGCTCACTACCTGAGACCAGTGATGTGGCTGAAACTATGGTGCAAGCTGTCAGCGGCAACAACACCAGTTTCAGCCTGCCTGTGGACACATCTACGATTGTTGTGACAGGTAAGACTCAAAGAACGAATGACAAAAGTCGATTATATTGTTTTTTACGGTTATTATGTCTCTCTAAGTTGTATCTTTACTACCTGCCCCTATCTCATGCATAAACACTATCCCAACCACAGCTCCAGTCACAATAGCTGTCGCTGCAACCACTCCAGTTGCATCCGCAACCACAACAGCTGCTGCTGCAACTACAACACCTGCCTCCGCAACCACTACAGCTGCATCCGCAACCACAACAGGTGTTGCAGCAACCACAACAGCCAGAGCTGCAACCACAACACCTGCAGGCGCAACCACTACAATTGCCGCCACAACCACAACACCTGCCATTGCAACCACAACAGCCAGAGCTGCAACTACAACAGCTGCCGCCGCAACCAGTACAGCTGCCATTGCAACAACAACACCTGCCATCGCAACCACTACAGCTGCCATTGCAACAACAACAGCTAGAGCTGCAACCACAACACCTGCTGCCGCAACCACAACACCTGCCATTGCAACCACTACAGCTCCCATTGCAACCACTACAGCTGCCATTGCAACCACTACAGCTGCCATTGCAACAACAACAGCTAGCGCTGCAACCACAACAGGTGCCGCCACAACCACAACAGCTGGTGCAGCAACCACAACAGCTGCTGCTGCAACTACAACACCTGCCGCCACAACCACAACACCTGCCATTGCAACCACAACAGCCAGAGCTGCAACTACAACAGCTGCCATTGCAACCACTACAGCTGCCTTTGCAACAACAACAGCTAGCGCTGCAACCACAACAGGTGCCGCCACAACCACAACAGCTGGTGCAGCAACCACAACAGCTGCTGCTGCAACTACAACATCTGCCGCCACAACCACAACACCTGCCATTGCAACCACAACAGCCAGAGCTGCAACTACAACAGCTGTTGCAGCAACCACAACAGCCAGAGCTGCAACTACAACAGCTGTTGCAGCAACCACAACAGCCAGAGCTGCAACCACTACAGCTGCCATTGCAACAACAACACCTGCCTCTGCAACCACTACAGCTGCCATTGCAACAACAACAGCTAGCGCTGCAACCACAACACCTGCCGCCGCAACCACTACAACTGCCGCCATAACCACAACACCTGCCATTGCAACCACAACAGCCAGAGCTGCAACTACAACAGCTGCTGCAACCACTACAGCTACCATTGCAACAACAACAGCTAG
This sequence comes from Nansenia antarctica, assembly GCF_963989245.1. Lineage (NCBI taxonomy): Eukaryota > Metazoa > Chordata > Actinopteri > Argentiniformes > Microstomatidae > Nansenia > Nansenia antarctica. The sequence continues at coordinate 950,237 of NC_137688.1, read as the reverse complement.
CGCTGCAACCACAACAGCCAGAGCTGCAACTACAACAGCTGCTGCCGCAACCAGTACAGCTGCCGCCCCAACAACAACACCTGCCATTGCAACCACAACAGCCAGAGCTGCAACTACAACAGCTGCCATTGCAACCACTACAGCTGCCATTGCAACAACAACAGCTAGCGCTGCAACCACAACAGGTGCCGCCACAACCACAACAGCTGGTGCAGCAACCACAACAGCTGCTGCTGCAACTACAACACCTGCCTCTGCAACCACTACAGCTGCATCCGCAACCACAACAGCTGCCCTTGCAACCACTACAGCAGCCATTGCAACAACAACACCTCGCACTGCAACCACAACAGCTGCCGCCGCAACCACTACAGACGCAGCTTTATCCACAACAGCAGCTCCAACTACAACACCAGCCCCTCCAGAAATTAAGTTGGTGTTCAGCCTGAATCAAAACTTCACAGAGGACCTGCAGAATACATCCTCATCAGCTTTCCAAACTCTGGCAAGCACTGTAACTACAGCGGTAAGTTGTGTTTATTTTCTATCCTTTCAAAATCATCTCTGTAGTTTTGCTAACATACAGATTCATGCAATTTCCTTTGATGTCTCGTCAAAACAGGAAGTTCCATTTATTTCAATTAGTTATTGAATTAATTAAAGAGACCACAAAACATGATGAGCATAACATTTGGTCATGGTCAGCAGTTCATAAGCAGGCGTTAAAATACAGTGTACATGATTTCAACCTCTGGTACCAATGTTTTCTGCTGTTTTACTATGTTGATCTTCAGCCATTCCTTTTGCTTAATTGTGAAGGTTTGGTCAAATATTTCTTAAAAAGTGGGTTTTGTTTCTCCTATCTTGACAGTTGGACAGCCTTTACAAAGACACATTTGGATCCAGTTTCAACCGCACTGAGGTTATAGGCTTCAGGTATGTACCTTTGCCGTTCCTGGGTAAAACAAACTTGCATTACAAACAGACTCAGTGATATGACGTTACCACAGGAAGATGACTTAAGATATGTTTCAACTTCACACAAACAACACATTAAACGTATCGATTTCATATGCACTGCACACCAGCATACCAATGTGGTGTGATAGAAGCCTTTCTGTTTCATGGTGAAGACATATCTTGATTTGTTTGTGTTCATGAATGTAACACAATATAAACATGGATCTGACATGCTGATTAAATGTTGTTAATTTGGATACATTTGTTTTTCAGACAAGGTTCCGTTGTGGTGGACACTGTGCTGGTATTCAACGATGTCAGCTCACTACCTGAGACCAGTGATGTGGCTGAAACTATGGTGCAAGCTGTCAGCGGCAACAACACCAGTTTCAGCCTGCCTGTGGACACATCTACGATTGTTGTGACAGGTAAGACTCAAAGAACGAATGACAAAAGTCGATTATATTGTTTTTTACGGTTATTATGTCTCTCTAAGTTGTATCTTTACTACCTGCCCCTATCTCATGCATAAACACTATCCCAACCACAGCTCCAGTCACAATAGCTGTCGCTGCAACCACTCCAGTTGCATCCGCAACCACAACAGCTGCTGCTGCAACTACAACACCTGCCTCCGCAACCACTACAGCTGCATCCGCAACCACAACAGGTGTTGCAGCAACCACAACAGCCAGAGCTGCAACCACAACACCTGCAGGCGCAACCACTACAACTGCCGCCACAACCACAACACCTGCCATTGCAACCACAACAGCCAGAGCTGCAACTACAACAGCTGCCGCCGCAACCAGTACAGCTGCCATTGCAACAACAACACCTGCCATTGCAACCACTACAGCTGCCATTGCAACAACAACAGCTAGCGCTGCAACCACAACACCTGCTGCCGCAACCACAACACCTGCCATTGCAACCACTACAGCTCCCATTGCAACCACTACAGCTGCCATTGCAACAACAACAGCTAGCGCTGCAACCACAACAGGTGCCGCCAGAACCACAACAGCTGGTGCAGCAACCACAACAGCTGCTGCTGCAACTACAACACCTGCCGCCGCAACCACTACAACTGCTGCCACAACCACAACACCTGCCATTGCAACCACAACAGCCAGAGCTGCAACTACAACAGCTGCCGCCGCAACCAGTACAGCTGCCGCCACAACAACAACACCTGCCATTGCAACCACAACAGCCAGAGCTGCAACTACAACAGCTGCCATTGCAACCACTACAGCTGCCTTTGCAACAACAACAGCTAGCGCTGCAACCACAACAGGTGCCGCCACAACCACAACAGCTGGTGCAGCAACCACAACAGCTGCTGCTGCAACTACAACACCTGCCTCTGCAACCACTACAGCTGCATCCGCAACCACAACAGCTGCCCTTGCAACCACAACAGCTGCTGCTGCAACTACAACATCTGCCGCCGCAACCACTACAACTGCCGCCACAACCACAACACCTGCCATTGCAACCACAACAGCCAGAGCTGCAACTACAACAGCTGCCGCCGCAACCAGTACAGCTGCCGCCACAACAACAACACCTGCCATTGCAACCACTACAGCCAGAGCTGCAACTACAACAGCTGCCATTGCAACAACAACACCTGCCTCTGCAACCACTACAGCTGCATCCGCAAACACAACAGCTGCTGCTGCAACTACAACATCTGCCGCCGCAACCACTACAACTGCCGCCACAACCACAACACCTGCCATTGCAACCACAACAGCCAGAGCTGCAACCACTACAGCTGCCATTGCAACAACAACACCTGCCTCTGCAACCACTACAGCTGCCATTGCAACAACAACAGCTAGCGCTGCAACCACTACAACTGCCGCCATAACCACAACACCTGCCATTGCAACCACAACAGCCAGAGCTGCAACCACAACACCTGCCGCCGCAACCACTACAACTGCCGCCATAACCACAACACCTGCCATTGCAACCACAACAGCCAGAGCTGCAACTACAACAGCTGCTGCAACCACTACAGCTACCATTGCAACAACAACAGCTAGCGCTGCAACCACAACAGCCAGAGCTGCAACTACAACAGCTGCTGCCGCAACCAGTACAGCTGCCGCCCCAACAACAACACCTGCCATTGCAACCACAACAGCCAGAGCTGCAACTACAACAGCTGCCATTGCAACCACTACAGCTGCCATTGCAACAACAACAGCTAGCGCTGCAACCACAACAGGTGCCGCCACAACCACAACAGCTGGTGCAGCAACCACAACAGCTGCTGCTGCAACTACAACACCTGCCTCTGCAACCACTACAGCTGCATCCGCAACCACAACAGCTGCCCTTGCAACCACTACAGCAGCCATTGCAACAACAACACCTCGCACTGCAACCACAACAGCTGCCGCCGCAACCACTACAGACGCAGCTTTATCCACAACAGCAGCTCCAACTACAACACCAGCCCCTCCAGAAATTAAGTTGGTGTTCAGCCTGAATCAAAACTTCACAGAGGACCTGAGGAATACATCCTCACCAGCTTTCCAAACTCTGGCAAGCACTGTAACTACAGCGGTAAGTTCTGTTTATTTTCCATCCTTTCAAAATCATCTCTGTAGTTTTGCTAACATACAGATTCATGCAATTTCCTTTGATGTCTCGTCAAAACAGGAAGTTCCATTTATTTCAATTAGTTATTGAATTAATTAAAGAGACCACAAAACATGATGAGCATAACATTTGGCCATAGTCAGCAGTTCATAAGCAGGCGTTAAAATACAGTGTACATGATTTCAACCTCTGGTACCAATGTTTTCTCCTGTTTTACTATGTTGATCTTCAGCCATTCCTTTTGCTTAATTGTGAAGGTTTGGTCAAATATTTCTTAAAAAGTGGGTTTTATTTCTCCTATCTTGACAGTTGGACAGCCTTTACAAAGACACATTTGGATCCAGCTTCAACCGCACTGAGGTTATAGGCTTCAGGTATGTACCTATGCCGTTCCTGGGTAAAACAAACTTGCATTACAAACAGACTCAGTGATATGACGTTACCACAGGAAGATGACTTAGATGTTTCAACTTCACACAAACAACACATTAAACCGTATCGATTTCATATGCACTGCACACCAGCATACCAATGTGGTGTGATAGAAGCCTTTCAGTTTCATGGTGAAGACATATCTTGATTTGTTTGTGTTCATGAATGTAACACAATATAAACATGGATCTGACATGCTGATTAAATGTTGTTAATTTGGATACATTTGTTTTTCAGACAAGGTTCCGTTGTGGTGGATACTGTGCTGGTATTCAACGATGTCAGCTCACTACCTGAGACCAGTGATGTGGCTGAAACTATGGTGCAAGCTGTCAGCGGCAACAACACCAGTTTCAGCCTGCCTGTGGACACATCTACGATTGTTGTGACAGGTAAGACTCAAAGAACGAATGACAAAAGTCGATTATATTGTTTTTTACGGTTATTATGTCTCTCTAAGTTGTATCTTTACTACCTGCCCCTATCTCATGCATAAACACTATCCCAACCACAGCTCCAGTCACAATAGCTGTCGCTGCAACCACTCCAGTTGCATCCGCAACCACAACAGCTGCTGCTGCAACTACAACACCTGCCTCCGCAACCACTACAGCTGCATCCGCAACCACAACAGGTGTTGCAGCAACCACAACAGCCAGAGCTGCAACCACAACACCTGCAGGCGCAACCACTACAACTGCCGCCACAACCACAACACCTGCCATTGCAACCACAACAGCCAGAGCTGCAACTACAACAGCTGCCGCCGCAACCAGTACAGCTGCCATTGCAACAACAACACCTGCCATTGCAACCACTACAGCTGCCATTGCAACAACAACAGCTAGCGCTGCAACCACAACACCTGCTGCCGCAACCACAACACCTGCCATTGCAACCACTACAGCTCCCATTGCAACCACTACAGCTCCCATTGCAACCACTACAGCTGCCATTGCAACAACAACAGCTAGCGCTGCAACCACAACACCTGCCGCCGCAACCACTACAACTGCCGCCACAACCACAACACCTGCCATTGCAACCACAACAGCCAGAGCTGCAACTACAACAGCTGCCATTGCAACCACTACAGCTGCCATTGCAACAACAACAGCTAGCGCTGCAACCACAACAGCCAGAGCTGCAACTACAACAGCTGCCATTGCAACCACTACAGCTTTCATTGCAACAACAACAGCTAGCGCTGCAACCACAACAGGTGCCACCACAACCACAACAGCTGGTGCAGCAACCACAACAGCTGCTGCTGCAACTACAACATCTGCCGCCGCAACCACTACAACTGCCGCCACAACCACAACACCTGCCATTGCAACCACAACAGCCAGAGCTGCAACTACAACAGCTGTCGCAGCAACCACAACAGCCAGAGCTGCAACTACAACAGCTGTCGCAGCAACCACAACAGCCAGAGCTGCAACCACTACAGCTGCCATTGCAACAACAACAGCTAGCGCTGCAACCACAACACCTGCCGCCGCAACCACTACAACTGCCGCCACAACCACAACACCTGCCATTGCAACCACAACAGCCAGAGCTGCAACTACAACAGCTGCCGCCGCAACCAGTACCGCTGCCATTGCAACAACAACACCTGCCATTGCAACCACTACAGCTGCCATTGCAACCACAACAGCTAGCGCTGCAACCACAACACCTGCCGCTGCAACCACAACACCTGCCATTGCAACCACTACATCTCCCATTGCAACCACTACAGCTGCCATTGCAACAACAACAGCTAGCGCTGCAACCACAACACCTGCCGCCGCAACCACTACAACTGCCGCCACAACCACAACACCTGCCATTGCAACCACAACAGCCAGAGCTGCAACTACAACAGCTGCCATTGCAACCACTACAGCTGCCATTGCAACAACAACAGCTAGCGCTGCAACCACAACAGGTGCCGCCACAACCACAACAGCTGGTGCAGCAACCACAACAGCTGCTGCTGCAACTACAACACCTGCCTCTGCAACCACTACAGCTGCATCCGCAACCACAACAGCTGCCCTTGCAACCACTACAGCAGCCATTGCAACAACAACACCTCGCACTGCAACCACAACAGCTGCCACCGCAACCACTACAGACGCAGCTTTATCCACAACAGCAGCTCCAACTACAACACCAGCCCCTCCAGAAATTAAGTTGGTGTTCAGCCTGAATCAAAACTTCACAGAGGACCTGCAGAATACATCCTCACCAGCTTTCCAAACTCTGGCAAGCACTGTAACTACAGCGGTAAGTTGTGTTTATTTTCCATCCTTTCAAAATCATCTCTGTAGTTTTGCTAACATACAGATTCATGCAATTTCCTTTGATGTCTCGTCAAAACAGGAAGTTCCATTTATTTCAATTAGTTATTGAATTAATTAAAGAGACCACAAAACATGATGAGCATAACATTTGGCCATGGTCAGCAGTTCATAAGCAGGCGTTAAAATACAGTGTACATTATTTCAACCTCTGGTACCAATGTTTTCTGCTGTTTTACTATGTTGATCTTCAGCCATACCTTTTGCTTAATTGTGAAGGTTTGGTCAAATATTTCTTAAAAAGTGGGTTTTATTTCTCCTATCTTGACAGTTGGACAGCCTTTACAAAGACACATTTGGATCCAGTTTCAACCGCACTGAGGTTATAGGCTTCAGGTATGTACCTATGCCGTCCCTGGGTAAAACAAACTTGCATTACAAACAGACTCAGTGATATGACGTTACCACAGGAAGATGACTTAAGATATGTTTCAACTTCTCACAAACAACACATTAAACGTATCGATTTCATATGCACTGCACACCAGCATACCAATGTGGTGTGATAGAAGCCTTTCAGTTTCATGGTGAAGACATATCTTGATTTGTTTGTGTTCATGCATGTAACACAATATAAACATGGATCTGACATGCTGATTAAATGTTGTTAATTTGGATACATTTGTTTTTCAGACAAGGTTCCGTTGTGGTGGATACTGTGCTGGTATTCAACGATGTCAGCTCACTACCTGAGACCAGTGATGTGGCTGAAACTATGGTGCAAGCTGTCAGCGGCAACAACACCAGTTTCAGCCTGCCTGTGGACACATCTACAATTGTTGTGACAGGTAAGACTCAAAGAACGAATGACAAAAGTCGATTATATTGTTATTTACGGTTATTATGTCTCTATAAGTTGTATCTTTACTACCTGCCCCTATCTCATGCATAAACACTATCCCAACCACAGCTCCAGTCACAATAGCTGTCGCTGCAACCACTCCAGTTGCATCCGCAACCACAACAGCTGCTGCTGCAACTACAACACCTGCCTCCGCAACCACTACAGCTGCATCCGCAACCACAACAGGTGTTGCAGCAACCACAACAGCCAGAGCTGCAACCACAACACCTGCAGGCGCAACCACTACAACTGCCGCCACAACCACAACACCTGCCATTGCAACCACAACAGCCAGAGCTGCAACTACAACAGCTGCCGCCGCAACCACTACAGCTGCCATTGCAACAACAACACCTGCCATTGCAACCACTACAGCTGCCATTGCAACAACAACAGCTAGCGCTGCAACCACAACACCTGCTGCCGCAACCACAACACCTGCCATTGCAACCACTACAGCTCCCATTGCAACCACTACAGCTGCCATTGCAACAACAACAGCTAGCGCTGCAACCACAACACCTGCCGCCGCAACCACTACAACTGCCGCCACAACCACAACACCTGCCATTGCAACCACAACAGCCAGAGCTGCAACTACAACAGCTGCCATTGCAACCACTACAGCTTTCATTGCAACAACAACAGCTAGCGCTGCAACCACAACAGGTGCCGCCACAACCACAACAGCTGGTGCAGCAACCACAACAGCTGCTGCTGCAACTACAACACCTGCCGCCGCAACCACTACAACTGCCGCCACAACCACAACACCTGCCATTGCAACCACAACAGCCAGAGCTGCAACTACAACAGCTGCCATTGCAACCACTACAGCTGCCATTGCAACAACAACAGCTAGCGCTGCAACCACAACAGCCAGAGCTGCAACTACAACAGCTGCTGCCGCAACCAGTACAGCTGCCGCCACAACCACAACACCTGCCATTGCAACCACAACAGCCAGAGCTGCAACTACAACAGCTGTTGCAGCAACCACAACAGCCAGAGCTGCAACCACAACACCTGCCATTGCAACAACAACACCTGCCATTGCAACCACTACAGCTGCCATTGCAACAACAACAGCTAGCGCTGCAACCACAACACCTGCCGCCGCAACCACTACAACTGCCGCCACAACCACAACACCTGCCATTGCAACCACAACAGCCAGAGCTGCAACTACAACAGCTGCTGCTGCAACCAGTACAGCTGCCGCCACAACAACAACACCTGCCATTGCAACCACAACAGCCAGAGCTGCAACCACAACAGCTGCCGCCGCAACCACTACAGACGCAGCTTTATCCACAACAGCAGCTCCAACTACAACACCAGCCCCTCCAGAAATTAAGTTGGTGTTCAGCCTGAATCAAAACTTCACAGAGGACCTGCAGAATACATCCTCACCAGCTTTCCAAACTCTGGCAAGCACTGTAACTACAGCGGTAAGTTGTGTTTATTTTCCATCCTTTCAAAATCATCTCTGTAGTTTTGCTAACATACAGATTCATGCAATTTCCTTTGATGTCTCGTCAAAACAGGAAGTTCCATTTATTTCAATTAGTTATTGAATTAATTAAAGAGACCACAAAACATGATGAGCATAACATTTGGTCATGGTCAGCAGTTCATAAGCAGGCGTTAAAATACAGTGTACATTATTGCAACCTCTGGTACCAATGTTTTCTGCTGTTTTACTATGTTGATCTTCAGCCATACCTTTTGCTTAATTGTGAAGGTTTGGTCAAATATTTCTTAAAAAGTGGGTTTTATTTCTCCTATCTTGACAGTTGGACAGCCTTTACAAAGACACATTTGGATCCAGTTTCAACCGCACTGAGGTTACAGGCTTCAGGTATGTACCTATGCCGTTCCTGGGTAAAACTAACTTGCATTACAAACAGACTCAGTGATATGACGTTACCACAGGAAGATGACTTAAGATATGTTTCAACTTCTCACAAACAACACATTAAACGTATCGATTTCATATGCACTGCACACCTATACCAATGTGGTGTGATAGAAGCCTTTCAGTTTCATGGTGAAGACATATCTTGATTTGTTTGTGTTCATGCATGTAACACAATATAAACATGGATCTGACATGCTGATTAAATGTTGTTAATTTGGATACATTTGTTTTTCAGACAAGGTTCCGTTGTGGTGGATACTGTGCTGGTATTCAACGATGTCAGCTCACTACCTGAGACCAGTGATGTGGCTGAAACTATGGTGCAAGCTGTCAGCGGCAACAACACCAGTTTCAGCCTGCCTGTGGACACATCTACAATTGTTGTGACAGGTAAGACTCAAAGAACGAATGACAAAAGTCGATTATATTGTTATTTACGGTTATTATGTCTCTATAAGTTGTATCTTTACTACCTGCCCCTATCTCATGCATAAACACTATCCCAACCACAGCTCCAGTCACAATAGCTGTCGCTGCAACCACTCCAGTTGCATCCGCAACCACAACAGCTGCTGCTGCAACTACAACACCTGCCTCCGCAACCACTACAGCTGCATCCGCAACCACAACAGGTGTTGCAGCAACCACAACAGCCAGAGCTGCAACCACAACACCTGCAGGCGCAACCACTACAACTGCCGCCACAACCACAACACCTGCCATTGCAACCACAACAGCCAGAGCTGCAACTACAACAGCTGCCGCCGCAACCACTACAGCTGCCATTGCAACAACAACACCTGCCATTGCAACCACTACAGCTGCCATTGCAACAACAACAGCTAGCGCTGCAACCACAACACCTGCTGCCGCAACCACAACACCTGCCATTGCAACCACTACAGCTCCCATTGCAACCACTACAGCTGCCATTGCAACAACAACAGCTAGCGCTGCAACCACAACACCTGCCGCCGCAACCACTACAACTGCCGCCACAACCACAACACCTGCCATTGCAACCACAACAGCCAGAGCTGCAACTACAACAGCTGCCATTGCAACCACTACAGCTTTCATTGCAACAACAACAGCTAGCGCTGCAACCACAACAGGTGCCGCCACAACCACAACAGCTGGTGCAGCAACCACAACAGCTGCTGCTGCAACTACAACACCTGCCGCCGCAACCACTACAACTGCCGCCACAACCACAACACCTGCCATTGCAACCACAACAGCCAGAGCTGCAACTACAACAGCTGCCATTGCAACCACTACAGCTGCCATTGCAACAACAACAGCTAGCGCTGCAACCACAACAGCCAGAGCTGCAACTACAACAGCTGCTGCCGCAACCAGTACAGCTGCCGCCACAACCACAACACCTGCCATTGCAACCACAACAGCCAGAGCTGCAACTACAACAGCTGTTGCAGCAACCACAACAGCCAGAGCTGCAACCACAACACCTGCCATTGCAACAACAACACCTGCCATTGCAACCACTACAGCTGCCATTGCAACAACAACAGCTAGCGCTGCAACCACAACACCTGCCGCCGCAACCACTACAACTGCCGCCACAACCACAACACCTGCCATTGCAACCACAACAGCCAGAGCTGCAACTACAACAGCTGCTGCTGCAACCAGTACAGCTGCCGCCACAACAACAACACCTGCCATTGCAACCACAACAGCCAGAGCTGCAACTACAACAGCTGCCATTGCAACCACTACAGCTGCCATTGCAACAACAACAGCTAGCGCTGCAACCACAACAGCCAGAGCTGCAACTACAACAGCTGCTGCCGCAACCAGTACAGCTGCCGCCACAACAACAACACCTGCCATTGCAACCACAACAGCCAGAGCTGCAACTACAACAGCTGCCATTGCAACCACTACAGCTGCATCCGCAACCACAACAGCTGGTGCAGCAACCACAACAGCTGCTGCTGCAACTACAACAGCTGCCATTGCAACCACTACAGCTGCCATTGCAACAACAACAGCTAGCGCTGCAACCACAACAGGTGCCGCCACAACCACAACAGCTGGTGCAGCAACCACAACACCTGCCTCTGCAACCACTACAGCTGCATCCGCAACCACAACAGCTGCCCTTGCAACCACTACAGCAGCCATTGCAACAACAACACCTCGCACTGCAACCACAACAGCTGCCGCCGCAACCACTACAGACGCAGCTTTATCCACAACAGCAGCTCCAACTACAACACCAGCCCCTCCAGAAATTAAGTTGGTGTTCAGCCTGAATCAAAACTTCACAGAGGACCTGCAGAATACATCCTCACCAGCTTTCCAAACTCTGGCAAGCACTGTAACTACAGCGGTAAGTTGTGTTTATTTTCCATCCTTTCAAAATCATCTCTGTAGTTTTGCTAACATACAGATTCATGCAATTTCCTTTGATGTCTCGTCAAAACAGGAAGTTCCATTTATTTCAATTAGTTATTGAATTAATTAAAGAGACCACAAAACATGATGAGCATAACATTTGGTCATGGTCAGCAGTTCATAAGCAGGCGTTAAAATACAGTGTACATTATTGCAACCTCTGGTACCAATGTTTTCTGCTGTTTTACTATGTTGATCTTCAGCCATACCTTTTGCTTAATTGTGAAGGTTTGGTCAAATATTTCTTAAAAAGTGGGTTTTATTTCTCCTATCTTGACAGTTGGACAGCCTTTACAAAGACACATTTGGATCCAGTTTCAACCGCACTGAGGTTATAGGCTTCAGGTATGTACCTATGCCGTTCCTGGGTAAAACTAACTTGCATTACAAACAGACTCAGTGATATGACGTTACCACAGGAAGATGATTTAAGATATGTTTCAACTTCACACAAACAACACATTAAACGTTTCGATTTCATATGCACTGCACACCAGCATACCAATGTGGTGTGATAGAAGCCTTTCTGTTTCATGGTGAAGACATATCTTGATTTGTTTGTGTTCTTGCATGTAACACAATATAAACATGGATCTGACATGCTGATTAAATGTTGTTAATTTGGATACATTTGTTTTTCAGACAAGGTTCCGTTGTGGTGGATACTGTGCTGGTATTCAACGATGTCAGCTCACTACCTGAGACCAGTGATGTGGCTGAAACTATGGTGCAAGCTGTCAGCGGCAACAACACCAGTTTCAGCCTGCCTGTGGACACATCTACAATTGTGGTGACAGGTAAGACTCAAAGAACGAATGTCAAAAGTCGATTATATTGTTTTTTACGGTTATTATGTCTCTATAAGTTGTATCTTTACTACCTGCCCCTATCTCATGCATAAACACTATCCCAACCACAGCTCCAGTCACAATAGTTGTCGCTGCAACCACTCCAGTTGCATCCGCAACCACAACAGCTGCTGCTGTAACTACAACACCTGCCTCCGCAACCACTACAGCTGCATCCGCAACCACAACAGGTGTTGCAGCAACCACAACAGCCAGAGCTGCAACCACAACACCTGCAGGCGCAACCACTACAACTGCCGCCACAACCACAACACCTGCCATTGCAACCACAACAGCCAGAGCTGCAACTACAACAGCTGCCGCCGCAACCAGTACAGCTGCCATTGCAACAACAACACCTGCCATTGCAACCACTACAGCTGCCATTGCAACAACAACAGCCCGAGCTGCAACTACAACAGCTAGCGCTGCAACCACAACACCTGCTGCCGCAACCACAACACCTGCCATTGCAACCACTACAGCTCCCATTGCAACCACTACAGCTGCCATTGCAACAACAACAGCTAGCGCTGCAACCACAACACCTGCCGCCGCAACCACTACAACTGCCGCCACAACCACAACACCTGCCATTGCAACCACAACAGCCAGAGCTGCAACTACAACAGCTGTTGCAGCAACCACAACAGCCAGAGCTGCAACCACTACAGCTGCCATTGTAACAACAACACCTGCCATTGCAACAACAACAGCTAGTGCTGCAACCACTACAACTGCCGCCACAACCACAACACCTGCCATTGCAACCACAACAGCCAGAGCTGCAACTACAACAGCTGCTTCTGCAACCAGTACAGCTGCTGCCACAACAACAACACCTGCCATTGCAACCACAACAGCCAGAGCTGCAACTACAACAGCTGCCATTGCAACCACTACAGCTTTCATTACAACAACAACAGCTAGCGCTGCAACCACAACAGGTGCCGCCACAACCACAACAGCTGGTGCAGCAACCACATCAGCTGCTGCTGCAACTACAACACCTGCCGCCGCAACCACTACAACTGCCGCCACAACCACAACACCTGCCATTGCAACCACAACAGCCAGAGCTGCAACTACAACAGCTGCTGCTGCAACCACTACAGCTGCCATTGCAACAACAACACCTGCCATTGCAACCACAACAGCCAGAGCTGCAACTACAACAGCTGCCATTGCAACCACTACAGCTGCCATTGCAACAACAACAGCTAGCGCTGCAACCACAACAGCCAGAGCTGCAACTACAACAGCTGCTGCCGCAACCAGTACAGCTGCCGCCACAACAACAACACCTGCCATTGCAACCACAACAGCCAGAGCTGCAACTACAACAGCTGCCATTGCAACCACTACAGCTGCCATTGCAACAACAACAGCTAGCGCTGCAACCACAACAGGTGCCGCCACAACCACAACAGCTGGTGCAGCAACCACAACAGCTGCTGCTGCAACTACAACACCTGCCTCTGCAACCACTACAGCTGCATCCGCAACCACAACAGCTGCCCTTGCAACCACTACAGCCAGAGCTGCAACTACAACAGCTGCTGCTGCAACCACTACAGCTGCCATTGCAACAACAACACCTCGCACTGCAACCACAACAGCTGCCGCCGCAACCACTACAGACGCAGCTTTATCCACAACCGCAGCTCCAACTACAACACCAGCCCCTCCAGAAATTAAGTTGGTGTTCAGCCTGAATCAAAACTTCACCGAGGACCTGCAGAATACATCCTCACCAGCTTTCCAAACTCTGGCAAGCACTGTAACTACAGCGGTAAGTTGTGTTTATTTTCCATCCTTTCAAAATCATGCCTGTAGTTTTGCTAACATACAGATTCATGCAATTTCCTTTGATGTCTCGTCAAAACAGGAAGTTCCATTTATTTCAATTAGTTATTGAATTAATTAAAGAGACCACAAAACATGATGAGCATAACATTTGGTCAGGGTCAGCAGTTCATAAGCAGGCTTTAAAATACAGTGTACATGATTTCAACCTCTGGTACCAATGTTTTCTGCTGTTTTACTATGTTGATTTTCAGCCATACCTTTTGCTTAATTGTGAAGGTTTGGTCAAATATTTCTTAAAAAGTGGGTTTTATTTCTCCTATCTTGACAGTTGGACAGCCTTTACAAAGACACATTTGGATCCAGTTTCAACCGCACTGAGGTTATAGGCTTCAGGTATGTACCTATGCCGTTCCTGGGTAAAACTAACTTGCATTACAAACAGACTCAGTGATATGACGTTACCAGAGGAAGATTACTTAAGATATGTTTCAACTTCACACAAACAACACATTAAACGTATCGATTTCATATGCACTGCACACCAGCATACCAATGTGGTGTGATAGAAGACTTTCAGTTTCATGGTGAAGACATATCTTGATTTGTTTGTGTTCATGCATGTAACACAATATAAACATGGATCTGACATGCTGATTAAATGTTGTTAATTTGGATACATTTGTTTTTCAGACAAGGTTCCGTTGTGGTGGATACTGTGCTGGTATTCAACGATGTCAGCTCACTACCTGAGACCAGTGATGTGGCTGAAACTATGGTGCAAGCTGTCAGCGGCAACAACACCAGTTTCAGCCTGCCTGTGGACACATCTACAATTGTTGTGACAGGTAAGACTCAAAGAACGAATGACAAAAGTCGATTATATTGTTTTTTACGGTTATTATGTCTCTATAAGTTGTATCTTTACTACCTGCCCCTATCTCATGCATAAACACTATCCCAACCACAGCTCCAGTCACAATAGCTGTAGCTGCAACCACTCCAGTTGCATCCGCAACCACAACAGCTGCTGCTGCAACTACAACACCTGCCTCCGCAACCACTACAGCTGCATCCGCAACCACAACAGGTGTTGCAGCAACCACAACAGCCAGAGCTGCAACCACAACACCTGCAGGTGCAACCACTACAACTGCCGCCACAACCACAACACCTGCCATTGCAACCACAACAGCCAGAGCTGCAACTACAACAGCTGCCACCGCAACCAGTACAGCTGCCATTGCAACAACAACACCTGCCATTGCAACCACTACAGCTGCCATTGCAACCACAACAGCCCGAGCTGCAACTACAACAGCTAGCGCTGCAACCACAACACCTGCTGCCGCAACCACAACACCTGCCATTGCAACCACTACAGCTGCTATTGCAACAACAACAGCTAGCGCTGCAACCACAACACCTGCCGCCGCAACCACTACAACTGCCGCCACAACCACAACACCTGCCATTGCAACCACAACAGCCAGAGCTGCAACTACAACAGCTGTTGCAGCAACCACAACAGCCAGAGCTGCAACTACAACAGCTGTTGCAGCAACCACAACAGCCAGAGCTGCAACCACTACAGCTGCCATTGTAACAACAACACCTGCCATTGCAACCACAACAGCCAGAGCTGCAACTACAACAGCTGCTTCTGCAACCAGTACAGCTGCCGCCACAACAACAACACCTGCCATTGCAACCACAACAGCCAGAGCTGCAACTACAACAGCTGCCATTGCAACCACTACAGCTTTCATTACAACAACAACAGGTGCCGCCACAACCACAACAGCTGGTGCAGCAACCACAACAGCTGCTGCTGCAACTACAACACCTGCCGCCGCAACCACTACAACTGCCGCCACAACCACAACACCTGCCATTGCAACCACAACAGCCAGAGTTGCAACTACAACAGCTGCTGCTGCAACCACTACAGCTGCCATTGCAACAACAACACCTGCCATTGCAACCACAACAGCCAGAGCTGCAACTACAACAGCTGCCATTGCAACCACTACAGCTGCCATTGCAACAACAACAGCTAGCGCTGCAACCACAACAGCCAGAGCTGCAACTACAACAGCTGCTGCCGCAACCAGTACAGCTGCCGCCACAACAACAACACCTGCCATTGCAACCACAACAGCCAGAGCTGCAACTACAACAGCTGCCATTGCAACCACTACAGCTGCCATTGCAACAACAACAGCTAGCGCTGCAACCACAACAGGTGCCGCCACAACCACAACAGCTGGTGCAGCAACCACAACAATGGCAGGTGCTGCTACAACTACAACATCTGCCGCCGCAACCACTACAACTGCCGCCACAACCACAACACCTGCCATTGCAACCACAACAGCCAGAGCTGCAACTACAACAGCTGTTGCAGCAACCACAACAGCCAGAGCTGCAACTACAACAGCTGTCGCAGCAACCACAACAGCCAGAGCTGCAACCACTACAGCTGCCATTGCAACCACTACAGCTGCCATTGCAACAACAACAGCTAGCGCTGCAACCACAACAGGTGCCGCCACAACCACAACAGCTGGTGCAGCAACCACAACAGCTGCTGCTGCAACTACAACACCTGCCTCTGCAACCACTACAGCTGCATCCGCAACCACAACAGCTGCCCTTGCAACCACTACAGCAGCCATTGCAACAACAACACCTCGCACTGCAACCACAACAGCTGCCGCCGCAACCACTACAGACGCAGCTTTATCCACAACAGCAGCTCCAACTACAACACCAGCCCCTCCAGAAATTAAGTTGGTGTTCAGCCTGAATCAAAACTTCACAGAGGACCTGCAGAATACATCCTCACCAGCTTTCCAAACTCTGGCAAGCACTGTAACTACAGCGGTAAGTTGTGTTTATTTTCCATCCTTTCAAAATCATCTCTGTAGTTTTGCTAACATACAGATTCATGCAATTTCCTTTGATGTCTCGTCAAAACAGGAAGTTCCATTTATTTCAATTAGTTATTGAATTAATTAAAGAGACCACAAAACATGATGAGCATAACATTTGGTCATGGTCAGCAGTTCATAAGCAGGCGTTAAAATACAGTGTACATGATTTCAACCTCTGGTACCAATGTTTTCTGCTGTTTTACTATGTTGATCTTCAGCCATACCTTTTGCTTAATTGTGAAGGTTTGGTCAAATATTTCTTAAAAAGTGGGTTTTATTTCTCCTATTTTGACAGTTGGACAGCCTTTACAAAGACACATTTGGATCCAGTTTCAACCGCACTGAGGTTATAGGCTTCAGGTATGTACCTATGCCGTTCCTGGGTAAAACAAACTTGCATTACAAACAGACTCAGTGATATGACGTTACGACAGGAAGATGACTTAAGATATGTTTCAACTTCACACAAACAACACATTAAACGTATCGATTTCATATGCACTGCACACCAGCATACCAATGTGGTGTGATAGAAGCCTTTCAGTTTCATGGTGAAGACATATCTCGATTTGTTTGTGTTCATGCATGTAACACAATATAAACATGGATCTGACATGCTGATTAAATGTTGTTAATTTGGATACATTTGTTTTTCAGACAAGGTTCCGTTGTGGTGGATACTGTGCTGGTATTCAACGATGTCAGCTCACTACCTGAGACCAGTGATGTGGCTGAAACTATGGTGCAAGCTGTCAGCGGCAACAACACCAGTTTCAGCCTGCCTGTGGACACATCTACAATTGTTGTGACAGGTAAGACTCAAAGAACGAATGACAAAAGTCGATTATATTGTTATTTACGGTTATTATGTCTCTATAAGTTGTTTCTTTACTACCTGCCCCTATCTCATGCACAAACACTATCCAAACCACAGCTCCAGTCACAATAGCTGTCGCTGCAACCACTCCAGTTGCATCCGCAACCACAACAGTTGCTGCTGCAACTACAACACCTGCCTCCGCAACCACTACAGCTGCATCCGCAACCACAACAGGTGATGCAGCAACCACAACAGCCAGAGCTGCAACCACAACACCTGCAGGCGCAACCACTACAACTGCCGCCACAACCACAACACCTGCCATTGCAACCACAACAGCCAGAGCTGCAACTACAACAGCTGCCGCCGCAACCAGTACAGCTGCCATTGCAACAACAACACCTGCCATTGCAACCACTACACCTGCCATTGCAACCACTACAGCTGCCATTGCAACAACAACAGCTAGCGCTGCAACCACAACACCTGCTGCCGCAACCACAACACCTGCCATTGCAACCACTACAGCTCCCATTGCAACCACTACAGCTGCCATTGCAACAACAACAGCTAGCGCTGCAACCACAACACCTGCCGCCGCAACCACTACAACTGCCGCCACAACCACAACACCTGCCATTGCAACCACAACAGCCAGAGCTGCAACTACAACAGCTGCCATTGCAACCACTACAGCTGCCATTGCAACAACAACAGCTAGCGCTGCAACCACAACAGCCAGAGCTGCAACTACAACAGCTGCCGCCGCAACCAGTACAGCTGCCGCCACAACAACAACACCTGCCATTGCAACCACAACAGCCAGAGCTGCAACTACAACAGCTGCCATTGCAACCACTACAGCTTTCATTGCAACAACAACAGCTAGCGCTGCAACCACAACAGGTGCCGCCACAACCACAACAGCTGGTGCAGCAACCACAACAGCCAGAGCTGCAACTACAACACCTGCCGCCGCAACCACTACAACTGCCGCCACAACCACAACACCTGCCATTGCAACCACAACAGCCAGAGCTGCAACTACAACAGCTGTTGTAGCAACCACAACAGCCAGAGCTTTAACCACTACAGCTGCCATTGCAACAACAACAGCTAGCGCTGCAACCACAACACCTGCCGCCGCAACCACTACAACTGCCGCCACAACCACAACACCTGCCATTGCAACCACAACAGCCAGAGCTGCAACTACAACAGCTGCCATTGCAACCACTACAGCTGCCATTGCAGCAACAACAGCTAGCGCTGCAACCACAACAGCCAGAGCTGCAACTACAACAGCTGCTGCCGCAACCAGTACAGCTGCCGCCACAACAACAACACCTGCCATTGCAACCACAACAGCCAGAGCTGCAACTACAACACCTGCCATTGCAACCACAACAGCCAGAGCTGCAACTACAACAGCTGCCGCCGCAACCAGTACAGCTGCCATTGCAACAACAACACCTGCCATTGCAACCACTACACCTGCCATTGCAACCACTACAGCTGCCATTGCAACAACAACAGCTAGCGCTGCAACCACAACACCTGCTGCCGCAACCACAACACCTGCCATTGCAACCACTACAGCTCCCATTGCAACCACTACAGCTGCCATTGCAACAACAACAGCTAGCGCTGCAACCACAACACCTGCCGCCGCAACCACTACAACTGCCGCCACAACCACAACACCTGCCATTGCAACCACAACAGCCAGAGCTGCAACTACAACAGCTGCCATTGCAACCACTACAGCTGCCATTGCAACAACAACAGCTAGCGCTGCAACCACAACAGCCAGAGCTGCAACTACAACAGCTGCCGCCGCAACCAGTACAGCTGCCGCCACAACAACAACACCTGCCATTGCAACCACAACAGCCAGAGCTGCAACTACAACAGCTGCCATTGCAACCACTACAGCTTTCATTGCAACAACAACAGCTAGCGCTGCAACCACAACAGGTGCCGCCACAACCACAACAGCTGGTGCAGCAACCACAACAGCCAGAGCTGCAACTACAACACCTGCCGCCGCAACCACTACAACTGCCGCCACAACCACAACACCTGCCATTGCAACCACAACAGCCAGAGCTGCAACTACAACAGCTGTTGTAGCAACCACAACAGCCAGAGCTTTAACCACTACAGCTGCCATTGCAACAACAACAGCTAGCGCTGCAACCACAACACCTGCCGCCGCAACCACTACAACTGCCGCCACAACCACAACACCTGCCATTGCAACCACAACAGCCAGAGCTGCAACTACAACAGCTGCCATTGCAACCACTACAGCTGCCATTGCAGCAACAACAGCTAGCGCTGCAACCACAACAGCCAGAGCTGCAACTACAACAGCTGCTGCCGCAACCAGTACAGCTGCCGCCACAACAACAACACCTGCCATTGCAACCACAACAGCCAGAGCTGCAACTACAACAGCTGCCATTGCAACCACTACAGCTGCCATTGCAACAACAACAGCTAGCGCTGCAACCACAACAGGTGCCGCCACAACCACAACAGCTGGTGCAGCAACCACAACAGCTGCTGCTGCAACTACAACACCTGCCTCTGCAACCACTACAGCTGCATCCGCAACCACAACAGCTGCCCTTGCAACCACTACAGCAGCCATTGCAACAACAACACCTCGCACTGCAACCACTACAGCTGCCGCCGCAACCACTACAGACGCAGCTTTATCCACAACAGCAGCTCCAACTACAACACCAGCCCCTCCAGAAATTAAGTTGGTGTTCAGCCTGAATCAAAACTTCACAGAGGACCTGCAGAATACATCCTCACCAGCTTTCCAAACTCTGGCAAGCACTGTAACTACAGCGGTAAGTTGTGTTTATTTTCCATCCTTTCAAAATCATCTCTGTAGTTTTGCTAACATACAGATTCATGCAATTTCCTTTGATGTCTCGTCAAAACAGGAAGTTCCATTTATTTCAATTAGTTATTGAATTAATTAAAGAGACCACAAAACATGATGAGCATAACATTTGGTCATGGTCAGCAGTTCATAAGCAGGCGTTAAAATACAGTGTACATGATTTCAACCTCTGGTACCAATGTTTTCTGCTGTTTTACTATGTTGATCTTCAGCCATACCTTTTGCTTAATTGTGAAGGTTTGGTCAAATATTTCTTAAAAAGTGGGTTTTATTTCTCCTATTTTGACAGTTGGACAGCCTTTACAAAGACACATTTGGATCCAGTTTCAACCGCACTGAGGTTATAGGCTTCAGGTATGTACCTATGCCGTTCCTGGGTAAAACAAACTTGCATTACAAACAGACTCAGTGATATGACGTTACGACAGGAAGATGACTTAAGATATGTTTCAACTTCACACAAACAACACATTAAACGTATCGATTTCATATGCACTGCACACCAGCATACCAATGTGGTGTGATAGAAGCATTTCAGTTTCATGGTGAAGACATATCTCGATTTGTTTGTGTTCATGCATGTAACACAATATAAACATGGATCTGACATGCTGATTAAATGTTGTTAATTTGGATACATTTGTTTTTCAGACAAGGTTCCGTTGTGGTGGATACTGTGCTGGTATTCAACGATGTCAGCTCACTACCTGAGACCAGTGATGTGGCTGAAACTATGGTGCAAGCTGTCAGCGGCAACAACACCAGTTTCAGCCTGCCTGTGGACACATCTACAATTGTTGTGACAGGTAAGACTCAAAGAACGAATGACAAAAGTCGATTATATTGTTATTTACGGTTATTATGTCTCTATAAGTAGTTTCTTTACTACCTGCCCCTATCTCATGCACAAACACTATCCAAACCACAGCTCCAGTCACAATAGCTGTCGCTGCAACCACTCCAGTTGCATCCGCAACCACAACAGCTGCTGCTGCAACTACAACACCTGCCTCCGCAACCACTACAGCTGCATCCGCAACCACAACAGGTGTTGCAGCAACCACAACAGCCAGAGCTGCAACCACAACACCTGCAGGCGCAACCACTACAACTGCCGCCACAACCACAACACCTGCCATTGCAACCACAACAGCCAGAGCTGCAACTACAACAGCTGCCGCCGCAACCAGTACAGCTGCCATTGCAACAACAACACCTGCCATTGCAACCACTACAGCTGCCATTGCAACAACAACAGCTAGCGCTGCAACCACAACACCTGCTGCCGCAACCACAACACCTGCCATTGCAACCACTACAGCTCCCATTGCAACCACTACAGCTGCCATTGCAACAACAACAGCTAGCGCTGCAACCACAACAGCTGCCGCCGCAACCAGTACAGCTGCCGCCACAACAACAACACCTGCCATTGCAACCACAACAGCCAGAGCTGCAACTACAACAGCTGCCATTGCAACCACTACAGCTTTCATTGCAACAACAACAGCTAGCGCTGCAACCACAACAGGTGCCGCCACAACCACAACAGCTGGTGCAGCAACCACAACAGCCAGAGCTGCAACTACAACACCTGCCGCCGCAACCACTACAACTGCCGCCACAACCACAACACCTGCCATTGCAACCCCAACAGCCAGAGCTGCAACTACAACAGCTGTTGTAGCAACCACAACAGCCAGAGCTTTAACCACTACAGCTACCATTGCAACAACAACACCTGCCATTGCAACCACTACAGCTGCCATTGCAACAACAACAGCTAGCGCTGCAACCACAACAACTGCCGCCACAACCACAACACCTGCCATTGCAACCACAACAGCCAGAGCTGCAACTACAACAGCTGCTGCTGCAACCAGTACAGCTGCCGCCACAACAACAACACCTGCCATTGCAACCACAACAGCCAGAGCTGCAACTACAACAGCTGCCATTGCAACCACTACAGCTGCCATTGCAGCAACAACAGCTAGCGCTGCAACCACAACAGCCAGAGCTGCAACTACAACAGCTGCTGCCGCAACCAGTACAGCTGCCGCCACAACAACAACACCTGCCATTGCAACCACAACAGCCAGAGCTGCAACTACAACAGCTGCCATTGCAACCACTACAGCTGCCATTGCAACAACAACAGCTAGCGCTGCAACCACAACAGGTGCCGCCACAACCACAACAGCTGGTGCAGCAACCACAACAGCTGCTGCTGCAACTACAACACCTGCCTCTGCAACCACTACAGCTGCATCCGCAACCACAACAGCTGCCCTTGCAACCACTACAGCAGCCATTGCAACAACAACACCTCGCACTGCAACCACAACAGCTGCCGCCGCAACCACTACAGACGCAGCTTTATCCACAACAGCAGCTCCAACTACAACACCAGCCCCTCCAGAAATTAAGTTGGTGTTCAGCCTGAATCAAAACTTCACAGAGGACCTGCAGAATACATCCTCACCAGCTTTCCAAACTCTGGCAAGCACTGTAACTACAGCGGTAAGTTGTGTTTATTTTCCATCCTTTCAAAATCATCTCTGTAGTTTTGCTAACATACAGATTCATGCAATTTCCTTTGATGTCTCGTCAAAACAGAACTTCCATTTATTTCAATTAGTTATTGAATTAATTAAAGAGACCACAAAACATGATGAGCATAACATTTGGTCATGGTCAGCAGTTCATAAGCAGGCGTTAAAATACAGTGTACATGATTTCAACCTCTGGTACCAATGTTTTCTGCTGTTTTACTATGTTGATCTTCAGCCATACCTTTTGCTTAATTGTGAAGGTTTGGTCAAATATTTCTTAAAAAGTGGGTTTTATTTCTCCTATCTTGACAGTTGGACAGCCTTTACAAAGGCACATTTGGATCCAGTTTCAACCGCACTGAGGTTATAGGCTTCAGGTATGTACCTATGCCGTTCCTGGGTAAAACAAACTTGCATTACAAACAGACTCAGTGATATGACGTTACCACAGGAAGATGACTTAAGATATATTTCAACTTCACACAAACAACACATTAAACCTATCGATTTCATATGCACTGCACACCAGCATACCAATGTGGTGTGATAGAAGCCTTTCAGTTTCATGGTGAAGACATATCTTGATTTGTTTGTGTTCATGAATGTAACACAATATAAACGTGGATCTGACATGCTGATTAAATGTTGTTAATTTGGATACATTTGTTTTTCAGACAAGGTTCCGTTGTGGTGGATACTGTGCTGGTATTCAACGATGTCAGCTCACTACCTGAGACCAGTGATGTGGCTGAAACTATGGTGCAAGCTGTCAGCGGCAACAACACCAGTTTCAGCCTGCCTGTGGACACATCTACGATTGTTGTGACAGGTAAGACTCAAAGAACGAATGACAAAAGTCGATTATATTGTTTTTTACGGTTATTATGTCTCTCTAAGTTGTATCTTTACTACCTGCCCCTATCTCATGCATAAACACTATCCCAACCACAGCTCCAGTCACAATAGCTGTCGCTGCAACCACTCCAGTTGCATCCGCAACCACAACAGCTGCTGCTGCAACTACAACACCTGCCTCCGCAACCACTACAGCTGCATCCGCAACCACAACAGGTGTTGCAGCAACCACAACAGCCAGAGCTGCAACCACAACACCTGCAGGCGCAACCACTACAACTGCCGCCACAACCACAACACCTGCCATTGCAACCACAACAGCCAGAGCTGCAACTACAACAGCTGCCGCCGCAACCAGTACAGCTGCCATTGCAACAACAACACCTGCCATTGCAACCACTACAGCTGCCATTGCAACAACAACAGCTAGCGCTGCAACCACAACACCTGCTGCCGCAACCACAACACCTGCCATTGCAACCACTACAGCTCCCATTGCAACCACTACAGCTGCCATTGCAACAACAACAGCTAGCGCTGCAACCACAACAGGTGCCGCCACAACCACAACAGCTGGTGCAGCAACCACAACAGCTGCTGCTGCAACTACAACACCTGCCGCCGCAACCACTACAACTGCCGCCACAACCACAACACCTGCCATTGCAACCACAACAGCCAGAGCTGCAACTACAACAGCTGCCATTGCAACCACTACAGCTGCCTTTGCAACAACAACAGCTAGCGCTGCAACCACAACAGGTGCCGCCACAACCACAACAGCTGGTGCAGCAACCACAACAGCTGCTGCTGCAACTACAACAACTGCCTCTGCAACCACTACAGCTGCATCCGCAACCACAACAGGTGCCGCCACAACCACAACAGCTGGTGCAGCAACCACAACAGCTGCTGCTGCAACTACAACATCTGCCGCCGCAACCACTACAGCTGCATCCGCAACCACAACAGCCAGAGCTGCAACTACAACAGCTGTTGCAGCAACCACAACAGCCAGAGCTGCAACCACTACAGCTGCCATTGCAACAACAACAGCTAGCGCTGCAACCACAACACCTGCCGCCGCAACCACTACAACTGCCGCCATAACCACAACACCTGCCATTGCAACCACAACAGCCAGAGCTGCAACTACAACAGCTGCTGCAACCACTACAGCTACCATTGCAACAACAACAGCTAGCGCTGCAACCACAACAGCCAGAGCTGCAACTACAACAGCTGCTGCCGCAACCAGTACAGCTGCCGCCCCAACAACAACACCTGCCATTGCAACCACAACAGCCAGAGCTGCAACTACAACAGCTGCCATTGCAACCACTACAGCTGCCATTGCAACAACAACAGCTAGCGCTGCAACCACAACAGGTGCCGCCACAACCACAACAGCTGGTGCAGCAACCACAACAGCTGCTGCTGCAACTACAACACCTGCCTCTGCAACCACTACAGCTGCATCCGCAACCACAACAGCTGCCCTTGCAACCACTACAGCAGCCATTGCAACAACAACACCTCGCACTGCAACCACAACAGCTGCCGCCGCAACCACTACAGACGCAGCTTTATCCACAACAGCAGCTCCAACTACAACACCAGCCCCTCCAGAAATTAAGTTGGTGTTCAGCCTGAATCAAAACTTCACAGAGGACCTGCAGAATACATCCTCACCAGCTTTCCAAACTCTGGCAAGCACTGTAACTACAGCGGTAAGTTGTGTTTATTTTCCATCCTTTCAAAATCATCTCTGTAGTTTTGCTAACATACAGATTCATGCAATTTCCTTTGATGTCTCGTCAAAACAGGAAGTTCCATTTATTTCAATTAGTTATTGAATTAATTAAAGAGACCACAAAACATGATGAGCATAACATTTGGCCATGGTCAGCAGTTCATAAGCAGGCGTTAAAATACAGTGTACATGATTTCAACCTCTGGTACCAATGTTTTCTCCTGTTTTACTATGTTGATCTTCAGCCATTCCTTTTGCTTAATTGTGAAGGTTTGGTCAAATATTTCTTAAAAAGTGGGTTATATTTTGTCTTTCTTGACAGTTGGACAGCCTTTACAAAGACACATTTGGATCCAGCTTCAACCGCACTGAGGTTATAGGCTTCAGGTATGTACCTATGCCGTTCCTGGGTAAAACTAACTTGCATTACAAACAGACTCAGTGATATGACGTTACCACAGGAAGATGACTTAAGATATGTTTTAACTTCACACAAACAACACATTAAACGTATCGATTTCATATGCACTGCACACCAGTATACCAATGTGGTGTGATAGAATCCTTTCAGTTTCATGGTGAAGACATATCTTGATTTGTTTGTGTTCATGCATGTAACACAATATAAACATGGATCTGACATGCTGATTAAATGTTGTTAATTTGGATACATTTGTTTTTCAGACAAGGTTCCGTTGTGGTGGATACTGTGCTGGTATTCAACGATGTCAGCTCACTACCTGAGACCAGTGATGTGGCTGAAACTATGGTGCAAGCTGTCAGCGGCAACAACACCAGTTTCAGCCTGCCTGTGGACACATCTACAATTGTTGTGACAGGTAAGACTCAAAGAACGAATGACAAAAGTCGATTATATTGTTATTTACAGTTATTATGTCTCTATAAGTTGTATCTTTACTACCTGCCCCTATCTCATGCATAAACACTATCCCAACCACAGCTCCAGTCACAATAGCTGTCGCTGCAACCACTCCAGTTGCATCCGCAACCACAACAGCTGCTGCTGCAACTACAACACCTGCCTCCGCAACCACTACAGCTGCATCCGCAACCACAACAGGTGTTGCAGCAACCACAACAGCCAGAGCTGCAACCACAACACCTGCAGGCGCAACCACTACAACTGCCGCCACAACCACAACACCTGCCATTGCAACCACAACAGCCAGAGCTGCAACTACAACAGCTGCCGCCGCAACCAGTACAGCTGCCATTGCAACAACAACACCTGCCATTGCAACCACAACAGCTGCCATTGCAACAACAGCTAGCGCTGCAACCACAACACCTGCTGCCGCAACCACAACACCTGCCATTGCAACCACTACAGCTCCCATTGCAACCACTACAGCTGCCATTGCAACAACAACAGCTAGCGCTGCAACCACAACACCTGCCGCCGCAACCACTACAACTGCCGCCACAACCACAACACCTGCCATTGCAACCACAACAGCCAGAGCTGCAACTACAACAGCTGCCATTGCAACCACTACAGCTTTCATTGCAACAACAACAGCTAGTGCTGCAACCACAACAGGTGCCGCCACAACCACAACAGCTGGTGCAGCAACCACAACAGCTGCTGCTGCAACTACAACACCTGCCTCTGCAACCACTACAGCTGCCCTTGCAACCACTACAGCAGCCATTGCAACAACAACACCTCGCACTGCAACCACAACAGCTGCCGCCGCAACCACTACAGACGCAGCTTTATCCACAACAGCAGCTCCAACTACAACACCAGCCCCTCCAGAAATTAAGTTGGTGTTCAGCCTGAATCAAAACTTCACAGAGGACCTGCAGAATACATCCTCACCAGCTTTCCAAACTCTGGCAAGCACTGTAACTACAGCGGTAAGTTGTGTTTATTTTCCATCCTTTCAAAATCATCTCTGTAGTTTTGCTAACATACAGATTCATGCAATTTCCTTTGATGTCTCGTCAAAACAGAACTTCCATTTATTTCAATTAGTTATTGAATTAATTAAAGAGACCACAAAACATGATGAGCATAACATTTGGTCATGGTCAGCAGTTCATAAGCAGGCGTTAAAATACAGTGTACATGATTTCAACCTCTGGTACCAATGTTTTCTGCTGTTTTACTATGTTGATCTTCAGCCATACCTTTTGCTTAATTGTGAAGGTTTGGTCAAATATTTCTTAAAAAGTGGGTTTTATTTCTCCTATCTTGACAGTTGGACAGCCTTTACAAAGACACATTTGGATCCAGTTTCAACCGCACTGAGGTTATAGGCTTCAGGTATGTACCTATGCCGTCCCTGGGTAAAACAAACTTGCATTACAAACAGACTCAGTGATATGACGTTACCACAGGAAGATGACTTAAGATATGTTTCAACTTCTCACAAACAACACATTAAACGTATCGATTTCATATGCACTGCACACCTATACCAATGTGGTGTGATAGAAGCCTTTCAGTTTCATGGTGAAGACATATCTTGATTTGTTTGTGTTCATGCATGTAACACAATATAAACATGGATCTGACATGCTGATTAAATGTTGTTAATTTGGATACATTTGTTTTTCAGACAAGGTTCCGTTGTGGTGGATACTGTGCTGGTATTCAACGATGTCAGCTCACTACCTGAGACCAGTGATGTGGCTGAAACTATGGTGCAAGCTGTCAGCGGCAACAACACCAGTTTCAGCCTGCCTGTGGACACATCTACAATTGTTGTGACAGGTAAGACTCAAAGAACGAATGACAAAAGTCGATTATATTGTTATTTACGGTTATTATGTCTCTATAAGTTGTATCTTTACTACCTGCCCCTATCTCATGCATAAACACTATCCCAACCACAGCTCCAGTCACAATAGCTGTCGCTGCAACCACTCCAGTTGCATCCGCAACCACAACAGCTGCTGCTGCAACTACAACACCTGCCTCCGCAACCACTACAGCTGCATCCGCAACCACAACAGGTGTTGCAGCAACCACAACAGCCAGAGCTGCAACCACAACACCTGCAGGCGCAACCACTACAACTGCCGCCACAACCACAACACCTGCCATTGCAACCACAACAGCCAGAGCTGCAACTACAACAGCTGCCGCCGCAACCAGTACAGCTGCCATTGCAACAACAACAGCTAGCGCTGCAACCACAACACCTGCTGCCGCAACCACAACACCTGCCATTGCAACCACTACAGCTCCCATTGCAACCACTACAGCTGCCATTGCAACAACAACAGCTAGCGCTGCAACCACAACACCTGCCACCGCAACCACTACAACTGCCGCCACAACCACAACACCTGCCAATGCAACCACAACAGCCAGTGCTGCAACTACAACAGCTGCCATTGCAACCAGTACAGCTGCCGCCACAACAACAACACCTGCCATTGCAACCACAACAGCCAGAGCTGCAACTACAACAGCTGCCATTGCAACCACTACAGCTTTCATTGCAACAACAACAGCTAGCGCTGCAACCACAACAGGTGCCGCCACAACCACAACAGCTGGTGCAGTAACCACAACAGCTGCTGCTGCAACTACAACACCTGCCGCCGCAACCACTACAACTGCCGCCACAACCACAACACCTGCCATTGCAACCACAACAGCCAGAGCTGCAACTACAACAGCTGTTGCAGCAACCACAACAGCCAGAGCTGCAACCACTACAGCTGCCATTGCAACAACAACACCTGCCATTGCAACCACTACAGCTGCCATTGCAACAACAACAGCTAGCGCTGCAACCACAACACCTGCCGCCGCAACCACTACAACTGCCGCCACAACCACAACACCTGCCATTGCAACCACAACAGCCAGAGCTGCAACTACAACAGTTGCTTCTGCAACCAATACAGCTGCCGCCACAACCACAACACCTGCCATTGCAACCACAACAGCCAGAGCTGCAACTACAACAGCTGCCATTGCAACAACAACAGCTAGCGTTGCAACCACAACAGCCAGAGCTGCAACTACAACAGCTGCTGCCGCAACCAGTACAGCTGCCGCCACAACAACAACACCTGCCATTGCAACCACAACAGCCAGAGCTGCAACTACAACAGCTGCCATTGCAACAACAACAGCTAGCGCTGCAACCACAACAGGTGCCGCCACAACCACAACAGCTGGTGCAGCAACCACAACAGCTGCTGCTGCAACTACAACTTCTGCCTCTGCAACCACTACAGCTGCATCCGCAACCACAACAGCTGCCCTTGCAACCACTACAGCAGCCATTGCAACAACAACACCTCGCACTGCAACCACAACAGCTGCCGCCGCAACCACTACAGACGCAGCTTTATCCACAACAGCAGCTCCAACTACAACACCAGCCCCTCCAGAAATTAAATTGGTGTTCAGCCTGAATCAAAACTTCACAGAGGACCTGCAGAATACATCCTCACCAGCTTTCCAAACTCTGGCAAGCACTGTAACTACAGCGGTAAGTTGTGTTTATTTTCCATCCTTTCAAAATCATGCCTGTAGTTTTGCTAACATACAGATTCATGCAATTTCCTTTGATGTCTCGTCAAAACAGGAAGTTCCATTTATTTCAATTAGTTATTGAATTAATTAAAGAGACCACAAAACATGATGAGCATAACATTTGGTCATGGTCAGCAGTTCATAAGCAGGCGTTAAAATACAGTGTACATGATTTCAACCTCTGGTACCAATGTTTTCTGCTGTTTTACTATGTTGATCTTTAGCCATTCCTTTTGCTTAATTGTGAAGGTTTGGTCAAATATTTCTTAAAAAGTGGGTTTTGTTTCTCCTATCTTGACAGTTGGACAGCCTTTACAAAGACACATTTGGATCCAGTTTCAACCGCTCTGAGGTTATAGGCTTCAGGTATGTACCTATGCCGTTCCTGGGTAAAACAAACTTGCATTACAAACAGACTCAGTGATATGACGTTACCACAGGAAGATGACTTAGATGTTTCAACTTCACACAAACAACACATTAAACGTATCGATTTCATATGCACTGCACACCAGCATACCAATGTGGTGTGATAGAAGCCTTTCAGTTTCATGGTGAAGACATATCTTGATTTGTTTGTGTTCATGAATGTAACACAATATAAACATGGATCTGACATGCTGATTAAATGTTGTTAATTTGGATACATTTGTTTTTCAGACAAGGTTCCGTTGTGGTGGATACTGTGCTGGTATTCAACGATGTCAGCTCACTACCTGAGACCAGTGATGTGGCTGAAACTATGGTGCAAGCTGTCAGCGGCAACAACACCAGTTTCAGCCTGCCTGTGGACACATCTACGATTGTTGTGACAGGTAAGACTCAAAGAACGAATGACAAAAGTCGATTATATTGTTATTTACGGTTATTAGGTCTCTATAAGTTGTTTCTTTACTACCTGCCCCTATCTCATGCACAAACACTATCCAAACCACAGCTCCAGTCACAATAGCTGTCGCTGCAACCACTCCAGTTGCATCCGCAACCACAACAGCTGCTGCTGCAACTACAACACCTGCCTCCGCAACCACTACAGCTGCATCCGCAACCACAACAGGTGTTGCAGCAACCACAACAGCCAGAGCTGCAACCACAACACCTGCAGGCGCAACCACTACAACTGCCGCCACAACCACAACACCTGCCATTGCAACCACAACAGCCAGAGCTGCAACTACAACAGCTGCCGCCGCAACCAGTACAGCTGCCATTGCAACCACTACAGCTCCCATTGCAACCACTACAGCTGCCATTGCAACCACAACAGCTAGCGCTGCAACCACAACACCTGCCGCCGCAACCACTACAACTGCCGCCACAACCACAACACCTGCCATTGCAACCACAACAGCCAGAGCTGCAACTACAACAGCTGCCATTGCAACCACTACAGCTGCCATTGCAACAACAACAGCTAGCGCTGCAACCACAACAGCCAGAGCTGCAACTACAACAGCTGCCGCCGCAACCAGTACAGCTGCCGCCACAACAACAACACCTGCCTCTGCAACCACTACAGCTGCATCCGCAACCACAACAGGTGCCGCCACAACCACAACAGCTGGTGCAGCAACCACAACAGCTGCTGCTGCAACTACAACATCTGCCGCCATAACCACAACACCTGCCATTGCAACCACAACAGCCAGAGCTGCAACTACAACAGCTGTTGCAGCAACCACAACAGCCAGAGCTGCAACCACTACAGCTGCCATTGCAACAACAACACCTGCCTCTGCAACCACTACAGCTGCCATTGCAACAACAACAGCTAGCGCTGCAACCACAACACCTGCCGCCGCAACCACTACAACTGCCGCCATAACCACAACACCTGCCATTGCAACCACAACAGCCAGAGCTGCAACTACAACAGCTGCTGCAACCACTACAGCTACCATTGCAACAACAACAGCTAGCGCTGCAACCACAACAGCCAGAGCTGCAACTACAACAGCTGCTGCCGCAACCAGTACAGCTGCCGCCCCAACAACAACACCTGCCATTGCAACCACAACAGCCAGAGCTGCAACTACAACAGCTGCCATTGCAACCACTACAGCTGCCATTGCAACAACAACAGCTAGCGCTGCAACCACAACAGGTGCCGCCACAACCACAACAGCTGGTGCAGCAACCACAACAGCTGCTGCTGCAACTACAACACCTGCCTCTGCAACCACTACAGCTGCATCCGCAACCACAACAGCTGCCCTTGCAACCACTACAGCAGCCATTGCAACAACAACACCTCGCACTGCAACCACAACAGCTGCCGCCGCAACCACTACAGACGCAGCTTTATCCACAACCGCAGCTCCAACTACAACACCAGCCCCTCCAGAAATTAAGTTGGTGTTCAGCCTGAATCAAAACTTCACAGAGGACCTGCAGAATACATCCTCACCAGCTTTCCAAACTCTGGCAAGCACTGTAACTACAGCGGTAAGTTGTGTTTATTTTCCATCCTTTCAAAATCATCTCTGTAGTTTTGCTAACATACAGATATATGCAATTTCCTTTGATGTCTCGTCAAAACAGGAAGTTCCATTTATTTCAATTAGTTATTGAATTAATTAAAGAGACCACAAAACATGATGAGCATAACATTTGGCCATGGTCAGCAGTTCATAAGCAGGCGTTAAAATACAGTGTACATGATTTCAACCTCTGGTACCAATGTTTTCTCCTGTTTTACTATGTTGATCTTCAGCCATTCCTTTTGCTTAATTGTGAAGGTTTGGTCAAATATTTCTTAAAAAGTGGGTTTTATTTCTCCTATCTTGACAGTTGGACAGCCTTTACAAAGACACATTTGGATCCAGTTTCAACCGCACTGAGGTTATAGGCTTCAGGTATGTACCTATGCCGTTCCTGGGTAAAACAAACTTGCATTACAAACAGACTCAGTGATATGACGTTACCACAGGAAGATGACTTAAGATATGTTTCAACTTCACACAAACAACACATTAAACGTATCGATTTCATATGCACTGCACACCAGTATACCAATGTGGTGTGATAGAAGCCTTTCAGTTTCATGGTGAAGACATATCTTGATTTGTTTGTGTTCATGCATGTAACACAATATAAACATGGATCTGACATGCTGATTAAATGTTGTTAATTTGGATACATTTGTTTTTCAGACAAGGTTCCGTTGTGGTGGATACTGTGCTGGTATTCAACGATGTCAGCTCACTACCTGAGACCAGTGATGTGGCTGAAACTATGGTGCAAGCTGTCAGCGGCAACAACACCAGTTTCAGCCTGCCTGTGGACACATCTACAATTGTTGTGACAGGTAAGACTCAAAGAACGAATGACAAAAGTCGATTATATTGTTATTTACAGTTATTATGTCTCTATAAGTTGTATCTTTACTACCTGCCCCTATCTCATGCATAAACACTATCCCAACCACAGCTCCAGTCACAATAGCTGTCGCTGCAACCACTCCAGTTGCATCCGCAACCACAACAGCTGCTGCTGCAACTACAACACCTGCCTCCGCAACCACTACAGCTGCATCCGCAACCACAACAGGTGTTGCAGCAACCACAACAGCCAGAGCTGCAACCACAACACCTGCAGGCGCAACCACGACAACTGCCGCCACAACCACAACACCTGCCATTGCTACCACAACAGCCAGAGCTGCAACTACAACAGCTGCCGCCGCAACCAGTACAGCTGCCATTGCAACAACAACACCTGCCATTGCAACCACAACAGCTGCCATTGCAACAACAACAGCTAGCGCTGCAACCACAACACCTGCTGCCGCAACCACAACACCTGCCATTGCAACCACTACAGCTCCCATTGCAACCACTACAGCTCCCATTGCAACCACTACAGCTGCCATTGCAACAACAACAGCTAGCGCTGCAACCACAACACCTGCCGCCGCAACCACAACACCTGCCATTGCAACCACAACAGCCAGAGCTGCAACTACAACAGCTGCCGCCGCAACCAGTACAGCTGCCATTGCAACAACAACACCTGCCATTGCAACCACAACAGCTGCCATTGCAACAACAACAGCTAGCGCTGCAACCACAACACCTGCTGCCGCAACCACAACACCTGCCATTGCAACCACTACAGCTCCCATTGCAACCACTACAGCTCCCATTGCAACCACTACAGCTTTCATTGCAACAACAACAGCTAGCGCTGCAACCACAACAGGTGCCGCCACAACCACAACAGCTGGTGCAGCAACCACAACAGCTGCTGCTGCAACTACAACACCTGCCGCCGCAACCACTACAACTGCCGCCACAACCACAACACCTGCCATTGCAACCACAACAGCCAGAGCTGCAACTACAACAGCTGCCATTGCAACCACTACAGCTGCCATTGCAACAACAACAGCTAGCGCTGCAACCACAACAGCCAGAGCTGCAACTACAACAGCTGCTGCCGCAACCAGTACAGCTGCCGCCACAACAACAACACCTGCCATTGCAACCACAACAGCCAGAGCTGCAACTACGACAGCTGCCATTGCAACCACTACAGCTGCCATTGCAACAACAACAGCTAGCGCTGCAACCACAACAGGTGCCGCCACAACCACAACAGCTGGTGCAGCAACCACAACACCTGCCTCTGCAACCACTACAGCTGCATCCGCAACCACAACAGCTGCCCTTGCAACCACTACAGCAGCCATTGCAACAACAACACCTCGCACTGCAACCACAACAGCTGCCGCCGCAACCACTACAGACGCAGCTTTATCCACAACTGCAGCTCCAACTACAACACCAGCCCCTCCAGAAATTAAGTTGGTGTTCAGCCTGAATCAAAACTTCACAGAAGACCTGCAGAATACATCCTCACCAGCTTTCCAAACTCTGGCAAGCACTGTAACTACAGCGGTAAGTTGTGTTTATTTTCCATCCTTTCAAAATCATCTCTGTAGTTTTGCTAACATACAGATTCATGCAATTTCCTTTGATGTCTCGTCAAAACAGAACTTCCATTTATTTCAATTAGTTATTGAATTAATTAAAGAGACCACAAAACATGATGAGCATAACATTTGGTCATGGTCAGCAGTTCATAAGCAGGCGTTAAAATACAGTGTACATTATTTCAACCTCTGGTACCAATGTTTTCTGCTGTTTTACTATGTTGATCTTCAGCCATACCTTTTGCTTAATTGTGAAGGTTTGGTCAAATATTTCTTAAAAAGTGGGTTTTATTTCTCCTATCTTGACAGTTGGACAGCCTTTACAAAGACACATTTGGATCCAGTTTCAACCGCACTGAGGTTATAGGCTTCAGGTATGTACCTATGCCGTCCCTGGGTAAAACAAACTTGCATTACAAACAGACTCAGTGATATGACGTTACCACAGGAAGATGACTTAAGATATGTTTCAACTTCTCACAAACAACACATTAAACGTATCGATTTCATATGCACTGCACACCTATACCAATGTGGTGTGATAGAAGCCTTTCAGTTTCATGGTGAAGACATATCTTGATTTGTTTGTGTTCATGCATGTAACACAATATAAACATGGATCTGACATGCTGATTAAATGTTGTTAATTTGGATACATTTGTTTTTCAGACAAGGTTCCGTTGTGGTGGATACTGTGCTGGTATTCAACGATGTCAGCTCACTACCTGAGACCAGTGATGTGGCTGAAACTATGGTGCAAGCTGTCAGCGGCAACAACACCAGTTTCAGCCTGCCTGTGGACACATCTACAATTGTTGTGACAGGTAAGACTCAAAGAACGAATGACAAAAGTCGATTATATTGTTATTTACGGTTATTATGTCTCTATAAGTTGTATCTTTACTACCTGCCCCTATCTCATGCATAAACACTATCCCAACCACAGCTCCAGTCACAATAGCTGTCGCTGCAACCACTCCAGTTGCATCCGCAACCACAACAGCTGCTGCTGCAACTACAACACCTGCCTCCGCAACCACTACAGCTGCATCCGCAACCACAACAGGTGTTGCAGCAACCACAACAGCCAGAGCTGCAACCACAACACCTGCAGGCGCAACCACTACAACTGCCGCCAAAACCACAACACCTGCCATTGCAACCACAACAGCCAGAGCTGCAACTACAACAGCTGCTGCTGCAACCAGTACAGCTGCCGCCACAACAACACCTGCCATTGCAACCACTACAGCTGCCATTGCAACAACAACAGCTAGCGCTGCAACCACAACACCTGCTGCCGCAACCACAACACCTGCCATTGCAACCACTACAGCTCCCATTGCAACCACTACAGCTGCCATTGCAACAACAACAGCTAGCGCTGCAACCACAACACCTGCCGCCGCAACCACTACAACTGCCGCCACAACCATAACACCTGCCATTGCAACCACAACAGCCAGAGCTGCAACTACAACAGCTGCCATTGCAACCACAACAGCTTCCATTGCAACAACAACAGCTAGCGCTGCAACCACAACAGCCAGAGCTGCAACTACAACAGCTGCTGCCGCAACCAGTACAGCTGCCGCCACAACAACAACACCTGCCATTGCAACCACAACAGCCAGAGCTGCAACTACAACAGCTGCCTTTGCAACCACTACAGCTTTCATTGCAACAACAACAGCTAGCGCTGCAACCACAACAGGTGCCGCCACAACCACAACAGCTGGTGCAGCAACCACAACAGCTGCTGCTGCAACTACAACACCTGCCGCCGCAACCACTACAACTGCCGCCACAACCACAACACCTGCCATTGCAACCACAACAGCCAGAGCTGCAACTACAACAGCTGACTCTGCAACCACTACAGCTGCCATTGCAACCACTACAGCTGCCATTGCAACCACAACACCTGCCGCCGCAACCACAACACCTGCCATTGCAACCACTACATCTCCCATTGCAACCACTACAGCTGCCATTGCAACAACAACAGCTAGCGCTGCAACCACAACAACTGCCGCCGCAACCACTACAACTGCCGGCACAACCACTACAGCCGCAGCTTTATCCACAACAGCAGCTCCAACTACAACACCATTCCCTCCAGAAATTAAGTTGGTTGCCATTGCAAGCACAACACCTGCAACCACAACAGGTGTCGCCACAACCACAACAACTGGTGCAGCAACCACAACAGCTGCTGCTGCAACTACAATACCTGCCTCTGCAACCACTACAGCTGCATCCGCAACCACAACAGCTGCCCTTGCAACCACTACAGCAGCCATTGCAACAACAACACCTCGCACTGCAACCACAACAGCTGCCGCCGCAACCACTACAGACGCAGCTTTATCCACAACAGCAGCTCCAACCGCAGCTCCAACTACAACACCAGCCCCTCCAGAAATTAAGTTGGTGTTCAGCCTGAATCTAAACTTCACAGAGGACCATCAGAATACATCCTCACAAGCTTTCCAAACTCTGGCAAGCACTGTAACTACAGCGGTAGGTTGTGTTTATTTTCCATCTTTTCAAAATCATGCCTGTAGTTTTGCTAACATACCGATTCATGCAATTTCCTTTGATGCAATTTCCTTTCGTCAAAACAGGAAATTCAATTTATTTCAATTAATTATTGAATTAATTAAAGAGACCACAAAACATGATGAGCATAACATTTTGGTCATGGTCAGCAGTTCATAAGCAGGCGTTAAAATACAGTGTACATGATTTCAACCTCTGGTACCAATGTTTTCTCCTGTTTTACATTTACATTTTTACATTTTTGGCATTTAGCAGACGCCTTATTCCAAAGCGACTTACAATCAATACATTTGAATACTAAGCATGTGAATCAGCAGTCCACCATTCGTTGCAGGAAGAGTACTCTAGCTCGGGCCGGGGGCCACTGATAGAAGGAAAAACCTTCTCCCTATTATCGACTTCTACTAAAACTTTTTTATTTTTTTTTATTTTATTTTTTTACTGGAGAAACTGAGAAACAGTACAAGGGGGCTAATAGAAGTTCTAGGGACACAGTAGAGGGGAAAGCGGGTGTCTTTAGGAGACGTAGAGGTGAGGGTCGGAAGATGGCTCAGGAGGAGCAGTTAAGATGTAACCTGAAGAGATGGGTCTTCAGTCTACGACGGAAGATGGGTAGTGACTCTGCCGTTCTGACAGCCGTGGGGAGCTCATTCCACCAGCGGGGAGCCAGTGTTGTGAAGAGACGTGATCGGGCAGCCCGACTGCTGTGTAGAGGAGGAGGGGCCAGTCGGCCAGCCGAGGTGGAGGAGCGGAGTGAGCGGGCAGGGGTTTGGAGGGTTACCATTTCCTTCAGGTAGGCAGGGGCTGTCCCTTTAGCTGCCTGGTATGCAAGCACCAGGGTCTTGAATCTGATGCGAGCTGCTATCGGGAGCCAGTGCAGGGCGCGAAGGAGAGGGGTGACATGCGAGTATTTGGGGAGGTTGAATACCAGCCGGGCAGCAGCATTCTGGATGAGCTGCAGAGGTCTAATGGCTGAAGCGGGGAGCCCCGCCAGGAGTGCATTGCAGTAGATCAAGTTTTACTATGTTGATCTTCAGCCATACCTTTTGCTAAATTGTGAAGGTTTGGTAAAATATTTCTTAAAAAGTGGTTTTTATTTCTCCTATCTTGACAGTTGGACAGCCTTTACAAAGACACATTTGGATCCAGTTTCAACCGCACTGAGGTTATAGGCTTCAGGTATGTACCTATGCCGTTCCTGGGAAAAACAAACGTGCATTACAAACAGACTCAGTGATATGACGTTACCACAGGAAGATGACTTAAGATATGTTTCAACTTCAGCCAAGGAACACATTAAACGTATCGATTTCATATGCACTGCACACCAGCATACCAATGTGGTGTGATAGAAGCCTTTCTGTTTCATGGTGAAGACATATCTTGATTTGTTTGTGCTCATGCATGTAACACAATATAAACATGGATCTGACATGCTGATTGAATGTTGTTAATTTGGATATATTTGTTTTTCAGTCAAGGTTCCGTTGTGGTGGATACTGTGCTGGTATTCAACGATGTCAGCTCACTACCTGAGACCAGTGAAGTGGCTGAAACGATGGTGCAAGCTGTCAGTGGCAACAACACCAGTTTCAGCCTGCCTGTGGACACATCTACAATTGTTGTGACAGGTAAGACTCAAAGAACGAATGACAAAAGTTTATTATATTCTTATTTACAGTTATTATGTCTTTATAAGTTGTATCTTTACTACCTGCCCCAATCTCATGCACAAACACTATCCCAACCACAGCTCCAGTCACAATAGCTGTCGCTGCAACCACTACAGCTGCATCCGCAACCACAACAGGTGTTGCAGCAACCACAACACCTGCTGCCGCAACCACAACACCTGCCATTGCAACCACTACAGCTCCCATTGCAACCACTACAGCTGCCATTGCAACAACAACAGCTAGCGCTGCAACCACAACACCTGCCGCCGCAACCACTACAACTGCCGCCACAACCACAACACCTGCCATTGCAACCACAACAGCCAGAGCTGCAACTACAACAGCTGCCATTGCAACTACTACAGCTACCATTGCAACAACAACAGCTAGCTCTGCAACAACAACAGCCAGAGCTGCAACTACAACAGCTGCTGCCGCAACCAGTACAGCTGCCGCCACAACAACAACACCTGCCATTGCAACCACAACAGCCAGAGCTGCAACTACAACAGCTGCCATTGCAACCACTACAGCTAGCGCTGCAACCACAACAGCTGCCGCCACAACCACAACAGCTGGTGCAGCAACCACAACAGCTGCTGCTGCAACTACAACACCTGCCTCTGCAACCACTACAGCTGCATCCGCAACCACAACAGCTGCCCTTGCAACCACTACAGCAGCCATTGCAACAACAACACCTCGCACTTCAACCACAACAGCTGCCGCCGCAACCACTACAGATGCAGCTTTATCCACAACAGCAGCTCCAACTACAACACCAGCCCCTCCAGAAATTAAGTTGGTGTTCAGCCTGAATCAAAACTTCACAGAGGACCTGCAGAATACATCCTCACCAGCTTTCCAAACTCTGGCAAGCACTGTAACTACAGCGGTAAGTTGTGTTTATTTTCCATCCTTTCCAAATCATGCCTGTAGTTTTGCTAACATACAGATTCATGCAATTTCCTTTGATGTCTCGTCAAAACAGGAAGTTCCATTTATTTCAATTAGTTATTGAATTAATTAAAGAGACCACAAAACATGATGAGCATAACATTTGGTCATGGTCAGCAGTTCATAAGCAGGCGTTAAAATACAGTGTACATGATTTCAACCTCTGGTACCAATGTTTTCTGCTGTTTTACTATGTTGATCTTCAGCCATACCTTTTGCTTAATTGTGAAGGTTTGGTCAAATATTTCTTAAAAAGTGGGTTTTATTTCTCCTATCTTGACAGTTGGACAGCCTTTACAAAGACACATTTGGATCCAGTTTCAACCGCACTGAGGTTATAGGCTTCAGGTATGTACCTATGCCGTTCCTGGGTAAAACTAACTTGCATTACAAACAGACTCAGTGATATGACGTTACCACAGGAAGATGACTTAAGATATGTTTCAACTTCACACAAACAACACATTAAACGTATCAATTTCATATGCACTGCACACCAGCATACCAATGTGGTGTGATAGAAGCCTTTCAGTTTCATGGTGAAGACATATCTTGATTTGTTTGTGTTCATGCATGTAACACAATATAAACATGGATCTGACATGCTGATTAAATGTTGTTAATTTGGATTCATTTGTTTTTCAGACAAGGTTCCGTTGTGGTGGATACTGTGCTGGTATTCAACGATGTCAGCTCACTACCTGAGACCAGTGATGTGGCTGAAACTATGGTGCAAGCTGTCAGCGGCAACAACACCAGTTTCAGCCTGCCTGTGGACACATCTACAATTGTTGTGACAGGTAAGACTCAAAGAACGAATGACAAAAGTCGATTATATTGTTTTTTACGGTTATTATGTCTCTATAAGTTGTATCTTTACTACCTGCCCCTATCTCATGCATAAACACTATCCCAACCACAGCTCCAGTCACAATAGCTGTCGCTGCAACCACTCCTGTTGCATCCGCAACCACAACAGCTGCTGCTGCAACTACAACACCTGCCTCCGCAACCACTACAGCTGCATCCGCAACCACAACAGGTGTTGCAGCAACCACAACAGCCAGAGCTGCAACCACAACACCTGCAGGCGCAACCACTACAACTGCCGCCACAACCACAACACCTGCCATTGCAACCACAACAGCCAGAGCTGCAACTACAACAGCTGCCGCCGCAACCAGTACAGCTGCCATTGCAACAACAACACCTGCCATTGCAACCACTACAGCTGCCATTGCAACAACAACAGCTAGCGCTGCAACCACAACACCTGCCATTGCAACCACTACAGCTGCCATTGCAACCACAACAGCCCGAGCTGCAACTACAACAGCTAGCGCTGCAACCACAACACCTGCTGCCGCAACCACTACAACTGCCGCCACAACCACAACACCTGCCATTGCAACCACAACAGCCAGTGCTGCAACTACAACAGCTGCCATTGCAACCACTACAGCTGCCATTGCAACAACAACAGCTGCCGCCACAACCACAACACCTGCCATTGCAACCACAACAGCCAGAGCTGCAACTACAACAGCTGCCATTGCAACCACTACAGCTTTCATTGCAACAACAACAGCTAGCGCTGCAACCACAACACCTGCCACCGCAACCACTACAACTGCCGCCACAACCACAACACCTGCCATTGCAACCACAACAGCCAGAGCTGCAACTACAACAGCTGTTGCAGCAACCACAACAGCCAGAGCTGCAACTACAACAGCTGTTGCAGCAACCACAACAGCCAGAGCTGCAACCACTACAGCTGCCATTGTAACAACAACACCTGCCATTGCAACAACAACAGCTAGCGCTGCAACCACAACACCTGCCGCCGCAACCACTACAACTGCCGCCACAACCACAACACCTGCCATTGCAACCACAACAGCCAGAGCTGCAACTACAACAGCTGCTGCTGCAACCACTACAGCTGCCGCCACAACAACAACACCTGCCATTGCAACCACAACAGCCAGAGCTGCAACTACAACAGCTGCCATTGCAACCACTACAGCTGCCATTGCAACAACAACAGCTAGCGCTGCAACCACAACAGCTGCTGCTGCAACTACAACACCTGCCTCTGCAACCACTACAGCTGCATCCGCAACCACAACAGCTGGTGCAGCAACCACAACAGCTGCTGCTGCAACTACAACACCTGCCTCTGCAACCACTACAGCTGCATCCGCAACCACAACAGCTGCCCTTGCAACCACTACAGCAGCCATTGCAACAACACCTCGCACTGCAACCACAACAGCTGCCGCCGCAACCACTACAGACGCAGCTTTATCCACAACAGCAGCTCCAACTACAACACCAGCCCCTCCAGAAATTAAGTTGGTGTTCAGCCTGAATCAAAACTTCACAGAGGACCTGCAGAATACATCCTCACCAGCTTTCCAAACTCTGGCAAGCACTGTAACTACAGCGGTAAGTTGTGTTTATTTTCCATCCTTTCAAAATCATGCCTGTAGTTTTGCTAACATACAGATTCATGCAATTTCCTTTGATGTCTCGTCAAAACAGGAAGTTCCATTTATTTCAATTAGTTATTGAATTAATTAAAGAGACCACAAAACATGATGAGCATAACATTTGGTCATGGTCAGCAGTTCATAAGCAGGCTTTAAAATACAGTGTACATGATTTCAACCTCTGGTACCAATGTTTTCTGCTGTTTTACTATGTTGATCTTCAGCCATACCTTTTGCTTAATTGTGAAGGTTTGGTCAAATATTTCTTAAAAAGTGGGTTTTATTTCTCCTATCTTGACAGTTGGACAGCCTTTACAAAGACACATTTGGATCCAGTTTCAACCGCACTGAGGTTATAGGCTTCAGGTATGTACCTATGCCGTTCCTGGGTAAAACTAACTTGCATTACAAACAGACTCAGTGATATGACGTTACCAGAGGAAGATGACTTAAGATATGTTTCAACTTCTCACAAACAACACATTAAACGTATCGATTTCATATGCACTGCACACCAGCATACCAATGTGGTGTGATAGAAGACTTTCAGTTTCATGGTGAAGACATATCTTGATTTGTTTGTGTTCATGCATGTAACACAATATAAACATGGATCTGACATGCTGATTAAATGTTGTTAATTTGGATACATTTGTTTTTCAGACAAGGTTCCGTTGTGGTGGATACTGTGCTGGTATTCAACGATGTCAGCTCACTACCTGAGACCAGTGATGTGGCTGAAACTATGGTGCAAGCCGTCAGCGGCAACAACACCAGTTTCAGCCTGCCTGTGGACACATCTACAATTGTTGTGACAGGTAAGACTCAAAGAACGAATGACAAAAGTCGATTATATTGTTTTTTACGGTTATTATGTCTCTATAAGTTGTATCTTTACTACCTGCCCCTATCTCATGCATAAACACTATCCCAACCACAGCTCCAGTCACAATAGCTGTAGCTGCAACTACTCCAGTTGCATCCGCAACCACAACAGCTGCTGCTGCAACTACAACACCTGCCTCCGCAACCACTACAGCTGCATCCGCAACCACAACAGGTGTTGCAGCAACCACAACAGCCAGAGCTGCAACCACAACACCTGCAGGCGCAACCACTACAACTGCCGCCACAACCACAACACCTGCCATTGCAACCACAACAGCCAGAGCTGCAACTACAACAGCTGCCGCCGCAACCAGTACAGCTGCCATTGCAACAACAACACCTGCCATTGCAACCACTACAGCTGCCATTGCAACCACAACAGCCCGAGCTGCAACTACAACAGCTAGCGCTGCAACCACAACACCTGCTGCCGCAACCACAACACCTGCCATTGCAACCACTACAGCTCCCATTGCAACCACTACAGCTGCCATTGCAACAACAACAGCTAGCGCTGCAACCACAACACCTGCCGCCGCAACCACTACAACTGCCGCCACAACCACAACACCTGCCATTGCAACCACAACAACCAGAGCTGCAACTACAACAGCTGCCATTGCAACCACTACAGCTGCCATTGCAACAACAACAGCTAGCGCTGCAACTACAACAGCTGCTTCTGCAACCAGTACAGCTGCTGCCA
Source organism: Nansenia antarctica (assembly GCF_963989245.1). Classification (NCBI taxonomy): domain Eukaryota; kingdom Metazoa; phylum Chordata; class Actinopteri; order Argentiniformes; family Microstomatidae; genus Nansenia; species Nansenia antarctica. Next base: position 905,454 of record NC_137688.1, on the reverse strand, counting down.
CAACAACAACACCTGCCATTGCAACCACAACAGCCAGAGCTGCAACTACAACAGCTGCTTCTGCAACCAGTACAGCTGCTGCCACAACAACAACACCTGCCATTGCAACCACAACAGCCAGAGCTGCAACTACAACAGCTGCCATTGCAACCACTACAGCTTTCATTACAACAACAACAGCTAGCGCTGCAACCACAACAGGTGCCGCCACAACCACAACAGCTGGTGCAGCAACCACAACAGCTGCTGCTGCAACTACAACACCTGCCGCCGCAACCACTACAACTGCCGCCACAACCACAACACCTGCCATTGCAACCACAACAGCCAGAGCTGCAACCACTACAGCTGCCGCCACAACAACAACACCTGCCATTGCAACCACAACAACCAGAGCTGCAACTACAACAGCTGCCATTGCAACCACTACAGCTGCCATTGCAACAACAACAGCTAGCGCTGCAACCACAACAGCCAGAGCTGCAACTACAACACCTGCCTCTGCAACCACTACAGCTGCATCCGCAACCACAACAGCTGGTGCAGCAACCACAACAGCTGCTGCTGCAACTACAACACCTGCCTCTGCAACCACTACAGCTGCATCCGCAACCACAACAGCTGCTCTTGCAACCACTACAGCAGCCATTGCAACAACACCTCGCACTGCAACCACAACAGCTGCCGCCGCAACCACTACAGACGCAGCTTTATCCACAACAGCAGCTCCAACTACAACACCAGCCCCTCCAGAAATTAAGTTGGTGTTCAGCCTGAATCAAAACTTCACAGAGGACCTGCAGAATACATCCTCACCAGCTTTCCAAACTCTGGCAAGCACTGTAACTACAGCGGTAAGTTGTGTTTATTTTCCATCCTTTCAAAATCATGCCTGTAGTTTTGCTAACATACAGATTCATGCAATTTCCTTTGATGTCTCGTCAAAACAGGAAGTTCCATTTATTTCAATTAGTTATTGAATTAATTAAAGAGACCACAAAACATGATGAGCATAACATTTGGTCATGGTCAGCAGTTCATAAGCAGGCTTTAAAATACAGTGTACATGATTTCAACCTCTGGTACCAATGTTTTCTGCTGTTTTACTATGTTGATTTTCAGCCATACCTTTTGCTTAATTGTGAAGGTTTGGCCAAATATTTCTTAAAAAGTGGGTTTTATTTCTCCTATCTTGACAGTTGGACAGCCTTTACAAAGACACATTTGGATCCAGTTTCAACCGCTCTGAGGTTATAGGCTTCAGGTATGTACCTATGCCGTTCCTGGGTAAAACAAACATGCATTACAAACAGACTCAGTGATATGACGTTACCAGAGGAAGATTACTTAAGATATGTTTCAACTTCACACAAACAACACATTAAACGTATCGATTTCATATGCACTGCACACCAGCATACCAATGTGGTGTGATAGAAGCCTTTCTGTTTCATGGTGAAGACATATCTTGATTTGTTTGTGTTCATGCATGTAACACAATATAAACATGGATCTGACATGCTGATTAAATGTTGTTAATTTGGATACATTTGTTTTTCAGACAAGGTTCCGTTGTGGTGGATACTGTGCTGGTATTCAACGATGTCAGCTCACTACCTGAGACCAGTGATGTGGCTGACACTTTGGTGCAAGCCGTCAGCGGCAACAACACCAGTTTCAGCCTGCCTGTGGACACATCTACAATTGTTGTGACAGGTAAGACTCAAAGAACGAATGACAAAAGTCGATTATATTGTTTTTTACGGTTATTATGTCTCTATAAGTTGTATCTTTACTACCTGCCCCTATCTCATGCATAAACACTATCCCAACCACAGCTCCAGTCACAATAGCTGTAGCTGCAACCACTCCAGTTGCATCCGCAACCACAACAGCTGCTGCTGCAACTACAACACCTGCCTCCGCAACCACTACAGCTGCATCCGCAACCACAACAGGTGTTGCAGCAACCACAACAGCCAGAGCTGCAACCACAACACCTGCAGGCGCAACCACTACAACTGCCGCCACAACCACAACACCTGCCATTGCAACCACAACAGCCCGAGCTGCAACTACAACAGCTAGCGCTGCAACCACAACACCTGCTGCCGCAACCACAACACCTGCCATTGCAACCACTACAGCTCCCATTGCAACCACTACAGCTGCCATTGCAACAACAACAGCTAGCGCTGCAACCACAACACCTGCCGCCGCAACCACTACAACTGCCGCCACAACCACAACACCTGCCATTGCAACCACAACAGCCAGAGCTGCAACTACAACAGCTGCTTCTGCAACCAGTACAGCTGCTGCCACAACAACAACACCTGCCATTGCAACCACAACAGCCAGAGCTGCAACTACAACAGCTGCCATTGCAACCACTACAGCTTTCATTACAACAACAACAGCTAGCGCTGCAACCACAACAGGTGCCGCCACAACCACAACAGCTGGTGCAGCAACCACAACAGCTGCTGCTGCAACTACAACACCTGCCGCCGCAACCACTACAACTGCCGCCACAACCACAACACCTGCCATTGCAACCACAACAGCCAGAGCTGCAACTACAACAGCTGCCATTGCAACCACTACAGCTGCCATTGCAACAACAACAGCTAGCGCTGCAACCACAACAGCCAGAGCTGCAACTACAACACCTGCCTCTGCAACCACTACAGCTGCATCCGCAACCACAACAGCTGGTGCAGCAACCACAACAGCTGCTGCTGCAACTACAACACCTGCCTCTGCAACCACTACAGCTGCATCCGCAACCACAACAGCTGCCCTTGCAACCACTACAGCAGCCATTGCAACAACACCTCGCACTGCAACCACAACAGCTGCCGCCGCAACCACTACAGACGCAGCTTTATCCACAACAGCAGCTCCAACTACAACACCAGCCCCTCCAGAAATTAAGTTGGTGTTCAGCCTGAATCAAAACTTCACAGAGGACCTGCAGAATACATCCTCACCAGCTTTCCAAACTCTGGCAAGCACTGTAACTACAGCGGTAAGTTGTGTTTATTTTCCATCCTTTCAAAATCATGCCTGTAGTTTTGCTAACATACAGATTCATGCAATTTCCTTTGATGTCTCGTCAAAACAGGAAGTTCCATTTATTTCAATTAGTTATTGAATTAATTAAAGAGACCACAAAACATGATGAGCATAACATTTGGTCATGGTCAGCAGTTCATAAGCAGGCTTTAAAATACAGTGTACATGATTTCAACCTCTGGTACCAATGTTTTCTGCTGTTTTACTATGTTGATTTTCAGCCATACCTTTTGCTTAATTGTGAAGGTTTGGTCAAATATTTCTTAAAAAGTGGGTTTTATTTCTCCTATCTTGACAGTTGGACAGCCTTTACAAAGACACATTTGGATCCAGTTTCAACCGCACTGAGGTTATAGGCTTCAGGTATGTACCTATGCCGTTCCTGGGTAAAACTAACTTGCATTACAAACAGACTCAGTGATATGACGTTACCAGAGGAAGATTACTTAAGATATGTTTCAACTTCACACAAACAACACATTAAACGTATCGATTTCATATGCACTGCACACCAGCATACCAATGTGGTGTGATAGAAGCCTTTCAGTTTCATGGTGAAGACATATCTTGATTTGTTTGTGTTCATGCATGTAACACAATATAAACATGGATCTGACATGCTGATTAAATGTTGTTAATTTGGATACATTTGTTTTTCAGACAAGGTTCCGTTGTGGTGGATACTGTGCTGGTATTCAACGATGTCAGCTCACTACCTGAGACCAGTGATGTGGCTGAAACTATGGTGCAAGCCGTCAGCGGCAACAACACCAGTTTCAGCCTGCCTGTGGACACATCTACAATTGTTGTGACAGGTAAGACTCAAAGAACGAATGACAAAAGTCGATTATATTGTTTTTTACGGTTATTATGTCTCTATAAGTTGTATCTTTACTACCTGCCCCTATCTCATGCATAAACACTATCCCAACCACAGCTCCAGTCACAATAGCTGTAGCTGCAACCACTCCAGTTGCATCCGCAACCACAACAGCTGCTGCTGCAACTACAACACCTGCCTCCGCAACCACTACAGCTGCATCCGCAACCACAACAGGTGTTGCAGCAACCACAACAGCCAGAGCTGCAACCACAACACCTGCAGGCGCAACCACTACAACTGCCGCCACAACCACAACACCTGCCATTGCAACCACAACAGCCAGAGCTGCAACTACAACAGCTGCCGCCGCAACCAGTACAGCTGCCATTGCAACAACAACACCTGCCATTGCAACCACTACAGCTGCCATTGCAACCACAACAGACCGAGCTGCAACTACAACAGCTAGCGCTGCAACCACAACACCTGCTGCCGCAACCACAACACCTGCCATTGCAACCACTACAGCTCCCATTGCAACCACTACAGCTGCCATTGCAACAACAACAGCTAGCGCTGCAACCACAACACCTGCCGCCGCAACCACTACAACTGCCGCCACAACCACAACACCTGCCATTGCAACCACAACAGCCAGAGCTGCAACTACAACAGCTGCCATTGCAACCACTACAGCTTTCATTGCAACAACAACAGCTAGCGCTGCAACCACAACAGGTGCCGCCACAACCACAACAGCTGGTGCAGCAACCACAACAGCTGCTGCTGCAACTACAACACCTGCCGCCGCAACCACTACAACTGCCGCCACAACCACAACACCTGCCATTGCAACCACAACAGCCAGAGCTGCAACTACAACAGCTGTTGCAGCAACCACAACAGCCAGAGCTGCAACCACTACAGCTACCATTGTAACAACAACACCTGCCATTGCAACAACAACAGCTAGCGCTGCAACCACAACACCTGCCGCCGCAACCACTACAACTGCCGCCACAACCACAACACCTGCCATTGCAACCACAACAGCCAGAGCTGCAACTACAACAGCTGCCATTGCAACCACTACAGCTTTCATTACAACAACAACAGCTAGCGCTGCAACCACAACAGGTGCCGCCACAACCACAACAGCTGGTGCAGCAACCACAACAGCTGCTGCTGCAACTACAACACCTGCCGCCGCAACCACTACAACTGCCGCCACAACCACAACACCTGCCATTGCAACCACAACAGCCAGAGCTGCAACTACAACAGCTGCTGCTGCAACCACTACAGCTGCCGCCACAACCACAACACCTGCCATTGCAACCACAACAACCAGAGCTGCAACTACAACAGCTGCCATTGCAACCACTACAGCTGCCATTGCAACAACAACAGCTAGCGCTGCAACCACAACAGCTGCTGCTGCAACTACAACACCTGCCTCTGCAACCACTACAGCTGCATCCGCAACCACAACAGCTGGTGCAGCAACCACAACAGCTGCTGCTGCAACTACAACACCTGCCTCTGCAACCACTACAGCTGCATCCGCAACCACAACAGCTGCCCTTGCAACCACTACAGCAGCCATTGCAACAACACCTCGCACTGCAACCACAACAGCTGCCGCCGCAACCACTACAGACGCAGCTTTATCCACAACAGCAGCTCCAACTACAACACCAGCCCCTCCAGAAATTAAGTTGGTGTTCAGCCTGAATCAAAACTTCACAGAGGACCTGCAGAATACATCCTCACCAGCTTTCCAAACTCTGGCAAGCACTGTAACTACAGCGGTAAGTTGTGTTTATTTTCCATCCTTTCAAAATCATGCCTGTAGTTTTGCTAACATACAGATTCATGCAATTTCCTTTGATGTCTCGTCAAAACAGGAAGTTCCATTTATTTCAATTAGTTATTGAATTAATTAAAGAGACCACAAAACATGATGAGCATAACATTTGGTCATGGTCAGCAGTTCATAAGCAGGCTTTAAAATACAGTGTACATGATTTCAACCTCTGGTACCAATGTTTTCTGCTGTTTTACTATGTTGATCTTCAGCCATACCTTTTGCTTAATTGTGAAGGTTTGGTCAAATATTTCTTAAAAAGTGGGTTTTATTTCTCCTATCTTGACAGTTGGACAGCCTTTACAAAGACACATTTGGATCCAGTTTCAACCGCACTGAGGTTATAGGCTTCAGGTATGTACCTATGCCGTTCCTGGGTAAAACTAACTTGCATTACAAACAGACTCAGTGATATGACGTTACCAGAGGAAGATTACTTAAGATATGTTTCAACTTCACACAAACAACACATTAAACGTATCGATTTCATATGCACTGCACACCAGCATACCAATGTGGTGTGATAGAAGACTTTCAGTTTCATGGTGAAGACATATCTTGATTTGTTTGTGTTCATGCATGTAACACAATATAAACATGGATCTGACATGCTGATTAAATGTTGTTAATTTGGATACATTTGTTTTTCAGACAAGGTTCCGTTGTGGTGGATACTGTGCTGGTATTCAACGATGTCAGCTCACTACCTGAGACCAGTGATGTGGCTGACACTTTGGTGCAAGCCGTCAGCGGCAACAACACCAGTTTCAGCCTGCCTGTGGACACATCTACAATTGTTGTGACAGGTAAGACTCAAAGAACGAATGACAAAAGTCGATTATATTGTTTTTTACGGTTATTATGTCTCTATAAGTTGTATCTTTACTACCTGCCCCTATCTCATGCATAAACACTATCCCAACCACAGCTCCAGTCACAATAGCTGTAGCTGCAACCACTCCAGTTGCATCCGCAACCACAACAGCTGCTGCTGCAACTACAACACCTGCCTCCGCAACCACTACAGCTGCATCCGCAACCACAACAGGTGTTGCAGCAACCACAACAGCCAGAGCTGCAACCACAACACCTGCAGGCGCAACCACTACAACTGCCGCCACAACCACAACACCTGCCATTGCAACCACAACAGCCAGAGCTGCAACTACAACAGCTGCCGCCGCAACCAGTACAGCTGCCATTGCAACAACAACACCTGCCATTGCAACCACTACAGCTCCCATTGCAACCACTACAGCTGCCATTGCAACAACAACAGCTAGCGCTGCAACCACAACACCTGCCGCCGCAACCACTACAACTGCCGCCACAACCACAACACCTGCCATTGCAACCACAACAGCCAGAGCTGCAACTACAACAGCTGCCATTGCAACCACAACAGCCAGAGCTGCAACTACAACAGCTGCTTCTGCAACCAGTACAGCTGCTGCCACAACAACAACACCTGCCATTGCAACCACAACAGCCAGAGCTGCAACTACAACAGCTGCCATTGCAACCACTACAGCTTTCATTACAACAACAACAGCTAGCGCTGCAACCACAACAGGTGCCGCCACAACCACAACAGCTGGTGCAGCAACCACAACAGCTGCTGCTGCAACTACAACACCTGCCGCCGCAACCACTACAACTGCCGCCACAACCACAACACCTGCCATTGCAACCACAACAGCCAGAGCTGCAACTACAACAGCTGCTGCTGCAACCACTACAGCTGCCGCCACAACAACAACACCTGCCATTGCAACCACAACAACCAGAGCTGCAACTACAACAGCTGCCATTGCAACCACTACAGCTGCCATTGCAACAACAACAGCTAGCGCTGCAACCACAACAGCCAGAGCTGCAACTACAACACCTGCCTCTGCAACCACTACAGCTGCATCCGCAACCACAACAGCTGGTGCAGCAACCACAACAGCTGCTGCTGCAACTACAACACCTGCCTCTGCAACCACTACAGCTGCATCCGCAACCACAACAGCTGCTCTTGCAACCACTACAGCAGCCATTGCAACAACACCTCGCACTGCAACCACAACAGCTGCCGCCGCAACCACTACAGACGCAGCTTTATCCACAACAGCAGCTCCAACTACAACACCAGCCCCTCCAGAAATTAAGTTGGTGTTCAGCCTGAATCAAAACTTCACAGAGGACCTGCAGAATACATCCTCACCAGCTTTCCAAACTCTGGCAAGCACTGTAACTACAGCGGTAAGTTGTGTTTATTTTCCATCCTTTCAAAATCATGCCTGTAGTTTTGCTAACATACAGATTCATGCAATTTCCTTTGATGTCTCGTCAAAACAGGAAGTTCCATTTATTTCAATTAGTTATTGAATTAATTAAAGAGACCACAAAACATGATGAGCATAACATTTGGTCATGGTCAGCAGTTCATAAGCAGGCTTTAAAATACAGTGTACATGATTTCAACCTCTGGTACCAATGTTTTCTGCTGTTTTACTATGTTGATTTTCAGCCATACCTTTTGCTTAATTGTGAAGGTTTGGTCAAATATTTCTTAAAAAGTGGGTTTTATTTCTCCTATCTTGACAGTTGGACAGCCTTTACAAAGACACATTTGGATCCAGTTTCAACCGCTCTGAGGTTACAGGCTTCAGGTATGTACCTATGCCGTTCCTGGGTAAAACTAACTTGCATTACAAACAGACTCAGTGATATGACGTTACCACAGGAAGATGACTTAAGATATGTTTCAACTTCACACAAACAACACATTAAACGTATCGATTTCATATGCACTGCACACCAGTATACCAATGTGGTGTGATAGAAGACTTTCAGTTTCATGGTGAAGACATATCTTGATTTGTTTGTGTTCATGCATGTAACACAATATAAACATGGATCTGACATGCTGATTAAATGTTGTTAATTTGGATACATTTGTTTTTCAGACAAGGTTCCGTTGTGGTGGATACTGTGCTGGTATTCAACGATGTCAGCTCACTACCTGAGACCAGTGATGTGGCTGAAACTATGGTGCAAGCTGTCAGCGGCAACAACACCAGTTTCAGCCTGCCTGTGGACACATCTACAATTGTGGTGACAGGTAAGACTCAAAGAACGAATGTCAAAAGTCGATTATATTGTTTTTTACGGTTATTATGTCTCTATAAGTTGTATCTTTACTACCTGCCCCTATCTCATGCATAAACACTATCCCAACCACAGCTCCAGTCACAATAGTTGTCGCTGCAACCACTCCAGTTGCATCCGCAACCACAACAGCTGCTGCTGCAACTACAACACCTGCCTCCGCAACCACTACAGCTGCATCCGCAACCACAACAGGTGTTGCAGCAACCACAACAGCCAGAGCTGCAACCACAACACCTGCAGGCGCAACCACTACAACTGCCGCCACAACCACAACACCTGCCATTGCAACCACAACAGCCAGAGCTGCAACTACAACAGCTGCCGCCGCAACCAGTACAGCTGCCATTGCAACAACAACACCTGCCATTGCAACCACTACAGCTGCCATTGCAACAACAACAGCTAGCGCTGCAACCACAACACCTGCTGCCGCAACCACAACACCTGCCATTGCAACCACTATAGCTCCCATTGCAACCACTACAGCTGCCATTGCAACAACAACAGCTAGCGCTGCAACCACAACACCTGCCACCGCAACCACTACAACTGCCGCCACAACCACAACACCTGCCATTGCAACCACAACAGCCAGTGCTGCAACTACAACAGCTGCCATTGCAACCACTACAGCTGCCATTGCAACAACAACAGCTAGCGCTGCAACCACAACAGCCAGAGCTGCAACTACAACAGCTGCTGCCGGAACCAGTACAGCTGCCGCCACAACAACAACACCTGCCATTGCAACCACAACAGCCAGAGCTGCAACTACAACAGCTTTCATTGCAACAACAACAGCTAGCGCTGCAACCACAACAGGTGCCGCCACAACCACAACAGCTGGTGCAGCAACCACAACAGCTGCTGCTGCAACTACAACACCTGCCGCCGCAACCACTACAACTGCCGCCACAACCACAACACCTGCCATTGCAACCACAACAGCCAGAGCTGCAACTACAACAGCTGTTGCAGCAACCACAACAGCCAGAGCTGCAACCACTACAGCTACCATTGCAACAACAACACCTGCCATTGCAACCACTACAGCTGCCATTGCAACAACAACAGCTAGCGCTTCAACCACAACACCTGCCACCGCAACCACTACAACTGCCGCCACAACCACAACACCTGCCATTGCAACCACAACAGCCAGAGCTGCAACTACAACAGCTGCTTCTGCAACCAGTACAGCTGCCACCACAACAACAACACCTGCCATTGCAACCACAACAGCCAGAGCTGCAACTACAACAGCTGCTACTGCAACCAGTATAGCTGCCGCCACAACCACAACACCTGCCATTGCAACCACAACAGCCAGAGCTGCAACTACAACAGCTGCCATTGCAACCACTACAGCTGCCATTGCAACAACAACAGCTAGCGCTGCAACCACAACAGCCAGAGCTGCAACTACAACAGCTGCTGCCGCAACCAGTACAGCTGCCGCCACAACAACAACACCTGCCATTGCAACCACAACAGCCAGAGCTGCAACTACAACAGCTGCCATTGCAACCACTACAGCTGCCATTGCAACAACAACAGCTAGCGCTGGAACCACAACAGGTGCCGCCACAACCACAACAGCTAGTGCAGCAACCACAACAGCTGCTGCTGCAACTACAACACCTGCCTCTGCATCCACTACAGCTGCATCCGCAACCACTACAGCAGCCATTGCAACAACAACACCTCGCACTGCAACCACAACAGCTGCCGCCGCAACCACTACAGACGCAGCTTTATCCACAACAGCAGCTCCAACTACAACACCAGCCCCTCCAGAAATTAAGTTGGTGTTCAGCCTGAATCAAAACTTCACAGAGGACCTGCAGAATACATCCTCACAAGCTTTCCAAACTCTGGCAACCACTGTAACTACAGCGGTAAGTTGTGTTTATTTTCCATCCTTTCAAAATCATGCCTGTAGTTTTGCTAACATACAGATTCATGCAATTTCCTTTGATGTCTCGTCAAAACAGGAAGTTCCATTTATTTCAATTAGTTATTGAATTAATTAAAGAGACCACAAAACATGATGAGCATAACATTTGGTCATGGTCAGCAGTTCATAAGCAGGCGTTAAAATACAGTGTACATGATTTCAACCTCTGGTACCAATGTTTTCTGCTGTTTTACTATGTTGATCTTCAGCCATACCTTTTGCTTAATTGTGAAGGTTTGGTCAAATATTTCTTAAAAAGTGGGTTTTATTTCTCTATCTTGACAGTTGGACAGCCTTTACAAAGACACATTTGGATCCAGTTTCAACCGCACTGAGGTTATAGGCTTCAGGTATGTACCTATGCCGTCCCTGGGTAAAACAAACATGCATTACAAACAGACTCAGTGATATGACGTTACCACAAGAAGATGACTTAAGATATGTTTCAACTTCACACAAACAACACATTAAACGTTTCGATTTCATATGCACTGCACACCTATACCAATGTGGTGTGATAGAAGCCTTTCAGTTTCATGGTGAAGACATATCTTGATTTGTTTGTGTTCATGCATGTAACACAATATAAACATGGATCTGACATGCTGATTAAATGTTGTTAATTTGGATACATTTGTTTTTCAGACAAGGTTCCGTTGTGGTGGATACTGTGCTGGTATTCAACGATGTCAGCTCACTACCTGAGACCAGTGATGTGGCTGAAACTATGGTGCAAGCTGTCAGCGGCAACAACACCAGTTTCAGCCTGCCTGTGGACACATCTACAATTGTTGTGACAGGTAAGACTCAAAGAACGAATGTCAAAAGTCAATTATATTGTTTTTTACGGTTATTATGTCTCTATAAGTTGTATCTTTACTACCTGCCCCTATCTCATGCATAAACACTATCCCAACCACAGCTCCAGTCACAATAGTTGTCGCTGCAACCACTCCAGTTGCATCCGCAACCACAACAGCTGCTGCTGTAACTACAACACCTGCCTCCGCAACCACTACAGCTGCATCCGCAACCACAACAGGTGTTGCAGCAACCACAACAGCCAGAGCTGCAACCACAACACCTGCAGGCGCAACCACTACAACTGCCGCCACAACCACAACACCTGCCATTGCAACCACAACAGCCAGAGCTGCAACTACAACAGCTGCCGCCGCAACCAGTACAGCTGCCATTGCAACAACAACACCTGCCATTGCAACCACTACAGCTGCCATTGCAACAACAACAGCTAGCGCTGCAACCACAACACCTGCTGCCGCAACCACAACACCTGCCATTGCAACCACTATAGCTCCCATTGCAACCACTACACCTGCCATTGCAACAACAACAGCCAGAGCTGCAACTACAACAGCTTTCATTGCAACCACAACAGCTGGTGCAGCAACCACAACAGCTGCTGCTGCAACTACAACACCTGCCGCGGCAACCACTACAACTGCCGCCACAACCACAACACCTGCCATTGCAACCACAACAGCCAGAGCTGCAACTACAACAGCTGTTGCAGCAACCACAACAGCCAGAGCTGCAACTACAACAGCTGTTGCAGCAACCACAACAGCCAGAGCTGCAACCACTACAGCTACCATTGCAACAACAACACCTGCCATTGCAACAACAACAGCTAGCGCTTCAACCACAACACCTGCCGCCGCAACCACTACAACTGCCGCCACAACCACAACACCTGCCATTGCAACCACAACAGCCAGAGCTGCAACTACAACAGCTGCTTCTGCAACCAGTACAGCTGCCACCACAACAACAACACCTGCCATTGCAACCACAACAGCCAGAGCTGCAACTACAACAGCTGCTACTGCAACCAGTATAGCTGCCGCCACAACCACAACACCTGCCATTGCAACCACAACAGCCAGAGCTGCAACTACAACAGCTGCCATTGCAACCACTACAGCTGCCATTGCAACAACAACAGCTAGCGCTGCAACCACAACAGCCAGAGCTGCAACTACAACAGCTGCTGCCGCAACCAGTACAGCTGCCGCCACAACAACAACACCTGCCATTGCAACCACAACAGCCAGAGCTGCAACTACAACAGCTGCCATTGCAACCACTACAGCTGCCATTGCAACAACAACAGCTAGCGCTGGAACCACAACAGGTGCCGCCACAACCACAACAGCTAGTGCAGCAACCACAACAGCTGCTGCTGCAACTACAACACCTGCCTCTGCAACCACTACAGCTGCATCCGCAACCACAACAGCTGCCCTTGCAACCACTACAGCAGCCATTGCAACAACAACACCTCGCACTGCAACCACAACAGCTGCCGCCGCAACCACTACAGACGCAGCTTTATCCACAACAGCAGCTCCAACCGCAGCTCCAACTACAACACCAGCCCCTCCAGAAATTAAGTTGGTGTTCAGCCTGAATCAAAACTTCACAGAGGACCTGCAGAATACATCCTCACCAGCTTTCCAAACTTTGGCAAGCACTGTAACTACAGCGGTAAGTTGTGTTTATTTTCCATCCTTTCAAAATCATGCCTGTAGTTTTGCTAACATACAGATTCATGCAATTTCCTTTGATGTCTCGTCAAAACAGGAAGTTCCATTTATTTCAATTAGTTATTGAATTAATTAAACAGACCACAAAACATGATGAGCATAACATTTGGTCATGGTCAGCAGTTCATAAGCAGGCGTTAAAATACAGTGTACATGATTTCAACCTCTGGTACCAATGTTTTCTGCTGTTTTACTATGTTGATCTTCAGCCATACCTTTTGCTTAATTGTGAAGGTTTGGTCAAATATTTCTTAAAAAGTGGGTTTTATTTCTCCTATCTTGACAGTTGGACAGCCTTTACAAAGACACATTTGGATCCAGTTTCAACCGCACTGAGGTTATAGGCTTCAGGTATGTACCTATGCCGTTCCTGGGTAAAACTAACTTGCATTACAAACAGACTCAGTGATATGACGTTACCACAGGAAGATGACTTAAGATATGATTCAACTTCACACAAACAACACATTAAACGTATCAATTTCATATGCACTGCACACCAGCATACCAATGTGGTGTGATAGAAGCCTTTCAGTTTCATGGTGAAGACATATCTTGATTTGTTTGTGTTCATGCATGTAACACAATATAAACATGGATCTGACATGCTGATTAAATGTTGTTAATTTGGATTCATTTGTTTTTCAGACAAGGTTCCGTTGTGGTGGATACTGTGCTGGTATTCAACGATGTCAGCTCACTACCTGAGACCAGTGATGTGGCTGAAACTATGGTGCAAGCTGTCAGCGGCAACAACACCAGTTTCAGCCTGCCTGTGGACACATCTACAATTGTTGTGACAGGTAAGACTCAAAGAACGAATGACAAAAGTCGAATATAATGTTATTTACGGTTATTATGTCTCTATAAGTTGTATCTTTACTACCTGCCCCTATCTCATGCATAAACACTATCCCAACCACAGCTCCAGTCATAATAGCTGTCGCTGCAACCACTCCTGTTGCATCCGCAACCACAACAGCTGCTGCTGCAACTACAACACCTGCCTCCGCAACCACTACAGCTGCATCCGCAACCACAACAGGTGTTGCAGCAACCACAACAGCCAGAGCTGCAACCACAACACCTGCAGGCGCAACCACTACAACTGCCGCCACAACCACAACACCTGCCATTGCAACCACAACAGCCAGAGCTGCAACTACAACAGCTGCCGCCGCAACCAGTACAGCTGCCATTGCAACAACAACACCTGCCATTGCAACCACTACAGCTGCCATTGCAACAACAACAGCTAGCGCTGCAACCACAACACCTGCCATTGCAACCACTACAGCTGCCATTGCAACCACAACAGCCCGAGCTGCAACTACAACAGCTAGCGCTGCAACCACAACACCTGCTGCCGCAACCACTACAACTGCCGCCACAACCACAACACCTGCCATTGCAACCACAACAGCCAGTGCTGCAACTACAACAGCTGCCATTGCAACCACTACAGCTGCCATTGCAACAACAACAGCTGCCGCCACAACCACAACACCTGCCATTGCAACCACAACAGCCAGAGCTGCAACTACAACAGCTGCCATTGCAACCACTACAGCTTTCATTGCAACAACAACAGCTAGCGCTGCAACCACAACACCTGCCACCGCAACCACTACAACTGCCGCCACAACCACAACACCTGCCATTGCAACCACAACAGCCAGAGCTGCAACTACAACAGCTGTTGCAGCAACCACAACAGCCAGAGCTGCAACTACAACAGCTGTTGCAGCAACCACAACAGCCAGAGCTGCAACCACTACAGCTGCCATTGTAACAACAACACCTGCCATTGCAACAACAACAGCTAGCGCTGCAACCACAACACCTGACGCCGCAACCACTACAACTGCCGCCACAACCACAACACCTGCCATTGCAACCACAACAGCCAGAGCTGCAACTACAACAGCTGCTGCTGCAACCACTACAGCTGCCGCCACAACAACAACACCTGCCATTGCAACCACAACAACCAGAGCTGCAACTACAACAGCTGCCATTGCAACCACTACAGCTGCCATTGCAACAACAACAGCTAGCGCTGCAACCACAACAGCTGCTGCTGCAACTACAACACCTGCCTCTGCAACCACTACAGCTGCATCCGCAACCACAACAGCTGGTGCAGCAACCACTACAGCAGCCATTGCAACAACAACACCTCGCACTGCAACCACAACAGCTGCCGCCGCAACCACTACAGACGCAGCTTTATCCACAACAGCAGCTCCAACTACAACACCAGCCCCTCCAGAAATTAAGTTGGTGTTCAGCCTGAATCAAAACTTCACAGAGGACCTGCAGAATACATCCTCACCAGCTTTCCAAACTCTGGCAAGCACTGTAACTACAGCGGTAAGTTGTGTTTATTTTCCATCCTTTCAAAATCATGCCTGTAGTTTTGCTAACATACAGATTCATGCAATTTCCTTTGATGTCTCGTCAAAACAGGAAGTTCCATTTATTTCAATTAGTTATTGAATTAATTAAAGAGACCACAAAACATGATGAGCATAACATTTGGTCATGGTCAGCAGTTCATAAGCAGGCTTTAAAATACAGTGTACATGATTTCAACCTCTGGTACCAATGTTTTCTGCTGTTTTACTATGTTGATCTTCAGCCATACCTTTTGCTTAATTGTGAAGGTTTGGTCAAATATTTCTTAAAAAGTGGGTTTTATTTCTCCTATCTTGACAGTTGGACAGCCTTTACAAAGACACATTTGGATCCAGTTTCAACCGCACTGAGGTTATAGGCTTCAGGTATGTACCTATGCCGTTCCTGGGTAAAACTAACTTGCATTACAAACAGACTCAGTGATATGACGTTACCAGAGGAAGATTACTTAAGATATGTTTCAACTTCACACAAACAACACATTAAACGTATCAATTTCATATGCACTGCACACCAGCATACCAATGTGGTGTGATAGAAGCCTTTCAGTTTAATGGTGAAGACATATCTTGATTTGTTTGTGTTCATGCATGTAACACAATATAAACATGGATCTGACATGCTGATTAAATGTTGTTAATTTGGATACATTTGTTTTTCAGACAAGGTTCCGTTGTGGTGGATACTGTGCTGGTATTCAACGATGTCAGCTCACTACCTGAGACCAGTGATGTGGCTGACACTTTGGTGCAAGCCGTCAGCGGCAACAACACCAGTTTCAGCCTGCCTGTGGACACATCTACAATTGTTGTGACAGGTAAGACTCAAAGAACGAATGACAAAAGTCGATTATATTGTTTTTTACGGTTATTATGTCTCTATAAGTTGTATCTTTACTACCTGCCCCTATCTCATGCATAAACACTATCCCAACCACAGCTCCAGTCACAATAGCTGTAGCTGCAACCACTCCAGTTGCATCCGCAACCACAACAGCTGCTGCTGCAACTACAACACCTGCCTCCGCAACCACTACAGCTGCATCCGCAACCACAACAGGTGTTGCAGCAACCACAACAGCCAGAGCTGCAACCACAACACCTGCAGGCGCAACCACTACAACTGCCGCCACAACCACAACACCTGCCATTGCAACCACAACAGCCAGAGCTGCAACTACAACAGCTGCCGCCGCAACCAGTACAGCTGCCATTGCAACAACAACACCTGCCATTGCAACCACTACAGCTGCCATTGCAACCACAACAGCCCGAGCTGCAACTACAACAGCTAGCGCTGCAACCACAACACCTGCTGCCGCAACCACAACACCTGCCATTGCAACCACTACAGCTCCCATTGCAACCACTACAGCTGCCATTGCAACAACAACAGCTAGCGCTGCAACCACAACACCTGCCGCCGCAACCACTACAACTGCCGCCACAACCACAACACCTGCCATTGCAACCACAACAGCCAGAGCTGCAACTACAACAGCTGCTTCTGCAACCAGTACAGCTGCTGCCACAACAACAACACCTGCCATTGCAACCACAACAGCCAGAGCTGCAACTACAACAGCTGCCATTGCAACCACTACAGCTTTCATTACAACAACAACAGCTAGCGCTGCAACCACAACAGGTGCCGCCACAACCACAACAGCTGGTGCAGCAACCACAACAGCTGCTGCTGCAACTACAACACCTGCCGCCGCAACCACTACAACTGCCGCCACAACCACAACACCTGCCATTGCAACCACAACAGCCAGAGCTGCAACTACAACAGCTGCTGCTGCAACCACTACAGCTGCCGCCACAACAACAACACCTGCCATTGCAACCACAACAACCAGAGCTGCAACTACAACAGCTGCCATTGCAACCACTACAGCTGCCATTGCAACAACAACAGCTAGCGCTGCAACCACAACAGCCAGAGCTGCAACTACAACACCTGCCTCTGCAACCACTACAGCTGCATCCGCAACCACAACAGCTGGTGCAGCAACCACAACAGCTGCTGCTGCAACTACAACACCTGCCTCTGCAACCACTACAGCTGCATCCGCAACCACAACAGCTGCTCTTGCAACCACTACAGCAGCCATTGCAACAACACCTCGCACTGCAACCACAACAGCTGCCGCCGCAACCACTACAGACGCAGCTTTATCCACAACAGCAGCTCCAACTACAACACCAGCCCCTCTAGAAATTAAGTTGGTGTTCAGCCTGAATCAAAACTTCACAGAGGACCTGCAGAATACATCCTCACCAGCTTTCCAAACTCTGGCAAGCACTGTAACTACAGCGGTAAGTTGTGTTTATTTTCCATCCTTTCAAAATCATGCCTGTAGTTTTGCTAACATACAGATTCATGCAATTTCCTTTGATGTCTCGTCAAAACAGGAAGTTCCATTTATTTCAATTAGTTATTGAATTAATTAAAGAGACCACAAAACATGATGAGCATAACATTTGGTCATGGTCAGCAGTTCATAAGCAGGCTTTAAAATACAGTGTACATGATTTCAACCTCTGGTACCAATGTTTTCTGCTGTTTTACTATGTTGATTTTCAGCCATACCTTTTGCTTAATTGTGAAGGTTTGGTCAAATATTTCTTAAAAAGTGGGTTTTATTTCTCCTATCTTGACAGTTGGACAGCCTTTACAAAGACACATTTGGATCCAGTTTCAACCGCACTGAGGTTATAGGCTTCAGGTATGTACCTATGCCGTTCCTGGGTAAAACTAACTTGCATTACAAACAGACTCAGTGATATGACGTTACCAGAGGAAGATTACTTAAGATATGTTTCAACTTCACACAAACAACACATTAAACGTATCGATTTCATATGCACTGCACACCAGCATACCAATGTGGTGTGATAGAAGCCTTTCAGTTTCATGGTGAAGACATATCTTGATTTGTTTGTGTTCATGCATGTAACACAATATAAACATGGATCTGACATGCTGATTAAATGTTGTTAATTTGGATACATTTGTTTTTCAGACAAGGTTCCGTTGTGGTGGATACTGTGCTGGTATTCAACGATGTCAGCTCACTACCTGAGACCAGTGATGTGGCTGACACTTTGGTGCAAGCCGTCAGCGGCAACAACACCAGTTTCAGCCTGCCTGTGGACACATCTACAATTGTTGTGACAGGTAAGACTCAAAGAACGAATGACAAAAGTCGATTATATTGTTTTTTACGGTTATTATGTCTCTATAAGTTGTATCTTTACTACCTGCCCCTATCTCATGCATAAACACTATCCCAACCACAGCTCCAGTCACAATAGCTGTAGCTGCAACCACTCCAGTTGCATCCGCAACCACAACAGCTGCTGCTGCAACTACAACACCTGCCTCCGCAACCACTACAGCTGCATCCGCAACCACAACAGGTGTTGCAGCAACCACAACAGCCAGAGCTGCAACCACAACACCTGCAGGCGCAACCACTACAACTGCCGCCACAACCACAACACCTGCCATTGCAACCACAACAGCTGCTGCTGCAACTACAACACCTGCCACCGCAACCACTACAACTGCCGCCACAACCACAACACCTGCCATTGCAACCACAACAGCCAGAGCTGCAACTACAACAGCTGTTGCAGCAACCACAACAGCCAGAGCTGCAACCACTACAGCTGCCATTGTAACAACAACACCTGCCATTGCAACAACAACAGCTAGCGCTGCAACCACAACACCTGCCGCCACAACCACAACACCTGCCATTGCAACCACAACAGCCAGAGCTGCAACTACAACAGCTGCTTCTGCAACCAGTACAGCTGCTGCCACAACAACAACACCTGCCATTGCAACCACAACAGCCAGAGCTGCAACTACAACAGCTGCCATTGCAACCACTACAGCTTTCATTACAACAACAACAGCTAGCGCTGCAACCACAACAGGTGCCGCCACAACCACAACAGCTGGTGCAGCAACCACAACAGCTGCCGCCGCAACCACTACAACTGCCGCCACAACCACAACACCTGCCATTGCAACCACAACAGCCAGAGCTGCAACTACAACAGCTGCTGCTGCAACCACTACAGCTGCCGCCACAACAACAACACCTGCCATTGCAACCACTACAGCTGCCATTGCAACAACAACAGCTAGCGCTGCAACCACAACAGCTGCTGCTGCAACTACAACACCTGCCTCTGCAACCACTACAGCTGCATCCGCAACCACAATAGCTGCCCTTGCAACCACTACAGCAGCCATTGCAACAACACCTCGCACTGCAACCACAACAGCTGCCGCCGCAACCACTACAGACGCAGCTTTATCCACAACAGCAGCTCCAACTACAACACCAGCCCCTCCAGAAATTAAGTTGGTGTTCAGCCTGAATCAAAACTTCACAGAGGACCTGCAGAATACATCCTCACCAGCTTTCCAAACTCTGGCAAGCACTGTAACTACAGCGGTAAGTTGTGTTTATTTTCCATCCTTTCAAAATCATGCCTGTAGTTTTGCTAACATACAGATTCATGCAATTTCCTTTGATGTCTCGTCAAAACAGGAAGTTCCATTTATTTCAATTAGTTATTGAATTAATTAAAGAGACCACAAAACATGATGAGCATAACATTTGGTCATGGTCAGCAGTTCATAAGCAGGCTTTAAAATACAGTGTACATGATTTCAACCTCTGGTACCAATGTTTTCTGCTGTTTTACTATGTTGATTTTCAGCCATACCTTTTGCTTAATTGTGAAGGTTTGGTCAAATATTTCTTAAAAAGTGGGTTTTATTTCTCCTATCTTGACAGTTGGACAGCCTTTACAAAGACACATTTGGATCCAGTTTCAACCGCTCTGAGGTTACAGGCTTCAGGTATGTACCTATGCCGTTCCTGGGTAAAACTAACTTGCATTACAAACAGACTCAGTGATATGACGTTACCAGAGGAAGATGACTTAAGATATGTTTCAACTTCACACAAACAACACATTAAACGTATCGATTTCATATGCACTGCACACCTATACCAATGTGGTGTGATAGAAGCCTTTCAGTTTCATGGTGAAGACATATCTCGATTTGTTTGTGTTCATGCATGTAACACAATATAAACATGGATCTGACATGCTGATTAAATGTTGTTAATTTGGATACATTTGTTTTTCAGACAAGGTTCCGTTGTGGTGGATACTGTGCTGGTATTCAACGATGTCAGCTCACTACCTGAGACCAGTGATGTGGCTGAAACTATGGTGCAAGCTGTCAGCGGCAACAACACCAGTTTCAGCCTGCCTGTGGACACATCTACAATTGTGGTGACAGGTAAGACTCAAAGAACGAATGTCAAAAGTCGATTATATTGTTTTTTACGGTTATTATGTCTCTATAAGTTGTATCTTTACTACCTGCCCCTATCTCATGCATAAACACTATCCCAACCACAGCTCCAGTCACAATAGTTGTCGCTGCAACCACTCCAGTTGCATCCGCAACCACAACAGCTGCTGCTGCAACTACAACACCTGCCTCCGCAACCACTACAGCTGCATCCGCAACCACAACAGGTGTTGCAGCAACCACAACAGCCAGAGCTGCAACCACAACACCTGCAGGCGCAACCACTACAACTGCCGCCACAACCACAACACCTGCCATTGCAACCACAACAGCCAGAGCTGCAACTACAACAGCTGCCGCCGCAACCAGTACAGCTGCCATTGCAACAACAACACCTGCCATTGCAACCACTACAGCTGCCATTGCAACAACAACAGCTAGCGCTGCAACCACAACACCTGCTGCCGCAACCACAACACCTGCCATTGCAACCACTATAGCTCCCATTGCAACCACTACAGCTGCCATTGCAACAACAACAGCTAGCGCTGCAACCACAACACCTGCCACCGCAACCACTACAACTGCCGCCACAACCACAACACCTGCCATTGCAACCACAACAGCCAGTGCTGCAACTACAACAGCTGCCATTGCAACCACTACAGCTGCCATTGCAACAACAACAGCTAGCGCTGCAACCACAACAGCCAGAGCTGCAACTACAACAGCTGCTGCCGGAACCAGTACAGCTGCCGCCACAACAACAACACCTGCCATTGCAACCACAACAGCCAGAGCTGCAACTACAACAGCTTTCATTGCAACAACAACAGCGAGCGCTGCAACCACAACAGGTGCCGCCACAACCACAACAGCTGGTGCAGCAACCACAACAGCTGCTGCTGCAACTACAACACCTGCCGCCGCAACCACTACAACTGCCGCCACAACCACAACACCTGCCATTGCAACCACAACAGCCAGAGTTGCAACTACAACAGCTGTTGCAGCAACCACAACAGCCAGAGCTGCAACTACAACAGCTGTTGCAGCAACCACAACAGCCAGAGCTGCAACCACTACAGCTACCATTGCAACAACAACACCTGCCATTGCAACCACTACAGCTGCCATTGCAACAACAACAGCTAGCGCTTCAACCACAACACCTGCCACCGCAACCACTACAACTGCCGCCACAACCACAACACCTGCCATTGCAACCACAACAGCCAGAGCTGCAACTACAACAGCTGCTTCTGCAACCAGTACAGCTGCCACCACAACAACAACACCTGCCATTGCAACCACAACAGCCAGAGCTGCAACTACAACAGCTGCTACTGCAACCAGTATAGCTGCCGCCACAACCACAACACCTGCCATTGCAACCACAACAGCCAGAGCTGCAACTACAACAGCTGCCATTGCAACCACTACAGCTGCCATTGCAACAACAACAGCTAGCGCTGCAACCACAACAGCCAGAGCTGCAACTACAACAGCTGCTGCCGCAACCAGTACAGCTGCCGCCACAACAACAACACCTGCCATTGCAACCACAACAGCCAGAGCTGCAACTACAACAGCTGCCATTGCAACCACTACAGCTGCCATTGCAACAACAACAGCTAGCGCTGGAACCACAACAGGTGCCGCCACAACCACAACAGCTAGTGCAGCAACCACAACAGCTGCTGCTGCAACTACAACACCTGCCTCTGCAACCACTACAGCTGCATCCGCAACCACTACAGCAGCCATTGCAACAACAACACCTCGCACTGCAACCACAACAGCTGCCGCCGCAACCACTACAGACGCAGCTTTATCCACAACAGCAGCTCCAACTACAACACCAGCCCCTCCAGAAATTAAGTTGGTGTTCAGCCTGAATCAAAACTTCACAGAGGACCTGCAGAATACATCCTCACCAGCTTTCCAAACTTTGGCAAGCACTGTAACTACAGCGGTAAGTTGTGTTTATTTTCCATCCTTTCAAAATCATGCCTGTAGTTTTGCTAACATACAGATTCATGCAATTTCCTTTGATGTCTCGTCAAAACAGGAAGTTCCATTTATTTCAATTAGTTATTGAATTAATTAAAGAGACCACAAAACATGATGAGCATAACATTTGGTCATGGTCAGCAGTTCATAAGCAGGCGTTAAAATACAGTGTACATGATTTAAACCTCTGGTACCAATGTTTTCTGCTGTTTTACTATGTTGATCTTCAGCCATACCTTTTGCTTAATTGTGAAGGTTTGGTCAAATATTTCTTAAAAAGTGGGTTTTATTTCTCCTATCTTGACAGTTGGACAGC
Organism: Nansenia antarctica; assembly: GCF_963989245.1. Taxonomy (NCBI): domain Eukaryota; kingdom Metazoa; phylum Chordata; class Actinopteri; order Argentiniformes; family Microstomatidae; genus Nansenia; species Nansenia antarctica. Next base: position 881,904 of record NC_137688.1, on the reverse strand, counting down.
CTTTACAAAGACACATTTGGATCCAGTTTCAACCGCACTGAGGTTATAGGCTTCAGGTATGTACCTATGCCGTTCCTGGGTAAAACTAACTTGCATTACAAACAGACTCAGTGATATGACGTTACCACAGGAAGATGACTTAAGATATGTTTCAACTTCACACAAACAACACATGAAACGTATCGATTTCATATGCACTGCACACCTATACCAATGTGGTGTGATAGAAGCCTTTCAGTTTCATGGTGAAGACATATCTTGATTTGTTTGTGTTCATGCATGTAACACAATATAAACATGGATCTGACATGCTGATTAAATGTTGTTAATTTGGATACATTTGTTTTTCAGACAAGGTTCCGTTGTGGTGGATACTGTGCTGGTATTCAACGATGTCAGCTCACTACCTGAGACCAGTGATGTGGCTGAAACTATGGTGCAAGCTGTCAGCGGCAACAACACCAGTTTCAGCCTGCCTGTGGACACATCTACAATTGTTGTGACAGGTAAGACTCAAAGAACGAATGTCAAAAGTCGATTATATTGTTTTTTACGGTTATTATGTCTCTATAAGTTGTATCTTTACTACCTGCCCCTATCTCATGCATAAACACTATCCCAACCACAGCTCCAGTGACAATAGTTGTCGCTGCAACCACTCCAGTTGCATCCGCAACCACAACAGCTGCTGCTGTAACTACAACACCTGCCTCCGCAACCACTACAGCTGCATCCGCAACCACAACAGGTGTTGCAGCAACCACAACAGCCAGAGCTGCAACCACAACACCTGCAGGCGCAACCACTACAACTGCCGCCACAACCACAACACCTGCCATTGCAACCACAACAGCCAGAGCTGCAACTACAACAGCTGCCGCCGCAACCAGTACAGCTGCCATTGCAACAACAACACCTGCCATTGCAACCACTACAGCTGCCATTGCAACAACAACAGCTAGCGCTGCAACCACAACACCTGCTGCCGCAACCACAACACCTGCCATTGCAACCACTATAGCTCCCATTGCAACCACTACAGCTGCCATTGCAACAACAACAGCTAGCGCTGCAACCACAACACCTGCCACCGCAACCACTACAACTGCCGCCACAACCACAACACCTGCCATTGCAACCACAACAGCCAGTGCTGCAACTACAACAGCTGCCATTGCAACCACTACAGCTGCCATTGCAACAACAACAGCTAGCGCTGCAACCACAACACCTGCCATTGCAACCACAACAGCCAGAGCTGCAACTACAACAGCTGCCATTGCAACCACTACAGCTTTCATTGCAACAACAACAGCTAGCGCTGCAACCACAACAGGTGCCGCCACAACCACAACAGCTGGTGCAGCAACCACAACAGCTGCTGCTGCAACTACAACACCTGCCGCCGCAACCACTACAACTGCCGCCACAACCACAACACCTGCCATTGCAACCACAACAGCCAGAGCTGCAACTACAACAGCTGTTGCAGCAACCACAACAGCCAGAGCTGCAACTACAACAGCTGTTGCAGCAACCACAACAGCCAGAGCTGCAACCACTACAGCTGCCATTGCAACCACTACAGCTGCCATTGCAACAACAACAGCTAGCGCTGCAACCACAACACCTGCCGCCGCAACCACTACAACTGCCGCCACAACCACAACACCTGCCATTGCAACCACAACAGCCAGAGCTGCAACTACAACAGATGCTTCTGCAACCAGTACAGCTGCCGCCACAACAACAACACCTGCCATTGCAACCACAACAGCCAGAGCTGCAACCACAACAGCTGCTTCTGCAACCAGTACAGCTGCCGCCACAACCACAACACCTGCCATTGCAACCACAACAGCCAGAGCTGCAACTACAACAGCTGTTGCAGCAACCACAACAGCCAGAGCTGCAACCACTACAGCTGCCATTGCAACAACAACACCTGCCATTGCAACCACTACAGCTGCCATTGCAACCACAACACCTGCCGCTGCAACCACTACAACTGCCGCCACAACCACAACACCTGCCATTGCAACCACAACAGCCAGAGCTGCAACTACAACAGCTGCTGCTGCAACCAGTACAGCTGCCGCCACAACAACAACACCTGCCATTGCAACCACAACAGCCAGAGCTGCAACTACAACAGCTGCCATTGCAACCACTACAGCTGCCATTGCAACAACAACAGCTAGCGCTGCAACCACAACAGCTGCCGCCACAACCACAACAGCTGGTGCAGCAACCACAACAGCTGCTGCTGCAACTACAACACCATTCCCTCCAGAAATTAAGTTGGTTGCCATTGCAAGCACAACACCTGCAACCACAACAGGTGCCGCCACAACAACAACAACTGGTGCAGCAACCACAACAGCTGCTGCTGCAACTACAATACCTGCCTCTGCAACCACTACAGCTGCATCCGCAACCACAACAGCTGCCCTTGCAACCACTACAGCAGCCATTGCAACAACAACACCTCGCACTGCAACCACAACAGCTGCCGCCGCAACCACTACAGACGCAGCTTTATCCACAACAGCAGCTCCAACTACAACACCAGCCCCTCCAGAAATTAAGTTGGTGTTCAGCCTGAATCAAAACTTCACAGAGGACCTGCAGAATACATCCTCACCAGCTTTCCAAACTCTGGCAAGCACTGTAACTACAGCGGTAAGTTGTGTTTATTTTCCATCCTTTCAAAATCATGCCTGTAGTTTTGCTAACATACAGATTCATGCAATTTCCTTTGATGTCTCGTCAAAACAGGAAATTCCATTTATTTCAATTAGTTATTGAATTAATTAAAGAGACCACAAAACATGATGAGCATAACATTTGGTCATGGTCAGCAGTTCATAAGCAGGCTTTAAAATACAGTGTACATGATTTCAACCTCTGGTACCAATGTTTTCTCCTGTTTTACTATGTTGATCTTCAGCCATACCTTTTATTGAATTGTGAAGGATTGGTCATATTTTTCTTAACAAGTGGGTTTTATTTCTCCTATCTTAACAGTTGGACAGCGTTTACAAAGAAAGATTTGGATCCAGTTTCAACCGCTCTGAGGTTACAGGCTTCAGGTATGTACCTATGCCGTTCCTGGGTAAAACAAACATGCATTACAAACAGACTCAGTGATATGACGTTACCACAGGAAGATGACTTAAGATATGTTTCAACTTCACCCAAGGAACACATTAAACGTATCGATTTCATATGCACTGCACACCAGCATACCAATGTGGTGTGATAGAAGCCTTTCAGTTTCATGGTGAAGACATATCTTGATTTGTTTGTGTTAATGCATTTAACACAATATAAACATGGACGTGATATATTGATTGAATGTTGTTCATTTGGATACATTTGTTTTTCAGTCAAGGTTCCGTTGTGGTGGATACTGTGCTGGTATTCAACGATGTCAGCTCACTACCTGAGACCAGTGATGTGGCTGACACTTTGGTGGAAGCTGTCAGTGGCAACAACACCAGTTTCAGCCTGCCTGTGGACACATCTACGATTGTTGTGACAGGTAAGACTCAAAGAACGAATGACAAACGTCGATTATATTCTTATTTACAGTTATTATGTCTCTATGGGCCAGTTTCAGAGACAAGGCTTAAGCCTAGTCCTGGACTAAATCACACTTTCAATGTAAAATCTCCATTGAAGATGTTTTTTAGTCTAGGATTAGGCTTAAGCCTTGTCTGTGAAACCGGCCCTATAAGTTGTATCTTTACTACCTGCCCCTATCTCATGCACAAACACTATCCCAACCACAGCTCCAGTCACAATAGCTGTCGCTGCAACCACTACAGCTGCATCCGCAACCACAACAGGTGTTGCAGCAACCACAACAGCCAGAGCTGCAACCACAACACCTGCCATTGCAACCACTACAGCTGCCATTGCAACCACTACAGCTGCAATTGCAACAACAACACCTGCCATTGCAACCACTACAGCTGTCATTGCAACAACAACAGCTAGCGCTGCAAGCACAACACCTGCCGCCGCAACCACTACAACTGCCGCCACAACCACAACACCTGCCATTGCAACCACAACAGCCAGAGCTGCAACTACAACAGCTGCCACCGCAACCAGTACCGCTGCCGCCACAACAACAGCCAGAGCTGCAACTACAACAGCTCCCATTGCAACCACTACAGCTGCCATTGCAACAACAACAGCTAGCGCTGCAACCACAACACCTGCCGCCGCAACCACAACAGGTGCCGCCACAACCACAACAGCTGGTGCAGCAACCACAACAGCTGTTGCAGCAACTACAACAGCTGCTGCTGCAACTACAACACCTGCCATTGCAACCACTACAGCTGCCATTGCAACAACAACAGCTAGCGCTGCAACCACAACACCTGCCGCCGCAACCACTACAACTGCCGCCACAACCACAACACCTGCCATTGCAACAACAACAGCTAGCGCTGCAACCACAACAGCCAGAGCTGCAACTACAACAGCTGCTGCTGCAACCAGTACAGCTGCCGCCACAACAACAACACCTGCCATTGCAACCACAACAGCCAGAGCTGCAACTACAACAGCTGCCATTGCAACCACTACAGCTGCCTTTGCAACAACAACAGCTAGCGCTGGAACCACAACAGGTGCCGCCACAACCACAACAGCTGGTGCAGCAACCACAACAGCTGCTGCTGCAACTACAACACCTGCCTCTGCAACCACTACAGCTGCATCCGCAACCACAACAGCTGCCCTTGCAACCACTACAGCAGCCATTGCAACAACAACACCTCGCACTGCAACCACAACAGCTGCCGCCGCAACCACTACAGACGCAGCTTTATCCACAACAGCAGCTCCAACCGCAGCTCCAACTACAACACCAGCCCCTCCAGAAATTAAGTTGGTGTTCAGCCTGAATCAAAACTTCACAGAGGACCTGAGGAATACATCCTCACCAGCTTTCCAAACTCTGGCAAGCACTGTAACTACAGCGGTAAGTTCTGTTTATTTTCCATCCTTTGTCTGTTAGCTTGCTAACATACAGATTCATGCAATTTCCTTTGATGTCTCATCAAAACAGGAAATTACTTGTATTTCAATTAGTTATTGAATTAATTAAAGAGACCACAAAACATGATGAGCATAACATTTGGTCATGGTATGCAGTTCATAAGCAGGCTTTAAAATACAGTGTACATGATTTCAACCTCTGGTACCAATGTTTTCTCCTGTTTTACTATGTTGATCTTCAGCCATACCTTTTATTGAATTGTGAAGGATTGGTCATATTTTTCTTAACAAGTGGGTTTTATTTCTCCTATCTTAACAGTTGGACAGCGTTTACAAAGAAAGATTTGGATCCAGTTTCAACCGCTCTGAGGTTACAGGCTTCAGGTATGTACCTATGCCGTTCCTGGGTAAAACAAACATGCATTACAAACAGACTCAGTGATATGACGTTACCACAGGAAGATGACTTAAGATATGTTTCAACTTCACCCAAGGAACACATTAAACGTATCGATTTCATATGCACTGCACACCAGCATACCAATGTGGTGTGATCGAAGCCTTTCTGTTTCATGGTGAAGACATATCTTGATTTGTTTGTGTTCATGCATTTAACACAATATAAACATGGACGTGATATATTGATTGAATGTTGTTCATTTGGATACATTTGTTTTTCAGTCAAGGTTCCGTTGTGGTGGATACTGTGCTGGTATTCAACGATGTCAGCTCACTACCTGAGACCAGTGATGTGGCTGACACTTTGGTGGAAGCTGTCAGTGGCAACAACACCAGTTTCAGCCTGCCTGTGGACACATCTACGATTGTTGTGACAGGTAAGACTCAAAGAACGAATGACTGTAACAGGTTCGGGCACAGAGGGAGACAGACAATAGGCTGGGTAGTTTTTACAAGCGGGTTTTTATTACGGGAACAGCTGTTCTGGAGTTTCAGTCAGGCTGAGCCTTGCTCAAGCGAGAACGTCTCTGCCCGCTTCTAGCCCGACCCTTTCGGTCGCGGCTCCCCGGCAGCGCTCGTCCGTCCCTCGGCACCTGACACTCCGCTGCTTCTCCGTTCCGGTATCCCCGCTCTGGTACCCTCGTTCTGGTATACAGGTTTGGTTCGTTACTCCGTCCTCGGGCTACTCAGTCCGACTACCGCCTTCTGGGGAACAAAGCCACACGTTAAGAGCGCGCGTTGATGAGGATCCAATTGGCATCAGCCGATGCCAATCGGACCCTCATCCCTTCACCAACTGTCCTATAGCTCCCCCTGCCGGTCGGAACGCGTCATGTTCCCCACACACCCCCACCACCAGATCAAGGCCGGGCGCGCCCGGCCGCCAGCCTACTCCCCCCCCCCCCCATCACGGGAGAGGAAGTCGGCCACGACCATCTGCGTCCCCGGCCTGTGCACCACCGCAAAATTGAAGGGCTGTAGCGCGAGGTACCAGCGTGTGATCCTCGCGTTAGAGTCCTTCATACGGTGGAGCCACTGGAGGGGAGCATGGTCGGAGTAGAGGGTGAACGCGCGCCCCAGCAGGTAGTACCGGAGGGCGCCGACCGCCCACCGGATGGCCAGGCACTCCTTCTCCACCGTGCTGTACCTGCCCTCTCGCTCCGATAACTTGCGGCTCAGGTACAGCACCGGACGGTCGGCTCCCTCCACCTGCTGGGTCAGCACCGCTCCCAGCCCCCTATCCGATGCGTCCGTCTGCAGGGAAAAAGGGATGTTAAAATCCGGAGCATGCAGGACAGTTTTACCACAGAGAGCCGCTTTAATACCTTCAAACGCCACCTGGCACGGCTCCGACCACTGGACCGGGTCTGGGGCACCCTTCCGGGTGAGGTCGGTCAGGGGGCTGGCCAGCTCCGCGAACCCCGGCACGAATTGCCGGTAATAGCCCGCCAGTCCCAGGAACCGCCTCACTTCCTTCCGGGTCCTGGGCTGCGGGGCGGCGGCGACCGCAGCGGTCTTATCTACCTGCGGGCGCACCTCCCCACCGCCCAGGATGTACCCCAGAAAGCGGATCTCCCCCCGCCCGATCACGCACTTCGCTGGGTTGGCCGTGAGCCCCGCTCGCCCCAGCGACTGCAGCACGGCCGCTACCCGCTGCATATGCTGCGGCCATGTATCGCTGTAGATCACGATGTCGTCGAGGTAGGCCGCTGCGTATGCAGAGTGCGGCCGAAGGATACGATCCATGAGCCGCTGGAACGTAGCCGGGGCCCCGAACAACCCGAACGGCAGCGCGGTGAACTGGTATAGACCGCGCGGGGTGGAGAACGCCGTTTTCTCGCGGGACCCTGGCGACAGTGGAATCTGCCAGTATCCCTTCGTACAGTCCAGGGTCGTATAGAATTTCGCCGCGCCAAGCCGGTCCAAGAGCTCGTCGACCCTGGGCATTGGATAGGCATCGAATTTAGACACCGCGTTCACCCGTCGGTAGTCCACACAGAACCGCACAGCCCCATCTCGCTTGGTCACCAGCACGATAGGGCTGCACCAATCACTGTGGGACTCTTCTACCACGCCCAGTTCCAGCATCGCTTCTAACTCCCGGCTCACCACGTCGCGTTTGTGAGCCGGCAGCCTATACGGCCGTGTCCGCACCGTAACGCCCGGTGGCGTCTCTATGTGGTGTTCTATCAGCGTGGTGCGCCCGGGTAGGGGGGAAAACACATCCGCGAACCTCCGTTGCAACTCGGCCACGTCCGCTCGCTGGGCCGCCGAAAGATGGTCTCCCAAGTGGGCCGGGGTACCAATTTTAGACTTTGGGACCTCCGGTCCGAACTCATCCCTCTCGGGAAGTAGCGTAGCCAGCGCAACAGGGATCGCCTCGGTCCATTTTTTAAGAAGGTTCACGTGATATATCTGCGTGCTATCCCCCCGATCTGAACGCACCACCTCATAGTCCACCTCCCCCACCCGCCGTGTGACCGTGAACGGCCCTTGCCACTTGGCGAGTAATTTCGAGCTGGAAGTGGGCAGTAGTACAAGGACCCTGTCTCCCGGTGCGAAGATGCGCAGCTTAGACCCCCTGTCGTACAGGCGCTTCTGTCGTTCCTGGGCCTGGTGCAAATGCTCCCGTGATATAACCCCTAACGTGTGGAGTTTTGCCCGCAGGTCCAGGACGTATTGAATCTCGTTTTTACTGTCGCTGGACCCCTCCTCCCAGCTTTCTTTAATGAGGTCCAGGACGCCGCGAGGCTTGCGCCCATATAAGAGCTCGAATGGGGAAAACCCCGTGGAAGCCTGGGGGACTTCCTGCACCGCGAACAACAGGGGGGCTAGCCATTGGTGCCAATTTTGACTATCCTCGTGAACGAACTTACGGATCATTGATTTAAGCGTCCGGTTGAACCGCTCGCACAGACCATCGCTGGCCGGGTGGTACACGCTCGTCCGGACCGCTTTAATATTCAATAATCCGTACAGCTCTTTGAGGGTGCGTGACATAAAATTGGTACCTTGGTCAGTGAGGATCTCTTTCGGGATCCCCACCCGGGAGATGACCTGAAACAACGCCTGCGCCACACTCTTCGCGGAGATGGAGCGCAGGGGAATTGCCTCGGGGTATCGGGTTGCGTAATCTATCAACACTAACACAAACCGATAGCCTTGTGCACATCGCTCTAATGGGCCGATAATGTCCATTCCAATACGGTCAAACGGGGCCTCAACCAGGGGGAGAGGGTATAACGGCGCCCGCGGGACGGCCGGGGGGTTGGCTAGCTGGCATTCGCGGCAGGCGGCGCACCACCGGCGCACCTCCGCCCGTATCCCCGGCCAGTAGAATCGGTCCATTATGCGACTAAGTGTTTTATCATATCCTAGGTGGCCCGCCATGGGGTTATAATGTGCCGCCTGGAATATCGCTTCCCGGCGGCCCCGGGGAACCAGCAACTGGGTGACGTCCTCTTCCCTGCGAGTGTCACGACTCACTCTATATAGTCTGTCCCTAACCAACGTAAAGTATGGGGGAGCGAGCGCCGCGTCTGGCCGTACCCGTGCACCATCAATTACCATCACCTGGTCGTAGGCTGAGCGTAGGGTAGCGTCACGAGACTGTTCGAGGGGAAAATCTCCCACCGGAGGAAACACCGGCAGCGGCACCTCGGGTGGCGGTGCCTCTGCCCCTGCCTCCTCCTGCCCCTCGTCAGCGTCGGCCGCCCCCGCATCAGCGCAGAGCACGGCGCCCGCCCCACGCGTCCCTGCCCGTCGTGCATGCACCCCTGTCGTCCCCGCTACTGCCCGTGGGAATCCCGCCCAGTCTAGACCCAAGATTAGGGGATGCATGAGGCTCGGACTAACCGCCGCCTTGACTCTATATTCTCTCCCATTATGTTTGATCTCGATGGGGACCACCGGGTAAACGTGAACATCCCCATGCACACACAGTATTGACACCCTCGATGCCCCTACCAATGCCTCTGGTCGCACCAGGCGCTGGTGGATCATAGACTGTAGGCAGCCCGAATCCAGCAGCGCCTCGTGCGTACCCCGCTGCATCCTTACCCGGATACGGTACACCTCGCTCGGATCCGGGGGAGGGGTGACCTCGTCGGCGGTGCGGACAGCCCGACCTCCATAGCTGGGCAGTCCCGGCGGCGGTGGCCAGGCTGGCCGCACCGCCAGCACCCCTCCTCTGCCGCCTGTGGGGCTCTCTGTGGGGTGAAGGCCACGGCCGCGCCCCCCTGCGTTGCCTCCGGCCACCCTCCCCGGGGAGCGGCCATCGGCCTCTCACGCCGTGTCCCCGCCACGGGTCCGGTCCGAATGGCCAACCCCCCCTGGCGGCGGGGAGCTGCCTCCGTCATCCGCAGCATCCGGACTCGGGTCCCCCCTGGCACGCCGTAGTCCCCGTACCCCTCCCGGTCGCGGATGATGGACCGGAGGTCCGCCCGGTCCTCGGCCTGGACGCGGGCCATGTCCATCAGGGCGTCGTGGCTGGCCCGTGCCATTGCCGCCTGTTGCTCCTGCAACTGTAACAGGTTCGGGCACAGAGGGAGACAGACAATAGGCTGGGTAGTTTTTACAAGCGGGTTTTTATTACGGGAACAGCTGTTCTGGAGTTTCAGTCAGGCTGAGCCTTGCTCAAGCGAGAACGTCTCTGCCCGCTTCTAGCCCGACCCTTTCGGTCGCGGCTCCCCGGCAGCGCTCGTCCGTCCCTCGGCACCTGACACTCCGCTGCTTCTCCGTTCCGGTATCCCCGCTCTGGTACCCTCGTTCTGGTATACAGGTTTGGTTCGTTACTCCGTCCTCGGGCTACTCAGTCCGACTACCGCCTTCTGGGGAACAAAGCCACACGTTAAGAGCGCGCGTTGATGAGGATCCAATTGGCATCAGCCGATGCCAATCGGACCCTCATCCCTTCACCAACTGTCCTATAGCTCCCCCTGCCGGTCGGAACGCGTCATGTTCCCCACAATGACAAAAGTCGATTATATTCTTATTTACAGTTATTATGTCTCTATAAGTTGTATCTTTACTACCTGCCCCTATCTCATGCACAAACACTATCCCAACCACAGCTCCAGTCACAATAGCTGTCGCTGCAACCACTACAGCTGCATCCGCAACCACAACAGGTGTTGCAGCAACCACTACAGCCAGAGCTGCAACCACAACACCTGCCATTGCAACCACTACAGCTGCCATTGCAACCACTACAGCTGCAATTGCAACAACAACACCTGCCATTGCAACCACTACAGCTGCCATTGCAACAACAACAGCTAGCGCTGCAACCACAACACCTGCCGCCGCAACCACTACAACAGCCGCCACAACCACAACACCTGCCATTGCAACCACAACAGCCAGAGCTGCAACTACAACAGCTGCCGCCGCAACCAGTACCGCTGCCGCCACAACAACAGCTAGCGCTGCAACCACAACAGCCAGAGCTGCAACTACAACAGCTCCCATTGCAACCACTACAGCTGCCATTGCAACAACAACAGCTAGTGCTGCAACCACAACACCTGCCGCCGCAACCACAACAGGTGCCGCCACAACCACAACAGCTGGTGCAGCAACCACAACAGCTGTTGCAGCAACTACAACAGCTGCTGCTGCAACTACAACACCTGCCTCTGCAACCACTACAGCTACCATTGCAACAACAACACCTGCCATTGCAACCACTACAGCTGCCATTGCAACAACAACAGCTAGCGCTGCAACCACAACACCTGCCGCCGCAACCACTACAACTGCCGCCACAACCACAATACCTGCCATTGCAACCACAACAGCCAGAGCTGCAACTACAACAGCTGCTGCTGCAACCAGTACAGCTGCCGCCACAACAACAACACCGGCCATTGCAACTACAACAGCTAGCGCTGCAACCACAACAGCCAGAGTTGCAACTACAACAGCTGCTGCCGCAACCAGTACAGCTGCCGCCACAACAACAACACCTGCCATTGCAACCACAACAGCCAGAGCTGCAACTACAACAGCTGCCATTGCAACCACTACAGCTGCCTTTGCAACAACAACAGCTAGCGCTGCAACCACAACAGGTGCCGCCACAACCACAACAGCTGGTGCAGCAACCACAACAGCTGTTGCTGCAACTACAACACCTGCCTCTGCAACCACTACAGCTGCATCCGCAACCACAACAGCTGCCCTTGCAACCACTACAGCAGCCATTGCAACAACAACACCTCGCACTGCAACCACAACAGCTGCCGCCGCAACCACTACAGACGCAGCTTTATCCACAACAGCAGCTCCAACCGCAGCTCCAACTACAACACCAGCCCCTCCAGAAATTAAGTTGGTGTTCAGCCTGAATCAAAACTTCACAGAGGACCTGAGGAATACATCCTCACCAGCTTTCCAAACTCTGGCAAGCACTGTAACTACAGCGGTAAGTTGTGTTTATTTTCCATCCTTTGTCTGTTAGCTTGCTAACATACAGATTCATGCAATTTCATTTGATGTCTCATCAAAACAGGAAATTACTTGTATTTCAATTAGTTATTGAATTAATTAAAGAGACCACAAAACATGATGAGCATAACATTTGGTCATGGTCAGCAGTTCATAAGCAGGCTTTAAAATACAGTGTACATGATTTCAACCTCTGGTACCAATGTTTTCTCCTGTTTTACTATGTTGATCTTCAGCCATACCTTTTATTGAATTGTGAAGGATTGGTCATATTTTTCTTAACAAGTGGGTTTTATTTCTCCTATCTTAACAGTTGGACAGCGTTTACAAAGAAAGATTTGGATCCAGTTTCAACCGCTCTGAGGTTACAGGCTTCAGGTATGTACCTATGCCGTTCCTGGGTAAAACAAACATGCATTACAAACAGACTCAGTGATATGACGTTACCACAGGAAGATGACTTAAGATATGTTTCAACTTCACCCAAGGAACACATTAAACGTATCGATTTCATATGCACTCAGACTGCACACCAGCATACCAATGTGGTGTGATCGAAGCCTTTCTGTTTCATGGTGAAGACATATCTTGATTTGTTTGTGTTCATGCATTTAACACAATATAAACATGGACGTGATATATTGATTGAATGTTGTTCATTTGGATACATTTGTTTTTCAGTCAAGGTTCCGTTGTGGTGGATACTGTGCTGGTATTCAACGATGTCAGCTCACTACCTGAGACCAGTGATGTGGCTGACACTTTGGTGGAAGCTGTCAGTGGCAACAACACCAGTTTCAGCCTGCCTGTGGACACATCTACGATTGTTGTGACAGGTAAGACTCAAAGAACGAATGACAAAAGTCGATTATATTCTTATTTACAGTTATTATGTCTCTATAAGTTGTATCTTTACTACCTGCCCCTATCTCATGCACAAACACTATCCCAACCACAGCTCCAGTCACAATAGCTGTCGCTGCAACCACTACAGCTGCATCCGCAACCACAACAGGTGTTGCAGCAACCACTACAGCCAGAGCTGCAACCACAACACCTGCCATTGCAACCACTACAGCTGCCATTGCAACCACTACAGCTGCAATTGCAACAACAACACCTGCCATTGCAACCACTACAGCTGCCATTGCAACAACAACAGCTAGCGCTGCAACCACAACACCTGCCGCCGCAACCACTACAACAGCCGCCACAACCACAACACCTGCCATTGCAACCACAACAGCCAGAGCTGCAACTACAACAGCTGCCGCCGCAACCAGTACCGCTGCCGCCACAACAACAGCTAGCGCTGCAACCACAACAGCCAGAGCTGCAACTACAACAGCTCCCATTGCAACCACTACAGCTGCCATTGCAACAACAACAGCTAGCGCTGCAACCACAACACCTGCCGCCGCAACCACAACAGGTGCCGCCACAACCACAACAGCTGGTGCAGCAACCACAACAGCTGTTGCAGCAACTACAACAGCTGCTGCTGCAACTACAACACCTGCCATTGCAACCACTACAGCTGCCATTGCAACAACAACAGCTAGCGCTGCAACCACAACACCTGCCGCCGCAACCACTACAACTGCCGCCACAACCACAACACCTGCCATTGCAACCACAACAGCCAGAGCTGCAACTACAACAGCTGCTGCCGCAACCAGTACAGCTGCCGCCACAACAACAACACCTGCCATTGCAACCACAACAGCCAGAGCTGCAACTACAACAGCTGCCATTGCAACCACTACAGCTGCCTTTGCAACAACAACAGCTAGCGCTGCAACCACAACAGGTGCCGCCACAACCACAACAGCTGGTGCAGCAACCACAACAGCTGTTGCAGCAACTACAACAGCTGCTGCTGCAACTACAACACCTGCCATTGCAACCACTACAGCTGCCATTGCAACAACAACAGCTAGCGCTGCAACCACAACACCTGCCGCCGCAACCACTACAACTGCCGCCACAACCACAACACCTGCAATTGCAACCACAACAGCCAGAGCTGCAACTACAACAGCTGCAGCTGCAACCAGTACAGCTGCCGCCACAACAACAACACCTGCCATTGCAACCACAACAGCCAGAGCTGCAACTACAACAGCTGCCATTGCAACCACTACAGCTGCCATTGCAACAACAACAGCTAGCGCTGCAACCACAACACCTGCCGCCGCAACCACTACAACTGCCGCCACAACCACAACACCTGCCATTGCAACAACAACAGCTAGCTCTGCAACCACAACAGCCAGAGCTGCAACTACAACAGCTGCTGCTGCAACCAGTACAGCTGCCGCCACAACAACAACACCTGCCATTGCAACCACAACAGCCAGAGCTGCAACTACAACAGCTGCCATTGCAACCACTACAGCTGCCTTTGCAACAACAACAGCTAGCGCTGCAACCACAACAGGTGCCGCCACAACCACAACAGCTGGTGCAGCAACCACAACAGCTGCTGCTGCAACTACAACACCTGCCTCTGCAACCACTACAGCTGCATCCGCAACCACAACAGCTGCCCTTGCAACCACTACAGCAGCCATTGCAACAACAACACCTCGCACTGCAACCACAACAGCTGCCGCCGCAACCACTACAGACGCAGCTTTATCCACAACAGCAGCTCCAACCGCAGCTCCAACTACAACACCAGCCCCTCCAGAAATTAAGTTGGTGTTCAGCCTGAATCAAAACTTCACAGAGGACCTGCAGAATACATCCTCACCAGCTTTCCAAACTCTGGCAAGCACTGTAACTACAGCGGTAAGTTCTGTTTATTTTCCATCCTTTGTCTGTTAGCTTGCTAACATACAGATTCATGCAATTTCCTTTGATGTCTCATCAAAACAGGAAATTACTTGTATTTCAATTAGTTATTGAATTAATTAAAGAGACCACAAAACATGATGAGCATAACATTTGGTCATGGTCAGCAGTTCATAAGCAGGCTTTAAAATACAGTGTACATGATTTCAACCTCTGGTACCAATGTTTTCTCCTGTTTTACTATGTTGATCTTCAGCCATACCTTTTATTGAATTGTGAAGGATTGGTCATATTTTTCTTAACAAGTGGGTTTTATTTCTCCTATCTTAACAGTTGGACAGCGTTTACAAAGAAAGATTTGGATCCAGTTTCAACCGCTCTGAGGTTACAGGCTTCAGGTATGTACCTATGCTGTTCCTGGGTAAAACAAACATGCATTACAAACAGACTCAGTGATATGACGTTACCACAGGAAGATGACTTAAGATATGTTTCAACTTCACCCAAGGAACACATTAAACGTATCGATTTCATATGCACTGCACACCAGCATACCAATGTGGTGTGATCGAAGCCTTTCTGTTTCATGGTGAAGACATATCTTGATTTGTTTGTGTTCATGCATTTAACACAATATAAACATGGACGTGATATATTGATTGAATGTTGTTCATTTGGATACATTTGTTTTTCAGTCAAGGTTCCGTTGTGGTGGATACTGTGCTGGTATTCAACGATGTCAGCTCACTACCTGAGACCAGTGATGTGGCTGACACTTTGGTGGAAGCTGTCAGTGGCAACAACACCAGTTTCAGCCTGCCTGTGGACACATCTACGATTGTTGTGACAGGTAAGACTCAAAGAACGAATGACAAAAGTCGATTATATTCTTATTTACAGTTATTATGTCTCTATAAGTTGTATCTTTACTACCTGCCCCTATCTCATGCACAAACACTATCCCAACCACAGCTCCAGTCACAATAGCTGTCGCTGCAACCACTACAGCTGCATCCGCAACCACAACAGGTGTTGCAGCAACCACTACAGCCAGAGCTGCAACCACAACACCTGCCATTGCAACCACTACAGCTGCCATTGCAACCACTACAGCTGCAATTGCAACAACAACACCTGCCATTGCAACCACTACAGCTGCCATTGCAACAACAACAGCTAGCGCTGCAACCACAACACCTGCCGCCGCAACCACTACAACAGCCGCCACAACCACAACACCTGCCATTGCAACCACAACAGCCAGAGCTGCAACTACAACAGCTGCCGCCGCAACCAGTACCGCTGCCGCCACAACAACAGCTAGCGCTGCAACCACAACAGCCAGAGCTGCAACTACAACAGCTCCCATTGCAACCACTACAGCTGCCATTGCAACAACAACAGCTAGCGCTGCAACCACAACACCTGCCGCCGCAACCACAACAGGTGCCGCCACAACCACAACAGCTGGTGCAGCAACCACAACAGCTGTTGCAGCAACTACAACAGGTGCCACCACAACCACAACAGCTGGTGCAGCAACCACAACAGCTGTTGCAGCAACTACAACAGCTACTGCTGCAACTACAACACCTGCCTCTGCAACCACTACAGCTACCATTGCAACAACTACAGCTAGCGCTGCAACCACAACACCTGCCGCCGCAACCACTACAACTGACGCCACAACCACAACACCTGCCATTGCAACCACAACAGCCAGAGCTGCAACTACAACAGCTGCTGCTGCAACCAGTACAGCTGCCGCCACAACCACAACACCTGCCATTGCAACCACAACAGCCAGAGCTGCAACTACAACAGCTGCCATTGCAACCACTACAGCTACCATTGCAACAACAACAGCTAGCGCTGCAACCACAACAGCCAGAGTTGCAACTACAACAGCTGCTGCTGCAACCAGTACAGCTGCCGCCACAACAACAACACCTGCCATTGCAACCACAACAGCCAGAGCTGCAACTACAACAGCTGCCATTGCAACCACTACAGCTGCCTTTGCAACAACAACAGCTAGCGCTGCAACCACAACAGGTGCCGCCACAACCACAACAGCTGGTGCAGCAACCACAACAGCTGCTGCTGCAACTACAACACCTGCCTCTGCAACCACTACAGCTGCATCCGCAACCACAACAGCTGCCCTTGCAACCACTACAGCAGCCATTGCAACAACAACACCTCGCACTGCAACCACAACAGCTGCCGCCGCAACCACTACAGACGCAGCTTTATCCACAACAGCAGCTCCAACTACAACACCAGCCCCTCCAGAAATTAAGTTGGTGTTCAGCCTGAATCTAAACTTCACAGAGGACCTGAGGAATACATCCTCACCAGCTTTCCAAACTCTGGCAAGCACTGTAACTACAGCGGTAAGTTGTGTTTATTTTCTATCCTTTGTCGGTTAGCTTGCTAACATACAGATTCATGCAATTTCCTTTGATGTCTCATCAAAACAGGAAATGACTTGTATTTCAATTAGTTATTGAATTAATTAAAGAGACCACAAAACATGATGAGCATAACATTTGGTCATGGTCAGCAGTTCATAAGCAGGCTTTAAAATACAGTGTACATGATTTCAACCTCTGGTACCAATGTTTTCTCCTGTTTTACTATGTTGATCTTCAGCCATACCTTTTATTGAATTGTGAAGGATTGGTCATATTTTTCTTAACAAGTGGGTTTTATTTCTCCTATCTTAACAGTTGGACAGCGTTTACAAAGAAAGATTTGGATCCAGTTTCAACCGCTCTGAGGTTACAGGCTTCAGGTATGTACCTATGCCGTTCCTGAGTAAAACAAACTTGCATTACAAACAGACTCAGTGATATGACGTTACCACAGGAAGATGACTTAAGATATGTTTCAACTTCACCCAAGGAACACATTAAACGTATCGATTTCATATGCACTGCACACCAGCATACCAATGTGGTGTGATAGAAGCCTTTCTGTTTCATGGTGAAGACATATCTTGATTTGTTTGTGTTCATGCATGTAACACAATATAAACATGGATCTGACATGCTGATTAAATGTTGTTAATTTGGATACATTTGTTTTTCAGACAAGGTTCCGTTGTGGTGGATACTGTGCTGGTATTCAACGATGTCAGCTCACTACCTGAGACCAGTGATGTGGCTGACACTTTGGTGGAAGCTGTCAGTGGCAACAACACCAGTTTCAGCCTGCCTGTGGACACATCTACAATTGTTGTGACAGGTAAGACTCAAAGAACGAATGACAAAAGTCATTTATATTCTTATTTACAGTTATTATGTCTCTATAAGTTGTATCTTTACTACCTGCCCCTATCTCATGCACAAACACTATCCCAACCACAGCTCCAGTCACAACAGCTGTCGCTGCAACCACTAGAGCTGCATCCGCAACCACAACAGGTGTTGCAGCAACCACAACAGCCAGAGCTGCAACCACAACACCTGCCATTGCAACCACTACAGCTGCCATTGCAACCACTACAGCTGCAATTGCAACAACAACACCTGCCATTGCAACCACTACAGCTGTCATTGCAACAACAACAGCTAGGGCTGCAAACACAACACCTGCCGCCGCAACCACTACAACTGCCGCCACAACCACAACACCTGCCATTGCAACCACAACAGCCAGAGCTGCAACTACAACAGCTGCCGCCGCAACCAGTACCGCTGCCGCCACAACAACAGCCAGAGCTGCAACTACAACAGCTCCCATTGCAACCACTACAGCTGCCATTGCAACAACAACAGCTAGCGCTGCAACCACAACAGGTGCCGCCACAACCACAACAGCTGGTGCAGCAACCACAACAGCTGTTGCAGCAACTACAACAGCTGCTGCTGCAACTACAACACCTGCCATTGCAACCACAACAGCTGCCATTGCAACCACTACAGCTGCCATTGCAACAACAACAGCTAGCGCTGCAACCACAACACCTGCCGCCGCAACCACAACAGGTGCCGCCACAACCACAACAGGTGTTGCAGCAACCACAACAGCCAGAGCTGCAACCACAACACCTGCCATTGCAACCACTACAGCTGCCATTGCAACCACTACAGCTGCAATTGCAACAACAACAGCTAGCGCTGCAACCACAACACCTGCCGCCGCAACCACAACAGGTGCCGCCACAACCACAACAGCTGGTGCAGCAACCACAACAGCTGTTGCAGCAACTACAACAGCTGCTGCTGTAACTACAACACCTGCCATTGCAACCACTACATCTACCATTGCAACAACAACACCTGCCATTGCAACCACTACAGCTGCCATTGCAACAACAACAGCTAGCGCTGCAACCACAACACCTGCCGCCGCAACCACAACAGGTGCCGCCACAACCACAACAGCTGGTGCAGCAACCACAACAGCTGTTGCAGCAACTACAACAGCTGCTGCTGTAACTACAACACCTGCCTCTGCAACCACTACATCTACCATTGCAACAACAACACCTGCCATTGCAACCACTACAGCTGCCATTGCAACAACAACAGCTAGCGCTGCAACCACAACACCTGCCGCCGCAACCACTACAACTGCCGCCACAACCACAACACCTGCCATTGCAACCACAACAGCCAGAGCTGCAACTACAACAGCTGCCATTGCAACCACTACAGCTACCATTGCAACAACAACAGCTAGCGCTGCAACCACAACAGCCAGAGTTGCAACTACAACAGCTGCTGCCGCAACCAGTACAGCTGCCGCCACAACAACAACACCTGCCATTGCAACCACAACAGCCAGAGCTGCAACTACAACAGCTGCCATTGCAACCACTACAGCTGCCATTGCAACAACAACAGCTAGCGCTGCAACCACAACAGGTGCCGCCACAACCACAACAGCTGGTGCAGCAACCACAACAGCTGCTGCTGCAACTACAACACCTGCCTCTGCAACCACTACAGCTGCATCCGCAACCACAACAGCTGCCCTTGCAACCACTACAGCAGCCATTGCAACAACAACACCTCGCACTGCAACCACAACAGCTGCCGCCGCAACCACTACAGACGCAGCTTTATCCACAACAGCAGCTCCAACTACAACACCAGCCCCTCCAGAAATTAAGTTGGTGTTCAGCCTGAATCAAAACTTCACAGAGGACCTGAGGAATACATCCTCACCAGCTTTCCAAACTCTGGCAAGCACTGTAACTACAGCGGTAAGTTCTGTTTATTTTCCATCCTTTGTCTGTTAGCTTGCTAACATACAGATTCATGCAATTTCCTTTGATGTCTCATCAAAACAGGAAATTACTTGTATTTCAATTAGTTATTGAATTAATTAAAGAGACCACAAAACATGATGAGCATAACATTTGGTCATGGTCAGCAGTTCATAAGCAGGCTTTAAAATACAGTGTACATGATTTCAACCTCTGGTACCAATGTTTTCTCCAGTTTTACTATGTTGATCTTCAGCCATACCTTTTATTGAATTGTGAAGGATTGGTCATATTTTTCTTAACAAGTGGGTTTTATTTCTCCTATCTTAACAGTTGGACAGCGTTTACAAAGAAAGATTTGGATCCAGTTTCAACCGCTCTGAGGTTACAGGCTTCAGGTATGTACCTATGCCGTTCCTGGGTAAAACAAACATGCATTACAAACAGACTCAGTGATATGACGTTACCACAGGAAGATGACTTAAGATATGTTTCAACTTCACCCAAGGAACACATTAAACGTATCGATTTCATATGCACTGCACACCAGCATACCAATGTGGTGTGATCGAAGCCTTTCTGTTTCATGGTGAAGACATATCTTGATTTGTTTGTGTTCATGCATTTAACACAATATAAACATGGACGTGATATATTGATTGAATGTTGTTCATTTGGATACATTTGTTTTTCAGTCAAGGTTCCGTTGTGGTGGATACTGTGCTGGTATTCAACGATGTCAGCTCACTACCTGAGACCAGTGATGTGGCTGACACTTTGGTGGAAGCTGTCAGTGGCAACAACACCAGTTTCAGCCTGCCTGTGGACACATCTACGATTGTTGTGACAGGTAAGACTCAAAGAACGAATGACAAAAGTCGATTATATTCTTATTTACAGTTATTATGTCTCTATAAGTTGAATCTTTACTACCTGCCCCTATCTCATGCACAAACACTATCCCAACCACAGCTCCAGTCACAATAGCTGTCGCTGCAACCACTACAGCTGCATCCGCAACCACAACAGGTGTTGCAGCAACCACTACAGCCAGAGCTGCAACCACAACACCTGCCATTGCAACCACTACAGCTGCCATTGCAACCACTACAGCTGCAATTGCAACAACAACACCTGCCATTGCAACCACTACAGCTGCCATTGCAACAACAGCTAGCGCTGCAACCACAACACCTGCCGCCGCAACCACTACAACAGCCGCCACAACCACAACACCTGCCATTGCAACCACAACAGCCAGAGCTGCAACTACAACAGCTGCCGCCGCAACCAGTACCGCTGCCGCCACAACAACAGCTAGCGCTGCAACCACAACAGCCAGAGCTGCAACTACAACAGCTCCCATTGCAACCACTACAGCTGCCATTGCAACAACAACAGCTAGCGCTGCAACCACAACACCTGCCGCCGCAACCACAACAGGTGCCGCCACAACCACAACAGCTGGTGCAGCAACCACAACAGCTGTTGCAGCAACTACAACAGCTGCTGCTGCAACTACAACACCTGCCTCTGCAACCACTACAGCTACCATTGCAACAACAACACCTGCCATTGCAACCACTACAGCTGCCATTGCAACAACAACAGCTAGCGCTGCAACCACAACACCTGCCGCCGCAACCACTACAACTGCCGCCACAACCACAACACCTGCCATTGCAACCACAACAGCCAGAGCTGCAACTACAACAGCTGCTGATGCAACCAGTACAGCTGCCGCCACAACAACAACACCTGCCATTGCAACCACAACAGCCAGAGCTGCAACTACAACAGCTGCCATTGCAACCACTACAGCTGCCATTGCAACAACAACAGCTAGCGCTGCAACCACAACAGCCAGAGTTGCAACTACAACAGCTGCTGCCGCAACCAGTACAGCTGCCGCCACAACAACAACACCTGCCATTGCAACCACAACAGCCAGAGCTGCAACTACAACAGCTGCCATTGCAACCACTACAGCTGCCATTGCAACAACAACAGCTAGCGCTGCAACCACAACAGGTGCCGCCACAACCACAACAGCTGGTGCAGCAACCACAACAGCTGTTGCTGCAACTACAACACCTGCCTCTGCAACCACTACAGCTGCATCCGCAACCACAACAGCTGCCCTTGCAACCACTACAGCAGCCATTGCAACAACAACACCTCGCACTGCAACCACAACAGCTGCCGCCGCAACCACTACAGACGCAGCTTCATCCACAACAGCAGCTCCAACCGCAGCTCCAACTACAACACCAGCCCCTCCAGAAATTAAGTTGGTGTTCAGCCTGAATCAAAACTTCACAGAGGACCTGAGGAATACATCCTCACCAGCTTTCCAAACTCTGGCAAGCACTGTAACTACAGCGGTAAGTTCTGTTTATTTTCCATCCTTTGTCTGTTAGCTTGCTAACATACAGATTCATGCAATTTCCTTTGATGTCTCATCAAAACAGGAAATTACTTGTATTTCAATTAGTTATTGAATTAATTAAAGAGACCACAAAACATGATGAGCATAACATTTGGTCATGGTCAGCAGTTCATAAGCAGGCGTTAAAATACAGTGTACATGATTTCAACCTCTGGTACCAATGTTTTCTCCAGTTTTACTATGTTGATCTTCAGCCATACCTTTTATTGAATTGTGAAGGATTGGTCATATTTTTCTTAACAAGTGGGTTTTATTTCTCCTATCTTAACAGTTGGACAGCGTTTACAAAGAAAGATTTGGATCCAGTTTCAACCGCTCTGAGGTTACAGGCTTCAGGTATGTACCTATGCCGTTCCTGGGTAAAACAAACATGCATTACAAACAGACTCAGTGATATGACGTTACCAGAGGAAGATTACTTAAGATATGTTTCAACTTCACACAAACAACACATTAAACGTATCGATTTCATATGCACTGCACACCAGCATACCAATGTGGTGTGATAGAAGCCTTTCTGTTTCATGGTGAAGACATATCTTGATTTGTTTGTGTTCATGCATTTAACACAATATAAACATGGATCTGACATGCTGATTAAATGTTGTTCATTTGGATACATTTGTTTTTCAGTCAAGGTTCCGTTGTGGTGGATACTGTGCTGGTATTTAACGATGTCAGCTCACTACCTGAGACCAGTGATGTGGCTGACACTTTGGTGGAAGCTGTCAGTGGCAACAACACCAGTTTCAGCCTGCCTGTGGACACATCTACAATTGTTGTGACAGGTAAGACTCAAAGAACGAATGACAAAAGTCGATTATATTCTTATTTACAGTTATTATGTCTCTACAAGTTGTATCTTTACTACCTGCCCCTATCTCATGCACAAACACTATCCCAACCACAGCTCCAGTCACAATAGCTGTCGCTGCAACCACTACAGCTGCATCCGCAACCACAACAGGTGTTGCAGCAACCACAACAGCAAGAGATGCAACCACAACACCTGCCATTGCAACCACTACAGCTGCCATTGCAACCACTACAGCTGCAATTGCAACAACAACACCTGCCATTGCAACCACTACAGCTGCCATTGCAACAACAACAGCTAGCGCTGCAACCACAACACCTGCCGCCGCAACCACTACAACTGCCGCCACAACCACAACACCTGCCATTGCAACCACAACAGCCAGAGCTGCAACTACAACAGCTGCCGCCGCAACCAGCACCGCTGCCGCCACAACAACAGCTAGCGCTGCAACCACAACAGCCAGAGCTGCAACTACAACAGCTCCCATTGCAACCACTACAGCTGCCATTGCAACAACAACAGCTAGCGCTGCAACCACAACACCTGCCGCCGCAACCACAACAGCTGGTGCAGCAACCACAACAGCCAGAGCTGCAACTACAACACCTGCCTCTGCAACCACTACAGCTACCATTGCAACAACAACACCTGCCATTGCAACCACTACAGCTACCATTGCAACCACAACACCTGCCGCCGCAACCACTACAACTGCCGCCACAACCACAACACCTGCCATTGCAACCACAACAGCCAGAGCTGCAACTACAACAGCTGCTGCTGCAACCAGTACAGCTGCCGCCACAACAACAACACCTGCCATTGCAACCACAACAGCCAGAGCTGCAACTACAACAGCTGCCATTGCAACCACTACAGCTGCCATTGCAACCACAACAGCTAGCGCTGCAACCACAACAGGTGCCGCCACAACCACAACAGCTGGTGCAGCAACTACAACAGCTGCTGCTGCAACTACAACACCTGCCTCTGCAACCACTACAGCTGCATCCGCAACCACAACAGCTGCCCTTGCAACCATTACAGCAGCCATTGCAACAACACCTCGCACTGCAACCACAACAGCTGCCGCCGCAACCACTACAGACGCAGCTTTATCCACAACAGCAGCTCCAACAGCAGCTCCAACTACAACACCAGCCCCTCCAGAAATTAAGTTGGTGTTCAGCCTGAATCAAAACTTCACAGAGGACCTGAGGAATACATCCTCACCAGCTTTCCAAACTCTGGCAAGCACTGTAACTACAGCGGTAAGTTGTGTTTATTTTCCATCCTTTGTCTGTTAGCTTGCTAACATACAGATTCATGCAATTTCCTTTGATGTCTCATCAAAACAGGAAATTACTTGTATTTCAATTAGTTATTGAATTAATTAAAGAGACCACAAAACATGATGAGCATAACATTTGGTCATGGTCAGCAGTTCATAAGCAGGCTTTAAAATACAGTGTACATGATTTCAACCTCTGGTACCAATGTTTTCTCCTGTTTTACTATGTTGCTCTTCAGCCATACCTTTTATTGAATTGTGAAGGATTGGTCATATTTTTCTTAACAAGTGGGTTTTATTTCTCCTATCTTAACAGTTGGACAGCGTTTACAAAGAAAGATTTGGATCCAGTTTCAACCGCTCTGAGGTTACAGGCTTCAGGTATGTACCTATGCCGTTCCTGGGTAAAACAAACATGCATTACAAACAGACTCAGTGATATGACGTTACCACAGGAAGATGACTTAAGATATGTTTCAACTTCACCCAAGGAACACATTAAACGTATCGATTTCATATGCACTGCACACCAGCATACCAATGTGGTGTGATCGAAGCCTTTCTGTTTCATGGTGAAGACATATCTTGATTTGTTTGTGTTCATGCATTTAACACAATATAAACATGGACGTGATATATTGATTGAATGTTGTTCATTTGGATACATTTGTTTTTCAGTCAAGGTTCCGTTGTGGTGGATACTGTGCTGGTATTTAACGATGTCAGCTCACTACCTGAGACCAGTGATGTGGCTGACACTTTGGTGGAAGCTGTCAGTGGCAACAACACCAGTTTCAGCCTGCCTGTGGACACATCTACAATTGTTGTGACAGGTAAGACTCAAAGAACGAATGACAAAAGTCGATTATATTCTTATTTACAGTTATTATGTCTCTACAAGTTGTATCTTTACTACCTGCCCCTATCTCATGCACAAACACTATCCCAACCACAGCTCCAGTCACAATAGCTGTCGCTGCAACCACTACAGCTGCATCCGCAACCACAACAGGTGTTGCAGCAACCACAACAGCAAGAGATGCAACCACAACACCTGCCATTGCAACCACTACAGCTGCCATTGCAACCACTACAGCTGCAATTGCAACAACAACACCTGCCATTGCAACCACTACAGCTGCCATTGCAACAACAACAGCTAGCGCTGCAACCACAACACCTGCCGCCGCAACCACTACAACTGCCGCCACAACCACAACACCTGCCATTGCAACCACAACAGCCAGAGCTGCAACTACAACAGCTGCCGCCGCAACCAGCACCGCTGCCGCCACAACAACAGCTAGCGCTGCAACCACAACAGCCAGAGCTGCAACTACAACAGCTCCCATTGCAACCACTACAGCTGCCATTGCAACAACAACAGCTAGCGCTGCAACCACAACACCTGCCGCCGCAACCACAACAGGTGCCGCCACAACCACAACAGCTGGTGCAGCAACCACAACAGCCAGAGCTGCAACTACAACACCTGCCTCTGCAACCACTACAGCTACCATTGCAACAACAACACCTGCCATTGCAACCACTACAGCTGCCATTGCAACAACAACAGCTAGCGCTGCAACCACAACACCTGCCGCCGCAACCACTACAACTGCCGCCACAACCACAACACCTGCCATTGCAACCACAACAGCCAGAGCTGCAACTACAACAGCTGCTGCTGCAACCAGTACAGCTGCCGCCACAACAACAACACCTGCCATTGCAACCACAACAGCCAGAGCTGCAACTACAACAGCTGCCATTGCAACCACTACAGCTACCATTGCAACAACAACAGCTAGCGCTGCAACCACAACAGCCAGAGTTGCAACTACAACAGCTGCTGCCGCAACCAGTACAGCTGCCGCCACAACAACAACACCTGCCATTGCAACCACAACAGCCAGAGCTGCAACTACAACAGCTGCCATTGCAACCACTACAGCTGCCTTTGCAACAACAACAGCTAGCGCTGCAACCACAACAGGTGCCGCCACAACCACAACAGCTGGTGCAGCAACCACAACAGCTGTTGCTGCAACTACAACACCTGCCTCTGCAACCACTACAGCTGCATCCGCAACCACAACAGCTGCCCTTGCAACCACTACAGCAGCCATTGCAACAACAACACCTCGCACTGCAACCACAACAGCTGCCGCCGCAACCACTACAGACGCAGCTTTATCCACAACAGCAGCTCCAACCGCAGCTCCAACTACAACACCAGCCCCTCCAGAAATTAAGTTGGTGTTCAGCCTGAATCAAAACTTCACAGAGGACCTGAGGAATACATCCTCACCAGCTTTCCAAACTCTGGCAAGCACTGTAACTACAGCGGTAAGTTGTGTTTATTTTCTATCCTTTGTCGGTTAGCTTGCTAACATACAGATTCATTTCCTTTGATGTCTCATCAAAACAGGAAATGACTAGTATTTCAATTAGTTATTGAATTAATTAAAGAGACCACAAAACATGATGAGCATAACATTTGGTCATGGTCAGCAGTTCATAAGCAGGCTTTAAAATACAGTGTACATGATTTCAACCTCTGGTACCAATGTTTTCTCCTGTTTTACTATGTTGATCTTCAGCCATACCTTTTATTGAATTGTGAAGGATTGGTCATATTTTTCTTAACAAGTGGGTTTTATTTCTCCTATCTTAACAGTTGGACAGCGTTTACAAAGAAAGATTTGGATCCAGTTTCAACCGCTCTGAGGTTACAGGCTTCAGGTATGTACCTATGCCGTTCCTGGGTAAAACAAACATGCATTACAAACAGACTCAGTGATATGACGTTACCACAGGAAGATGACTTAAGATATGTTTCAACTTCACCCAAGGAACACATTAAACGTATCGATTTCATATGCACTGCACACCAGCATACCAATGTGGTGTGATAGAAGCCTTTCTGTTTCATGGTGAAGACATATCTTGATTTGTTTGTGTTCATGCATGTAACACAATATAAACATGGATCTGACATGCTGATTAAATGTTGTTAATTTGGATACATTTGTTTTTCAGTCAAGGTTCCGTTGTGGTGGATACTGTGCTGGTATTCAACGATGTCAGCTCACTACCTGAGACCAGTGATGTGGCTGACACTTTGGTGGAAGCTGTCAGTGGCAACAACACCAGTTTCAGCCTGCCTGTGAACACATCTACAATTGTTGTGACAGGTAAGACTCAAAGAACGAATGACAAAAGTCGATTATATTCATATTTACAATTATTATGTCTCTATGGGCCGGTTTCACAGACAAGGCTTAAGCCTAATCCTAGACTAAAAAACATCTTCAATGGAGATTTTACATTGAAAGTGTGATTTAGTCCAGGACTAGGCTTAAGCCTTGTCTCTGAAACCGGCCCTATAAGTTGTATCTTTACTACCTGCCCCTATCTCATGCACAAACACTATCCCAACCACAGCTCCAGTCACAATAGCTGTCGCTGCAACCACTACAGCTGCATCCGCAACCACAACAGGTGTTGCAGCAACCACAACAGCCAGAGCTGCAACCACAACACCTGCCATTGCAACCACTACAGCTGCCATTGCAACCACTACAGCTGCAATTGCAACAACAACACCTGCCATTGCAACCACTACAGCTGCCATTGCAACAACAACAGCTAGCGCTGCAACCACAACAGCTAGCGCTGCAACCACAACACCTGCCATTGCAACAACAACAGCTAGGGCTGCAACCACAACACCTGCCGCCGCAACCACTACAACTGCCGCCACAACCACAACACCTGCCATTGCAACCACAACAGCCAGAGCTGCAACTACAACAGCTCCCATTGCAACCACTACAGCTGCCATTGCAACAACAACAGCTAGCGCTGCAACCACAACACCTGCCGCCGCAACCACAACAGGTGCCGCCACAACCACAACAGCTGTTGCAGCAACTACAACAGCTGCTGCTGCAACTACAACACCTGCCTCTGCAACCACTACAGCTATCATTGCAACCACTACAGCTGCCATTGCAACAACAACAGCTAGCGCTGCAAACACAACACCTGCCGCCGCAACCACTACAACTGCCGCCACAACCACAACACCTGCCATTGCAACCACAACAGCCAGAGCTGCAACTACAACAGCTGCTGCTTTAACCAGTACAGCTGCCGCCACAACAACAACACCTGCCATTGCAACCACAACAGCCAGACCTGCAACTACAACAGCTGCCATTGCAACCACTACAGATGCCTTTGCAACAACAACAGCTAGCGCTGCAACCACAACAGCCAGAGCTGCAACTACAACAGGTGCCGCCACAACCACAACAGGTGCCGCCACAACCACAACAGCTGCTGCTGCAACTACAACACCTGCCTCTGCAACCACTACAGCTGCATCCGCAACCACAACAGCTGCCCTTGCAACCACTACAGCAGCCATTGCAACAACAACACCTCGCACTGCAACCACAACAGCTGCCGCCGCAACCACTACAGACGCAGCTTCATCCACAACAGCAGCTCCAACTACAACACCAGCCCCTCCAGAAATTAAGTTGGTGTTCAGCCTGAATCAAAACTTCACAGAGGACCTGCAGAATACATCCTCACCAGCTTTCCAAACTCTGGCAAGCACTGTAACTACAGCGGTAAGTTCTGTTTATCTTCCATCCTTTGTCTGTTAGCTTGCTAACATAGAGATTCATGCAATTTCCTTTGATGTCTCATCAAAACAGGAAATTACTTGTATTTCAATTAGTTATTGAATTAATTAAAGAGACCACAAAACATGATGAGCATAACATTTGGTCATGGTCAGCAGTTCATAAGCAGGCTTTAAAATACAGTGTACATGATTTCAACCTCTGGTACCAATGTTTTCTCCTGTTTTACTATGTTGATCTTCAGCCATACCTTTTATTGAATTGTGAAGGATTGGTCATATTTTTCTTAACAAGTGGGTTTTTTTTCTCCTATCTTAACAGTTGGACAGCGTTTACAAAGAAAGATTTGGATCCAGTTTCAACCGCTCTGAGGTTACAGGCTTCAGGTATGTACCTATGCCGTTCCTGGGTAAAACAAACATGCATTACAAACAGACTCAGTGATATGACGTTACCACAGGAAGATGACTTAAGATATGTTTCAACTTCACCCAAGGAACACATTAAACGTATCGATTTCATATGCACTGCACACCAGCATACCAATGTGGTGTGATCGAAGCCTTTCTGTTTCATGGTGAAGACATATCTTGATTTGTTTGTGTTCATGCATTTAACACAATATAAACATGGACGTGATATATTGATTGAATGTTGTTCATTTGGATACATTTGTTTTTCAGTCAAGGTTCCGTTGTGGTGGATACTGTGCTGGTATTCAACGATGTCAGCTCACTACCTGAGACCAGTGATGTGGCTGACACTTTGGTGGAAGCTGTCAGTGGCAACAACACCAGTTTCAGCCTGCCTGTGGACACATCTACGATTGTTGTGACAGGTAAGACTCAAAGAACGAATGACAAAAGTCGATTATATTCTTATTTACAGTTATTATGTCTCTATAAGTTGTATCTTTACTACCTGCCCCTATCTCATGCACAAACACTATCCCAACCACAGCTCCAGTCACAATAGCTGTCGCTGCAACCACTACAGCTGCATCCGCAACCACAACAGGTGTTGCAGCAACCACAACAGCCAGAGCTGCAACCACAACACCTGCCATTGCAACCACTACAGCTGCCATTGCAACCACTACAGCTGCAATTGCAACAACAACACCTGCCATTGCAACCACTACAGCTGTCATTGCAACAACAACAGCTAGTGCTGCAACCACAACAGCTAGCGCTGCAACCACTACAACTGCCGCCACAACCACAACACCTGCCATTGCAACCACAACAGCCAGAGCTGCAACTACAACAGCTGCCGCCGCAACCAGTACCGCTGCCGCCACAACAACAGCCAGAGCTGCAACTACAACAGCTCCCATTGCAACCACTACAGCTGCCATTGCAACAACAACAGCTAGCGCTGCAACCATAACACCTGCCGCCGCAACCACAACAGGTGCCGCCACAACCACAACAGCTGGTGCAGCAACCACAACAGCTGTTGCAGCAACTACAACAGCTGCTGCTGCAACTACAACACCTGCCATTGCAACCACTACAGCTGCCATTGCAACAACAACAGCTAGCGCTGCAACCACAACACCTGCCGCCGCAACCACTACAACTGTCGCCACAACCACAACACCTGCCATTGCAACCACAACAGCCAGAGCTGCAACTACAACAGCTGCTGCTGCAACCAGTACAGCTGCCGCCACAACAACAACACCTGCCATTGCAACCACAACAGCCAGAGCTGCAACTACAACAGCTGCCATTGCAACCACTACAGCTGCCTTTGCAACAACAACAGCTAGCGCTGCAACCACAACAGGTGCCGCCACAACCACAACAGCTGGTGCAGCAACCACAACAGCTGCTGCTGCAACTACAACACCTGCCTCTGCAACCACTACAGCTGCATCCGCAACCACAACAGCTGCCCTTGCAACCACTACAGCAGCCATTGCAACAACAACACCTCGCACTGCAACCACAACAGCTGCCGCCGCAACCACTACAGACGCAGCTTTATCCACAACAGCAGCTCCAACCGCAGCTCCAACTACAACACCAGCCCCTCCAGAAATTAAGTTGGTGTTCAGCCTGAATCAAAACTTCACAGAGGACCTGCAGAATACATCCTCACCAGCTTTCCAAACTCTGGCAAGCACTGTAACTACAGCGGTAAGTTGTGTTTATTTTCCATCCTTTGTCTGTTAGCTTGCTAACATACAGATTCATGCAATTTCCTTTGATGTCTCATCAAAACAGGAAATGACTAGTATTTCAATTAGTTATTGAATTAATTAAAGAGACCACAAAACATGATGAGCATAACATTTGGTCATGGTCAGCAGTTCATAAGCAGGCGTTAAAATACAGTGTACATGATTTCAACCTCTGGTACCAATGTTTTCTCCTGTTTTACTATGTTGATCTTCAGCCATACCTTTTATTGAATTGTGAAGGATTGGTCATATTTTTCTTAACAAGTGGGTTTTATTTCTCCTATCTTAACAGTTGGACAGCGTTTACAAAGAAAGATTTGGATCCAGTTTCAACCGCTCTGAGGTTACAGGCTTCAGGTATGTACCTATGCCGTTCCTGGGTAAAACTAACATGCATTACAAACAGACTCAGTGATATGACGTTACCACAGGAAGATGACTTAAGATATGTTTCAACTTCACCCAAGGAACACATTAAACGTATCGATTTCATATGCACTGCACACCAGCATACCAATGTGGTGTGATAGAAGCCTTTCTGTTTCATGGTGAAGACATATCTTGATTTGTTTGTGTTCATGCATTTAACACAATATAAACATGGACGTGATATATTGATTGAATGTTGTTCATTTGGATACATTTGTTTTTCAGTCAAGGTTCCGTTGTGGTGGATACTGTGCTGGTATTCAACGATGTCAGCTCACTACCTGAGACCAGTGATGTGGCTGACACTTTGGTGGAAGCTGTCAGTGGCAACAACACCAGTTTCAGCCTGCCTGTGGACACATCTACGATTGTTGTGACAGGTAAGACTCAAAGAACGAATGACAAACGTCGATTATATTCTTATTTACAGTTATTATGTCTCTATGGGCCAGTTTCAGAGACAAGGCTTAAGCCTAGTCCTGGACTAAATCACACTTTCAATGTAAAATCTCCATTGAAGATGTTTTTTAGTATAGGATTAGGCTTAAGCCTTGTCTGTGAAACCGGCCCTATAAGTTGTATCTTTACTACCTGCCCCTATCTCATGCACAAACACTATCCCAACCACAGCTCCAGTCACAATAGCTGTCGCTGCAACCACTACAGCTGCATCCGCAACCACAACAGGTGTTGCAGCAACCACAACAGCCAGAGCTGCAACCACAACACCTGCCATTGCAACCACTACAGCTGCCATTGCAACCACTACAGCTGCAATTGCAACAACAACACCTGCCATTGCAACCACTACAGCTGTCATTGCAACAACAACAGCTAGCGCTGCAACCACAACACCTGCCGCCGCAACCACTACAACTGCCGCCACAACCACAACACCTGCCATTGCAACCACAACAGCCAGAGCTGCAACTACAACAGCTGCCGCCGCAACCAGTACCGCTGCCGCCACAACAACAGCTAGCGCTGCAACCACAACAGCCAGAGCTGCAACTACAACAGCTCCCATTGCAACCACTACAGCTGCCATTGCAACAGCAACAGCTAGCGCTGCAACCACAACACCTGCCGCCGCAACCACAACAGCTGGTGCAGCAACTACAACAGCTGCTGCTGCAACTACAACACCTGCCTCTGCAACCACTACAGCTACCATTGCAACAACAACACCTGCCATTGCAACCACTACAGCTGCCATTGCAACAACAACAGCTAGCGCTGCAACCACAACACCTGCCGCCGCAACCACTACAACTGCCGCCACAACCACAACACCTGCCATTGCAACCACAACAGCCAGAGCTGCAACTACTACAACAGCTGCTGCTGCAACCAGTACAGATGCCGCCACAACAACAACACCTGCCATTGCAACCACAACAGCCAGAGCTGCAACTACAACAGCTGCCATTGCAACCACTACAGCTGCCTTTGCAACAACAACAGCTAGCGCTGCAACCACAACAGGTGCCGCCACAACCACAACAGCTGGTGCAGCAACCACAACAGCTGCTGCTGCAACTACAACACCTGCCTCTGCAACCACTACAGCTGCATCCGCAACCACAACAGCTGCCCTTGCAACCACTACAGCAGCCATTGCAACAACAACAGCTAGCGCTGCAACCACAACACCTGCCGCCGCAACCACTACAACTGCCGCCACAACCACAACACCTGCCATTGCAACCACAACAGCCAGAGCTGCAACTACAACAGCTGCCGCCGCAACCAGTACCGCTGCCGCCACAACAACAGCTAGCGCTGCAACCACAACAGCCAGAGCTGCAACTACAACAGCTCCCATTGCAACCACTACAGCTGCCATTGCAACAACAACAGCTAGCGCTGCAACCACAACACCTGCCGCCGCAACCACAACAGGTGCCGCCACAACCACAACAGCTGGTGCAGCAACCACAACAGCTGTTGCAGCAACTACAACAGCTGCTGCTGCAACTACAACACCTGCCTCTGCAACCACTACAGCTACCATTGCAACAACAACACCTGCCATTGCAACCACTACAGCTGCCATTGCAACAACAACAGCTAGCGCTGCAACCACAACACCTTCCGCCGCAACCACTACAACTGCCGCCACAACCACAACACCTGCCATTGCAACCACAACAGCCAGAGCTGCAACTACAACAGCTGCTGCTGCAACCAGTACAGCTGCCGCCACAACAACAACACCTGCCATTGCAACCACAACAGCCAGAGCTGCAACTACAACAGCTGCTGCTGCAACCACTACAGCTACCATTGCAACAACAACAGCTAGCGCTGCAACCACAACAGCCAGAGTTGCAACTACAACAGCTGCTGCCGCAACCAGTACAGCTGCCGCCACAACAACAACACCTGCCATTGCAACCACAACAGCCAGAGCTGCAACTACAACAGCTGCCATTGCAACCACTACAGCTGCCATTGCAACCACTACAGCTGCCTTTGCAACAACAACAGCTAGCGCTGCAACCACAACAGGTGCCGCCACAACCACAACAGCTGGTGCAGCAACCACAACAGCTGTTGCTGCAACTACAACACCTGCCTCTGCAACCACTACAGCTGCATCCGCAACCACAACAGCTGCCCTTGCAACCACTACAGCAGCCATTGCAACAACAACACCTCGCACTGCAACCACAACAGCTGCCGCCGCAACCACTACAGACGCAGCTTTATCCACAACAGCAGCTCCAACCGCAGCTCCAACTACAACACCAGCCCCTCCAGAAATTAAGTTGGTGTTCAGCCTGAATCAAAACTTCACAGAGGACCTGAGGAATACATCCTCACCAGCTTTCCAAACTCTGGCAAGCACTGTAACTACAGCGGTAAGTTGTGTTTATTTTCCATCCTTTGTCTGTTAGCTTGCTAACATACAGATTCATGCAATTTCCTTTGATGTCTCATCAAAACAGGAAATTACTTGTATTTCAATTAGTTATTGAATTAATTAAAGAGACCACAAAACATGATGAGCGTAACATTTGGTCATGGTCAGCAGTTCATAAGCAGGCTTTAAAATACAGTGTACATGATTTCAACCTCTGGTACCAATGTTTTCTCCTGTTTTACTATGTTGATCTTCAGCCATACCTTTTATTGAATTGTGAAGGATTGGTCATATTTTTCTTAACAAGTGGGTTTTATTTCTCCTATCTTAACAGTTGGACAGCGTTTACAAAGAAAGATTTGGATCCAGTTTCAACCGCTCTGAGGTTACAGGCTTCAGGTATGTACCTATGCCGTTCCTGGGTAAAACAAACATGCATTACAAACAGACTCAGTGATATGACGTTACCACAGGAAGATGACTTAAGATATGTTTCAACTTCACCCAAGGAACACATTAAACGTATCGATTTCATATGCACTGCACACCAGCATACCAATGTGGTGTGATCGAAGCCTTTCTGTTTCATGGTGAAGACATATCTTGATTTGTTTGTGTTCATGCATTTAACACAATATAAACATGGACGTGATATATTGATTGAATGTTGTTCATTTGGATACATTTGTTTTTCAGTCAAGGTTCCGTTGTGGTGGATACTGTGCTGGTATTCAACGATGTCAGCTCACTACCTGAGACCAGTGATGTGGCTGACACTTTGGTGGAAGCTGTCAGTGGCAACAACACCAGTTTCAGCCTGCCTGTGGACACA
Organism: Nansenia antarctica; assembly: GCF_963989245.1. Taxonomy (NCBI): domain Eukaryota; kingdom Metazoa; phylum Chordata; class Actinopteri; order Argentiniformes; family Microstomatidae; genus Nansenia; species Nansenia antarctica. The sequence goes on along the minus strand of NC_137688.1, from coordinate 846,435 downwards.
TCTACGATTGTTGTGACAGGTAAGACTCAAAGAACGAATGACAAAAGTCGATTATATTCTTATTTACAGTTATTATGTCTCTATAAGTTGTATCTTTACTACCTGCCCCTATCTCATGCACAAACACTATCCCAACCACAGCTCCAGTCACAATAGCTGTCGCTGCAACCACTACAGCTGCATCCGCAACCACAACAGGTGTTGCAGCAACCACTACAGCCAGAGCTGCAACCACAACACCTGCCATTGCAACCACTACAGCTGCCATTGCAACCACTACAGCTGCAATTGCAACAACAACACCTGCCATTGCAACCACTACAGCTGCCATTGCAACAACAACAGCTAGCGCTGCAACCACAACACCTGCCGCCGCAACCACTACAACAGCCGCCACAACCACAACACCTGCCATTGCAACCACAACAGCCAGAGCTGCAACTACAACAGCTGCCGCCGCAACCAGTACCGCTGCCGCCACAACAACAGCTAGCGCTGCAACCACAACAGCCAGAGCTGCAACTACAACAGCTCCCATTGCAACCACTACAGCTGCCATTGCAACAACAACAGCTAGCGCTGCAACCACAACACCTGCCGCCGCAACCACAACAGGTGCCGCCACAACCACAACAGCTGGTGCAGCAACCACAACAGCTGTTGCAGCAACTACAACAGCTGCTGCTGCAACTACAACACCTGCCTCTGCAACCACTACAGCTACCATTGCAACAACAACACCTGCCATTGCAACCACTACAGCTGCCATTGCAACAACAACAGCTAGCGCTGCAACCACAACAGCCAGAGCTGCAACTACAACAGCTGCTGCTGCAACCAGTACAGCTGCCGCCACAACAACAACACCTGCCATTGCAACCACAACAGCCAGAGCTGCAACTACAACAGCTGCCATTGCAACCACTACAGCTACCATTGCAACAACAACAGCTAGCGCTGCAACCACAACAGCCAGAGCTGCAACTACAACAGCTGCCATTGCAACCACTACAGCTACCTTTGCAACAACAACAGCTAGCGCTGCAACCACAACAGGTGCCGCCACAACCACAACAGCTGGTGCAGCAACCACAACAGCTGTTGCTGCAACTACAACACCTGCCTCTGCAACCACTACAGCTGCATCCGCAACCACAACAGCTGCCCTTGCAACCACTACAGCAGCCATTGCAACAACAACACCTCGCACTGCAACCACAACAGCTGCCGCCGCAACCACTACAGACGCAGCTTTATCCACAACAGCAGCTCCAACCGCAGCTCCAACTACAACACCAGCCCCTCCAGAAATTAAGTTGGTGTTCAGCCTGAATCAAAACTTCACAGAGGACCTGAGGAATACATCCTCACCAGCTTTCCAAACTCTGGCAAGCACTGTAACTACAGCGGTAAGTTCTGTTTATTTTCCATCCTTTGTCTGTTAGCTTGCTAACATACAGATTCATGCAATTTCCTTTGATGTCTCATCAAAACAGGAAATTACTTGTATTTCAATTAGTTATTGAATTAATTAAAGAGACCACAAAACATGATGAGCATAACATTTGGTCATGGTCAGCAGTTCATAAGCAGGCTTTAAAATACAGTGTACATGATTTCAACCTCTGGTACCAATGTTTTCTCCTGTTTTACTATGTTGATCTTCAGCCATACCTTTTATTGAATTGTGAAGGATTGGTCATATTTTTCTTAACAAGTGGGTTTTATTTCTCCTATCTTAACAGTTGGACAGCGTTTACAAAGAAAGATTTGGATCCAGTTTCAACCGCTCTGAGGTTACAGGCTTCAGGTATGTACCTATGCCGTTCCTGGGTAAAACAAACATGCATTACAAACAGACTCAGTGATATGACGTTACCACAGGAAGATGACTTAAGATATGTTTCAACTTCACCCAAGGAACACATTAAACGTATCGATTTCATATGCACTGCACACCAGCATACCAATGTGGTGTGATCGAAGCCTTTCTGTTTCATGGTGAAGACATATCTTGATTTGTTTGTGTTCATGCATTTAACACAATATAAACATGGACGTGATATATTGATTGAATGTTGTTCATTTGGATACATTTGTTTTTCAGTCAAGGTTCCGTTGTGGTGGATACTGTGCTGGTATTCAACGATGTCAGCTCACTACCTGAGACCAGTGATGTGGCTGACACTTTGGTGGAAGCTGTCAGTGGCAACAACACCAGTTTCAGCCTGCCTGTGGACACATCTACGATTGTTGTGACAGGTAAGACTCAAAGAACGAATGACAAAAGTCGATTATATTCTTATTAACAGTTATTATGTCTCTATAAGTTGTATCTTTACTACCTGCCCCTATCTCATGCACAAACACTATCCCAACCACAGCTCCAGTCACAATAGCTGTCGCTGCAACCACTACAGCTGCATCCGCAACCACAACAGGTGTTGCAGCAACCACTACAGCCAGAGCTGCAACCACAACACCTGCCATTGCAACCACTACAGCTGCCATTGCAACCACTACAGCTGCAATTGCAACAACAACACCTGCCATTGCAACCACTACAGCTGCCATTGCAACAACAACAGCTAGCGCTGCAACCACAACACCTGCCGCCGCAACCACTACAACAGCCGCCACAACCACAACACCTGCCATTGCAACCACAACAGCCAGAGCTGCAACTACAACAGCTGCCGCCGCAACCAGTACCGCTGCCGCCACAACAACAGCTAGCGCTGCAACCACAACAGCCAGAGCTGCAACTACAACAGCTCCCATTGCAACCACTACAGCTGCCATTGCTACAACAACAGCTAGCGCTGCAACCACAACACCTGCCGCCACAACCACAACAGGTGCCGCCACAACCACAACAGCTGGTGCAGCAACCACAACAGCTGTTGCAGCAACTACAACAGCTGCTGCTGCAACTACAACACCTGCCTCTGCAACCACTACAGCTGCCATTGCAACAACAACAGCTAGCGCTGCAACCACAACACCTGCCGCCGCAACCACTACAACTGCCGCCACAACCACAACACCTGCCATTGCAACCACAACAGCCAGAGCTGCAACTACAACAGCTGCTGCTGCAACCAGTACAGCTGCCGCCACAACAACAACACCTGCCATTGCAACCACAACAGCCAGAGCTGCAACTACAACAGCTGCCATTGCAACCACTACAGCTACCATTGCAACAACAACAGCTAGCGCTGCAACCACAACAGCCAGAGTTGCAACTACAACAGCTGCTGCCGCAACCAGTACAGCTGCCGCCACAACAACAACACCTGCCATTGCAACCACTACAGCCAGAGCTGCAACTACAACAGCTGCTGCTGCAACCAGTACAGCTGCCGCCACAACAACAACACCTGCCATTGCAACCACAACAGCCAGAGCTGCAACTACAACAGCTGCCATTGCAACCACTACAGCTGCCTTTGCAACAACAACAGCTAGCGCTGCAACCACAACAGGTGCCGCCACAACCACAACAGCTGGTGCAGCAACCACAACAGCTGTTGCTGCAACTACAACACCTGCCTCTGCAACCACTACAGCTGCATCCGCAACCACAACAGCTGCCCTTGCAACCACTACAGGAGCCATTGCAACAACAACACCTCGCACTGCAACCACAACAGCTGCCGCCGCAACCACTACAGACGCAGCTTTATCCACAACAGCAGCTCCAACCGCAGCTCCAACTACAACACCAGCCCCTCCAGAAATTAAGTTGGTGTTCAGCCTGAATCAAAACTTCACAGAGGACCTGAGGAATACATCCTCACCAGCTTTCCAAACTCTGGCAAGCACTGTAACTACAGCGGTAAGTTGTGTTTATTTTCCATCCTTTGTCTGTTAGCTTGCTAACATACAGATTCATGCAATTTCCTTTGATGTCTCATCAAAACAGGAAATTACTTGTATTTCAATTAGTTATTGAATTAATTAAAGAGACCACAAAACATGATGAGCATAACATTTGGTCATGGTCAGCAGTTCATAAGCAGGCTTTAAAATACAGTGTACATGATTTCAACCTCTGGTACCAATGTTTTCTCCTGTTTTACTATGTTGATCTTCAGCCATACCTTTTATTGAATTGTGAAGGATTGGTCATATTTTTCTTAACAAGTGGGTTTTATTTCTCCTATCTTAACAGTTGGACAGCGTTTACAAAGAAAGATTTGGATCCAGTTTCAACCGCTCTGAGGTTACAGGCTTCAGGTATGTACCTATGCCGTTCCTGGGTAAAACAAACATGCATTACAAACAGACTCAGTGATATGACGTTACCACAGGAAGATGACTTAAGATATGTTTCAACTTCACCCAAGGAACACATTAAACGTATCGATTTCATATGCACTGCACACCAGCATACCAATGTGGTGTGATAGAAGCCTTTCTGTTTCATGGTGAAGACATATCTTGATTTGTTTGTGTTCATGCATTTAACACAATATAAACATGGACGTGATATATTGATTGAATGTTGTTCATTTGGATACATTTGTTTTTCAGTCAAGGTTCCGTTGTGGTGGATACTGTGCTGGTATTCAACGATGTCAGCTCACTACCTGAGACCAGTGATGTGGCTGACACTTTGGTGGAAGCTGTCAGTGGCAACAACACCAGTTTCAGCCTGCCTGTGGACACATCTACGATTGTTGTGACAGGTAAGACTCAAAGAACGAATGACAAAAGTCGATTATATTCTTATTTACAGTTATTATGTCTCTATAAGTTGTATCTTTACTACCTGCCCCTATCTCATGCACAAACACTATCCCAACCACAGCTCCAGTCACAATAGCTGTCGCTGCAACCACTACAGCTGCATCCGCAACCACAACAGGTGTTGCAGCAACCACAACAGCCAGAGCTGCAACCACAACACCTGCCATTGCAACAACAACACCTGCCATTGCAACCACTACAGCTGCCATTGCAACAACAACAGCTAGCGCTGCAACCACAACACCTGCCGCCGCAACCACTACAACTGCCGCCACAACCACAACACCTGCCATTGCAACCACAACAGCCAGAGCTGCAACTACAACAGCTGCCGCCGCAACCAGTACCGCTGCCGCCACAACAACAGCTAGCGCTGCAACCACAACAGCCAGAGCTGCAACTACAACAGCTCCCATTGCAACCACTACAGCTGCCATTGCAACAACAACAGCTAGCGCTGCAACCACAACACCTGCCACCGCAACCACAACAGGTGCCGCCACAACCACAACACCTGCCGCCGCAACCACAACAGCTGTTGCAGCAACTACAACAGCTGCTGCTGCAACTACAACACCTGCCTCTGCAACCACTACAGCTACCATTGCAACAACAACAGCCAGAGCTGCAACTACAACAGCTGCTGCTGCAACCAGTACAGCTGCCGCCACAACAACAACACCTGCCATTGCAACAACAACAGCCAGAGCTGCAACTACAACAGCTGCCATTGCAACCACAACAGCCAGAGCTGCAACTACAACAGCTGCCATTGCAACCACTACAGCTGCCATTGCAACAACAACAGCTAGCGCTGCAACCACAACAGCCAGAGCTGCAACTACAACAGCTGCTGCTGCAACCAGTACAGCTGCCGCCACAACAACAACACCTGCCATTGCAACCACAACAGCCAGAGCTGCAACTACAACAGCTGCCATTGCAACCACTACAGCTGCCTTTGCAACAACAACAGCTAGCGCTGGAACCACAACAGGTGCCGCCACAACCACAACAGCTGGTGCAGCAACCACAACAGCTGTTGCTGCAACTACAACACCTGCCTCTGCAACCACTACAGCTGCATCCGCAACCACAACAGCTGCCCTTGCAACCACTACAGCAGCCATTACAACAACAACACCTCGCACTGCAACCACAACAGCTGCCGCCGCAACCACTACAGACGCAGCTTTATCCACAACAGCAGCTCCAACTACAACACCAGCCCCTCCAGAAATTAAGTTGGTGTTCAGCCTGAATCAAAACTTCACAGAGGACCTGAGGAATACATCCTCACCAGCTTTCCAAACTCTGGCAAGCACTGTAACTACAGCGGTAAGTTGTGTTTATTTTCCATCCTTTGTCTGTTAGCTTGCTAACATACAGATTCATGCAATTTCCTTTGATGTCTCATCAAAACAGGAAATGACTTGTATTTCAATTAGTTATTGAATTAATTAAAGAGACCACAAAACATGATGAGCATAACATTTGGTCATGGTCAGCAGTTCATAAGCAGGCTTTAAAATACAGTGTACATGATTTCAACCTCTGGTACCAATGTTTTCTCCTGTTTTACTATGTTGATCTTCAGCCATACCTTTTATTGAATTGTGAAGGATTGGTCATATTTTTCTTAACAAGTGGGTTTTACTGTATTTCTCCTATCTTAACAGTTGGACAGCGTTTACAAAGAAAGATTTGGATCCAGTTTCAACCGCTCTGAGGTTACAGGCTTCAGGTATGTACCTATGCCGTTCCTGGGTAAAACAAACATGCATTACAAACAGACTCAGTGATATGACGTTACCACAGGAAGATGACTTAAGATATGTTTCAACTTCACCCAAGGAACACATTAAACGTATCGATTTCATATGCACTGCACACCAGCATACCAATGTGGTGTGATCGAAGCCTTTCTGTTTCATGGTGAAGACATATCTTGATTTGTTTGTGTTCATGCATTTAACACAATATAAACATGGACGTGATATATTGATTGAATGTTGTTCATTTGGATACATTTGTTTTTCAGTCAAGGTTCCGTTGTGGTGGATACTGTGCTGGTATTCAACGATGTCAGCTCACTACCTGAGACCAGTGATGTGGCTGACACTTTGGTGGAAGCTGTCAGTGGCAACAACACCAGTTTCAGCCTGCCTGTGGACACATCTACAATTGTTGTGACAGGTAAGACTCAAAGAACGAATGACAAAAGTCGATTATATTGTTATTTACAGTTATTATGTCTCTATAAGTTGTATCTTTACTACCTGCCCCTATCTCATGCACAAACACTATCCCAACCACAGCTCCAGTCACAATAGCTGTCGCTGCAACCACTACAGCTGCATCCGCAACCACAACAGGTGTTGCAGCAACCACAACAGCAAGAGATGCAACCACAACACCTGCCATTGCAACCACTACAGCTGCCATTGCAACCACTACAGCTGCAATTGCAACAACAACACCTGCCATTGCAACCACTACAGCTGCCATTGCAACAACAACAGCTAGCGCTGCAACCACAACACCTGCCGCCGCAACCACTACAACTGCCGCCACAACCACAACACCTGCCATTGCAACCACAACAGCCAGAGCTGCAACTACAACAGCTGCCGCCGCAACCAGTACCGCTGCCGCCACAACAACAGCTAGCGCTGCAACCACAACAGCCAGAGCTGCAACTACAACAGCTCCCATTGCAACCACTACAGCTGCCATTGCAACAACAACAGCTAGCGCTGCAACCACAACACCTGCCGCCGCAACCACAACAGGTGCCGCCACAACCACAACAGCTGGTGCAGCAACCACAACAGCTGTTGCAGCAACTACAACAGCTACTGCTGCAACTACAACACCTGCCTCTGCAACCACTACAGCTACCATTGCAACAACTACAGCTAGCGCTGCAACCACAACACCTGCCGCCGCAACCACTACAACTGCCGCCACAACCACAACACCTGCCATTGCAACCACAACAGCCAGAGCTGCAACTACAACAGCTGCTGCTGCAACCAGTACAGCTGCCGCCACAACCACAACACCTGCCATTGCAACCACAACAGCCAGAGCTGCAACTACAACAGCTGCCATTGCAACCACTACAGCTGCCATTGCAACCACTACAGCTGCCTTTGCAACAACAACAGCTAGCGCCACAACCACAACAGGTGCCGCCACAACCACAACAGCTGGTGCAGCAACCACAACAGCTGCTGCTGCAACTACAACAGCTGCCTCTGCAACCACTACAGCTGCATCCGCAACCACAACAGCTGCCCTTGTAACCACTACAGCAGCCATTGCAACAACAACACCTCGCACTGCAACCACAACAGCTGCCGCCGCAACCACTACAGACGCAGCTTTATCCACAACAGCAGCTCCAACCGCAGCTCCAACTACAACACCAGCCCCTCCAGAAATTAAGTTGGTGTTCAGCCTGAATCAAAACTTCACAGAGGACCTGAGGAATACATCCTCACCAGCTTTCCAAACTCTGGCAAGCACTGTAACTACAGCGGTAAGTTGTGTTTATTTTCCATCCTTTGTCTGTTAGCTTGCTAACATACAGATTCATGCAATTTCCTTTGATGTCTCATCAAAACAGGAAATGACTTGTATTTCAATTAGTTATTGAATTAATTAAAGAGACCACAAAACATGATGAGCATAACATTTGGTCATGGTCAGCAGTTCATAAGCAGGCTTTAAAATACAGTGTACATGATTTCAACCTCTGGTACCAATGTTTTCTCCTGTTTTACTATGTTGATCTTCAGCCATACCTTTTATTGAATTGTGAAGGATTGGTCATATTTTTCTTAACAAGTGGGTTTTATTTCTCCTATCTTAACAGTTGGACAGCGTTTACAAAGAAAGATTTGGATCCAGTTTCAACCGCTCTGAGGTTACAGGCTTCAGGTATGTACCTATGCCGTTCCTGGGTAAAACAAACTTGCATTACAAACAGACTCAGTGATATGACGTTACCACAGGAAGATGACTTAAGATATGTTTCAACTTCACCCAAGGAACACATTAAACGTATCGATTTCATATGCACTGCACACCAGCATACCAATGTGGTGTGATCGAAGCCTTTCTGTTTCATGGTGAAGACATATCTTGATTTGTTTGTGTTCATGCATGTAACACAATATAAACATGGACGTGATATATTGATTGAATGTTGTTCATTTGGATACATTTGTTTTTCAGTCAAGGTTCCGTTGTGGTGGATACTGTGCTGGTATTCAACGATGTCAGCTCACTACCTGAGACCAGTGATGTGGCTGACACTTTGGTGGAAGCTGTCAGTGGCAACAACACCAGTTTCAGCCTGCCTGTGGACACATCTACAATTGTTGTGACAGGTAAGACTCAAAGAACGAATGACAAAAGTCGATTATATTCTTATTTACAGTTATTATGTCTCTACAAGTTGTATCTTTACTACCTGCCCCTATCTCATGCACAAACACTATCCCAACCACAGCTCCAGTCACAATAGCTGTCGCTGCAACCACTACAGCTGCATCCGCAACCACAACAGGTGTTGCAGCAACCACAACAGCAAGAGATGCAACCACAACACCTGCTATTGCAACCACTACAGCTGCCATTGCAACCACTACAGCTGCAATTGCAACAACAACACCTGCCATTGCAACCACTACAGCTGCCATTGCAACAACAACAGCTAGCGCTGCAACCACAACACCTGCCGCCGCAACCACTACAACTGCCGCCACAACCACAACACCTGCCATTGCAACCACAACAGCCAGAGCTGCAACTACAACAGCTGCCGCCGCAACCAGCACCGCTGCCGCCACAACAACAGCTAGCGCTGCAACCACAACAGCCAGAGCTGCAACTACAACAGCTCCCATTGCAACCACTACAGCTGCCATTGCAACAACAACAGCTAGCGCTGCAACCACAACACCTGCCGCCGCAACCACAACAGGTGCCGCCACAACCACAACAGCTGGTGCAGCAACCACAACAGCCAGAGCTGCAACTACAACACCTGCCTCTGCAACCACTACAGCTACCATTGCAGCAACAACACCTGCCATTGCAACCACTACAGCTACCATTGCAACCACAACACCTGCCGCCGCAACCACTACAACTGCCGCAACAACCACAACACCTGCCATTGCAACCACAACAGCCAGAGCTGCAACTACAACAGCTGCTGCTGCAACCAGTACAGCTGCCGCCACAACAACAACACCTGCCATTGCAACCACAACAGCCAGAGCTGCAACTACAACAGCTGCCATTGCAACCACTACAGCTGCCATTGCAACAACAACAGCTAGCGCTGCAACCACAACAGCCAGAGCTGCAACTACAACAGGTGCCGCCACAACCACAACAGCTGGTGCAGCAACCACAACAGCTGTTGCAGCAACTACAACAGCTGCTGCTGCAACAACAACAGCTGCCATTGCAACCACTACAGCTGCCATTGCAACAACAACAGCTAGCGCTGCAACCACAACAGGTGCCGCCACAACCACAACAGCTGGTGCAGCAACCACAACAGCTGCTGCTGCAACTACAACACCTGCCTCTGCAACCACTACAGCTGCCGCCGCAACCACTACAGACGCAGCTTCATCCACAACAGCAGCTCCAACTACAACACCAGCCCCTCCAGAAATTAAGTTGGTGTTCAGCCTGAATCAAAACTTCACAGAGGACCTGCAGAATACATCCTCACCAGCTTTCCAAACTCTGGCAAGCACTGTAACTACAGCGGTAAGTTCTGTTTATTTTCCATCCTTTGTCTGTTAGCTTGCTAACATACAGATTCATGCAATTTCCTTTGATGTCTCATCAAAACAGGAAATGACTAGTATTTCAATTAGATATTGAATTAATTAAAGAGACCACAAAACATGATGAGCATAACATTTGGTCATGGTATGCAGTTCATAAGCAGGCTTTAAAATACAGTGTACATGATTTCAACCTCTGGTACCAATGTTTTCTCCTGTTTTACTATGTTGATCTTCAGCCATACCTTTTATTGAATTGTGAAGGATTGGTCATATTTTTCTTAACAAGTGGGTTTTATTTCTCCTATCTTAACAGTTGGACAGCGTTTACAAAGAAAGATTTGGATCCAGTTTCAACCGCTCTGAGGTTACAGGCTTCAGGTATGTACCTATGCCGTTCCTGAGTAAAACAAACATGCATTACAAACAGACTCAGTGATATGACGTTACCACAGGAAGATGACTTAAGATATGTTTCAACTTCACCCAAGGAACACATTAAACGTATCGATTTCATATGCACTGCACACCAGCATACCAATGTGGTGTGATAGAAGCCTTTCAGTTTCATGGTGAAGACATATCTTGATTTGTTTGTGTTCATGAATGTAACACAATATAAACATGGATCTGACATGCTGATTAAATGTTGTTAATTTGGATACATTTGTTTTTCAGACAAGGTTCCGTTGTGGTGGATACTGTGCTGGTATTCAACGATGTCAGCTCACTACCTGAGACCAGTGATGTGGCTGACACTTTGGTGGAAGCTGTCAGTGGCAACAACACCAGTTTCAGCCTGCCTGTGGACACATCTACAATTGTTGTGACAGGTAAGACTCAAAGAACGAATGACAAAAGTCGATTATATTCTTATTTACAGTTATTATGTCTCTACAAGTTGTATCTTTACTACCTGCCCTTATCTCATGCACAAACACTATCCCAACCACAGCTCCAGTCACAATAGCTGTCGCTGCAACCACTACAGCTGCATCCGCAACCACAACAGGTGTTGCAGCAACCACAACAGCAAGAGATGCAACCACAACACCTGCCATTGCAACCACTACAGCTGCCATTGCAACCACTACAGCTGCAATTGCAACAACAACACCTGCCATTGCAACCACTACAGCTGCCATTGCAACAACAACAGCTAGCGCTGCAACCACAACACCTGCCGCCGCAACCACTACAACTGCCGCCACAACCACAACACCTGCCATTGCAACCACAACAGCCAGAGCTGCGACTACAACAGCTGCCGCCGCAACCAGCACCGCTGCCGCCACAACAACAGCTAGCGCTGCAACCACAACAGCCAGAGCTGCAACTACAACAGCTCCCATTGCAACCACTACAGCTGCCATTGCAACAACAACAGCTAGCGCTGCAACCACAACACCTGCCGCCGCAACCACAACAGGTGCCGCCACAACCACAACAGCTGGTGCAGCAACCACAACAGCTGTTGCAGCAACTACAACAGCTGCTGCTGCAACTACAACACCTGCCTCTGCAACCACTACAGCTACCATTGCAACAACAACACCTGCCATTGCAACCACTACAGCTGCCATTGCAACAACAACAGCTAGCGCTGCAACCACAACACCTGCCGCCGCAACCACTACAACTGCCGCCACAACCACAACACCTGCCATTGCAACCACAACAGCCAGAGCTGCAACTACAACAGCTGCTGCTGCAACCAGTACAGCTGCCGCCACAACCACAACACCTGCCATTGCAACCACAACAGCCAGAGCTGCAACTACAACAGCTGCCATTGCAACCACAACAGCTACCATTGCAACAACAACAGCTAGCGCTGCAACCACAACAGCCAGAGTTGCAACTACAACAGCTGCTGCCGCAACCAGTACAGCTGCCGCCACAACAACAACACCTGCCATTGCAACCACAACAGCCAGAGCTGCAACTACAACAGCTGCCATTGCAACCACTACAGCTGCCTTTGCAACAACAACAGCTAGCGCTGCAACCACAACAGGTGCCGCCACAACCACAACAGCTGGTGTAGCAACCACAACAGCTGTTGCTGCAACTACAACACCTGCCTCTGCAACCACTACAGCTGCATCCGCAACCACAACAGCTGCCCTTGCAACCACTACAGCAGCCATTGCAACAACAACACCTCGCACTGCAACCACAACAGCTGCCGCCGCAACCACTACAGACGCAGCTTTATCCACAACAGCAGCTCCAACAGCAGCTCCAACTACAACACCAGCCCCTCCAGAAATTAAGTTGGTGTTCAGCCTGAATCAAAACTTCACAGAGGACCTGCAGAATACATCCTCACCAGCTTTCCAAACTCTGGCAAGCACTGTAACTACAGCGGTAAGTTCTGTTTATTTTCCATCCTTTGTCTGTTAGCTTGCTAACATACAGATTCATGCAATTTCCTTTGATGTCTCATCAAAACAGGAAATTACTTGTATTTCAATTAGTTATTGAATTAATTAAAGAGACCACAAAACATGATGAGCATAACATTTGGTCATGGTCAGCAGTTCATAAGCAGGCTTTAAAATACAGTGTACATGATTTCAACCTCTGGTACCAATGTTTTCTCCTGTTTTACTATGTTGATCTTCAGCCATACCTTTTATTGAATTGTGAAGGATTGGTCATATTTTTCTTAACAAGTGGGTTTTATTTCTCCTATCTTAACAGTTGGACAGCGTTTACAAAGAAAGATTTGGATCCAGTTTCAACCGCTCTGAGGTTACAGGCTTCAGGTATGTACCTATGCCGTTCCTGGGTAAAACAAACATGCATTACAAACAGACTCAGTGATATGACGTTACCACAGGAAGATGACTTAAGATATGTTTCAACTTCACCCAAGGAACACATTAAACGTATCGATTTCATATGCACTGCACACCAGCATACCAATGTGGTGTGATCGAAGCCTTTCTGTTTCATGGTGAAGACATATCTTGATTTGTTTGTGTTCATGCATTTAACACAATATAAACATGGACGTGATATATTGATTGAATGTTGTTCATTTGGATACATTTGTTTTTCAGTCAAGGTTCCGTTGTGGTGGATACTGTGCTGGTATTCAACGATGTCAGCTCACTACCTGAGACCAGTGATGTGGCTGACACTTTGGTGGAAGCTGTCAGTGGCAACAACACCAGTTTCAGCCTGCCTGTGGACACATCTACAATTGTTGTGACAGGTAAGACTCAAAGAACGAATGACAAAAGTCGATTATATTCTTATTTACAGTTATTATGTCTCTATAAGTTGTATCTTTACTACCTGCCCCTATCTCATGCACAAACACTATCCCAACCACAGCTCCAGTCACAATAGCTGTCGCTGCAACCACTACAGCTGCATCCGCAACCACAACAGGTGTTGCAGCAACCACAACAGCAAGAGATGCAACCACAACACCTGCCATTGCAACCACTACAGCTGCCATTGCAACCACTACAGCTGCAATTGCAACAACAACACCTGCCATTGCAACCACTACAGCTGCCATTGCAACAACAACAGCTAGCGCTGCAACCACAACACCTGCCGCCGCAACCACTACAACTGCCGCCACAACCACAACACCTGCCATTGCAACCACAACAGCCAGAGCTGCAACTACAACAGCTGCCGCCGCAACCAGTACCGCTGCCGCCACAACAACAGCTAGCGCTGCAACCACAACAGCCAGAGCTGCAACTACAACAGCTCCCATTGCAACCACTACAGCTGCCATTGCAACAACAACAGCTAGCGCTGCAACCACAACACCTGCCGCCGCAACCACAACAGGTGCCGCCACAACCACAACAGCTGGTGCAGCAACCACAACAGCTGTTGCAGCAACTACAACAGCTACTGCTGCAACTACAACACCTGCCTCTGCAACCACTACAGCTACCATTGCAACGACTACAGCTAGCGCTGCAACCACAACACCTGCCGCCGCAACCACTACAACTGCCGCCACAACCACAACACCTGCCATTGCAACCACAACAGCCAGAGCTGCAACTACAACAGCTGCTGCTGCAACCAGTACAGCTGCCGCCACAACCACAACACCTGCCATTGCAACCACAACAGCCAGAGCTGCAACTACAACAGCTGCCATTGCAACCACTACAGCTACCATTGCAACAACAACAGCTAGCGCTGCAACCACAACAGCCAGAGTTGCAACTACAACAGCTGCTGCCGCAACCAGTACAGCTGCCTTTGCAACAACAACAGCTAGCGCTGCAACCACAACAGGTGCCGCCACAACCACAACAGCTGGTGCAGCAACCACAACAGCTGTTGCTGCAACTACAACACCTGCCTCTGCAACCACTACGGCTGCCTTTGCAACAACAACAGCTAGCGCTGCAACCACAACAGGTGCCGCCACAACCACAACAGCTGGTGCAGCAACCACAACAGCTGCTGCTGCAACTACAACACCTGCCGCCACAACCACAACACCTGCCATTGCAACCACAACAGCCAGAGCTGCAACTACAACAGCTGCCGCCGCAACCAGTACCGCTGCCGCCACAACAACAGCCAGAGCTGCAACTACAACAGCTCCCATTGCAACCACTACAGCTGCCATTGCAACAAGAACAGCTAGCGCTGCAACCACAACACCTGCCGCCGCAACCACAACAGGTGCCGCCACAACCACAACAGCTGGTGCAGCAACCACAACAGCTGTTGCAGCAACTACAACAGCTGCTGCTGCAACTACAACACCTGCCATTGCAACCACTACAGCTGCCATTGCAACAACAACAGCTAGCGCTGCAACCACAACACCTGCCGCCGCAACCACTACAACTGTCGCCACAACCACAACACCTGCCATTGCAACCACAACAGCCAGAGCTGCAACTACAACAGCTGCTGCTGCAACCAGTACAGCTGCCGCCACAACAACAACACCTGCCATTGCAACCACAACAGCAAGAGCTGCAACTACAACAGCTGCCATTGCAACCACTACAGCTAGCGCTGCAACCACAACACCTGCCGCCGCAACCACAACACCTGCCATTGCAACAACAACAGCTAGCGCTGCAACCACAACAGCCAGAGCTGCAACTACAACAGCTGCCATTGCAACCACTACAGCTGCCTTTGCAACAACAACAGCTAGCGCTGCAACCACAACAGGTGCCGCCACAACCACAACAGCTGGTGCAGCAACCACAACAGCTGCTGCTGCAACTACAACACCTGCCTCTGCAACCACTACAGCTGCATCCGCAACCACAACAGCTGCCCTTGCAACCACTACAGCAGCCATTGCAACAACAACACCTCGCACTGCAACCACAACAGCTGCCGCCGCAACCACTACAGACGCAGCTTTATCCACAACAGCAGCTCCAACAGCAGCTCCAACTACAACACCAGCCCCTCCAGAAATTAAGTTGGTGTTCAGCCTGAATCTAAACTTCACAGAGGACCTGAGGAATACATCCTCACCAGCTTTCCAAACTCTGGCAAGCACTGTAACTACAGCGGTAAGTTCTGTTTATTTTCCATCCTTTGTCTGTTAGCTTGCTAACATACAGATTCATGCAATTTCATTTGATGTCTCATCAAAACCGGAAATGACTTGTATTTCAATTAGTTATTGAATTAATTAAAGAGAACACTAAACATGATGAGCATAACATTTGGTCATGGTCAGCAGTTCATAAGCAGGCTTTAAAATACAGTGTACATGATTTCAACCTCTGGTACCAATGTTTTCTCCTGTTTTACTATGTTGATCTTCAGCCATACCTTTCATTGAATTGTGATGGTTTGGTCACATTTTTCTTAAAAAGTGGGTTTTATTTCTCCTATCTTAACAGTTGGACATCGTTTACAAAGAACGATTTGGATCCAGTTTCAACCGCACTGAGGTTACAGGCTTCAGGTATGTACCTATGCCGTTCCTGGGTAAAACAAACTTGCATTACAAACAGACTCAGTGACAGTGGCGGCTGGCCGATAGAGGGCGCTGGGGCGCCGCCCCCACCTTCACTTCCTAGTTGCGATTTGAAGAAGAAAAAAAAAGTTTTTTTTTTAAATAAACATTGTTTATTCACAAAATGCGGCTGATATTCTGTCTGCGCCTATCAGCATTCATTAAAAATCCTCCAATACAATAACATTTTTTATCTGTGTGTGTGTGTGTGTGTGTGTGTGTGTGTGTGTGTGTGTGTGTAAAACTCACTGTTAAAATACATAGGGGAGAACGCGGGGCGCCGGTCAATTGCAAGTCTATGCCAGGACGAATACTTTTCGCGTACACGTGAGCTGTAGCAGCGCTCCAATTGGCTGTCTCTATTTCTTGGCCAGGGCGCACAAATGTGCGTCCTCCTGAATCTCCGGTTGTATTGCAGACAATGCATTATGCTGAGGACTCCCGACTTCCGGTTTTCCGGACTTCGGGCTTCCGGAGTATTTTAAATGAACATTCGTAATGTCTGTCTCTGATGTTCATGGTCAATTAAATCAGCCTATTTTGTGCAACTAATAATGTTCCCGCTAATGGGTTAACCAAGCAGCCTCGCACCTAACGTGCAAGCACCTATCTTCGAACTATTCATAGCAATATGCGCGGGGCAAGGCGGAGGTACGGGTAAACACGGCTCATGTTCTGTCATCAAAGGTAAGGGTTGGTTTTCTTTAACTCAGCTGATGCATTGTTGTGTTTCTGACATGGTCTGGTTGTGTTTCTGACATGGTCTGGTTGTGTTACAGACATGGTCTGGTTGTGTTACAGACATGGTCTGGTTGTGTTACAGACATGGTCTGGTTGTGTTTCTGACATTGTCTGGTTGTGATACAGACATGGTCTGGTTGTGTTTCTGACATGGTCTGGTTGTGATACAGACATGGTCTGGTTGTGTTTCTGACATGGTCTGGTTGTGTTTCTGACATGGTCTGGTTGTGTTTCTGACATGGTCTGGTTGTGTTTCTGACATGGTCTGGTTGTGTTTCTGACATGGTCTGGTTGTGATACAGACATGGTCTGGTTGTGTTTCTGACATGGTCTGGTTGTGTTTCTGACATGGTCTGGTTGTGTTTCTGACATGGTCTGGTTGTGATACATCATTGAATGTGTTGACCACCATCACTCTCCATCATCATCCATCATGTGTCTATGAAATAGATAGTTACTGTACTACTGACTGCAGCATTCATCTCTGCTCATTGATGTAGCCATGTCACACAGACACATAGTACACATATTCATCTGCTACCTTTATTAACCTGAGTGTAGCTGTGAGGCCTGTACTAGCCTTGTTGACTAGACTTCCTCCTTGTCTGACACTGGGTATTGGACCGTACCGACGTCCATAGACCGGTCACTCTTCCACCTCAGTGTCTGTAGTTGACAGGGTAACTTCTCCATGGCCCACACGGTCATTTTAAGGGTGAAAGTTGAAATTATACAATGGTTGTAACGCCAGTGCGTGTTTTATGCGCGTGCACGCGAAAAAAAATCGTGCACGCAGAAAAAATCGCGCGCGTGGCGCGCGCGAAAGACGACCCCCCCGCCACACTGCTGTGCCCCACCCAAAAATGTTTGCACCAGCCGCCACTGCTCAGTGATATGACGTTACCACAGGAAGATGACTTAAGATATGTTTCAACTTCACCCAAGGAACACATTAAACGTATCGATTTCATATGCACTGCACACCAGCATACCAATGTGGTGTGATAGAAGCCTTTCTGTTTCATGGTGAAGACATATCTTGATTTGTTAGTGTTCATGCATTTAACACAATATAAACATGGATCTGACATGCTGATTGAATGTTGTTCATTTGGATACATTTGTTTTTCAGTCAAGGTTCCGTTGTGGTGGATACTGTGCTGGTATTCAACGATGTCAGCTCACTACCTGAGACCAGTGATGTGGCTGACACTTTGGTGGAAGCTGTCAGTGGCAACAACACCAGTTTCAGCCTGCCTGTGAACACATCTACAATTGTTGTGACAAGTAAGACTCAAAAAACGAATTACTTAAGTCGATTATATTCCTATTTACCGTCATAATGTTTCTATAACTTGCATCTTTGCTAACTGCCCCAACCTCAGGCACAACCATTGTCCCAACTGCAGCTCCAACCACAACAGCTGCCGCCGCAACCACTACAGCTGCTGCAGCAACCACAACAAGTGCCGTTGCAACCACTATAGCTGGCTCTGCAACCACAAAACCTTCAGCCGAAACAACAACCGCAACTCCAACCGCATCTCCAACCGCATCTGCAAGGGCAGCTCCTACCACAGCTCCGACCACAGGTCCAACCACAGCTCCGACCACAGCTCCGACCACAGCTCCAACTACAACACCAGCGCCTCCAGAAATTAAATTGGTGTTCAGCCTGAATCAAGAATTCACAGAGGACCTGAGGAATACATCCTCACCAGCTTTCCAAACTCTGGCAAGCACTGTAACTACAGCGGTAAGTTGTGTTTATTTGCCATCCTTTCAAAATCATGCCTGTAGTTTTGCTAACATACAGATTCATGCAATTTCCTTTGATGTCTCGTCAAAACAGGAAATTCCATTTATTTCAATTAGTTATTGAATTAAATAAAGAGACCACAAAACATGATGAGCATAACATTTGGTCATGGTCAGCAGTTCATAAGCAGACTTTAAAATACAGTGTACATGATTTCAACCTCTGGTACCAATGTTTTCTCCTGTTTTACTTTGTTGATCTTCAGCCATACCTTTTCTGAATTGTGATGGTTTGGTCATATTTTTCTTAAAAAGTGGGTTTTATTTCTCCTATCTTGACAGTTGGACAGCCTTTACAAAGAAAGATTTGGATCCAGTTTCAACCGCTCTGAGGTTACAGGCTTCAGGTATGTACCTATGCCGTTCCTGGGTAAAACAAACATGCATTACAAACAGACTCAGTGATATGACGTTACCACAGGAAGATGACTTAAGATATGTTCAACTTCACACAAACAACACATTAAACGTATCGATTTCATATGCACTGCACACCAGCATACCAATGTGGTGTGATAGAAGTCTTTCTGTTTCATGGTGAAGACATCTTCTTGTGGAAGACATTTTTTTGTGTTCATGCATTTAACACAATATAAACATGGATCTGACATGCTGATTGAATGTTGTTAATTTGGATACATTTGTTTTCCAGTCAAGGTTCCGTTGTGGTGGATACTGTGCTGGTATTCAACGATGTCAGCTCACTACCTGAGACCAGTGATGTGGCTGACACTTTGGTGGAAGCTGTCAGTGGCAACAACACCAGTTTCAGCCTGCCTGTGAACACATCTACGATTGTTGTGACAAGTAAGACTCAAAAAAGGAATTACTTAAGTCGATTATATTCCTATTTACCGTCATAATGTCTCCATAACTTGCATCTTTGCTAACTGCCCCAATCTCAGGCACAACCATTGTCCCAACTGCAGCTCCAACCACAACAGCTGCCACAGCAACCACCTGATTTCTTATTCTATTATTCAATTTCTATTTCTGCTATATCATCAGTGTGCAGACCACAGTCTTTACATTAATTTACTGATGTAGCCTTCCCCTAACACCCTTTACAGGGTTCCTACAAGTTTCAACAATTCAAATTTAAGACCTTTTTAGACCTTTTTGACTATAATTGTTTACCTTTATTTTGTCTGTCTTACTTGTAACGATGAATTGAGAATCAAGGACCCCAATTGAAATAAGCCAGTGGCTTTCTTGGGTTTTTATCCTGTTAGTTGACCTTGTATGTAATATGTACTTTCATGTACCTACTTCTGCAAATCTTCTAATAAAGTTTTCAATCAATCAATCAAAAACCTATTCGCCACACCATATGATAGCTTTTTGTCATCCTCGAGGTGATGGGAAAAAAAAAAAAAAAAAAAAAGAAGTCTGAAGGATAATGAATATAAAATAAATAAGTCCCATAAATTACTCAAAAGTAGTTGATTTTCTGTATAAATAGATGTGGTCGGACTGATTTCCTTGCAGGATAAGCTAATCTAATTTTTAAGACCTAGCACCTCCATTTTTAGACCGGATAACTGAAATCTTTGGCCTTTTTAGGCCTTATAAATTGGATTGCTGGATTTTAGACTTAAAGACTTTTTAAGACCAGCACGGGAACCCTGCTTTACCAAAAAAAAATAGGACTCTGGCTAAATCTTGACTGGTCTTTATTCTCTGTGAAGGTCAATCAGGTGCAGTAACGACAACCACAACAACGGCTTCTCCAGCAACGACTGTTCCCACGACAACCACCACCACCGCTGCGCTCACCGGCCCCCCACAGCCAGGCGAAGGCTTCCTGGTTCTGCAGTTCCGCCTCGTGCGTGTGTTCGTCCCAGCGTTCAATAACCCGCAGTCCCAACAGTTCCAAGACCTGGCTGGAAATATCACAACTGAGGTAATGTCTAACTGACATTTTGAAATGAACATCACTGTTAATAACCAAATATGTCTTAAACAATGTAAATGATGTATATGTAAGGCTTTGGTGGAAACATCCTCCACATCAGTTGTTTGTTAAATGTCCTGTTTTGGTTTCTGTTTCTAGTTGAGTCAAGTTTACCGCGAGACGTTCCCTCTGTCCTTCCTGAGAGCTATCGTCACCAGTTTCTGGTGAGTCAAGAATTATCGTGGCTTTGAAAGACCGCAAAATGATCGGGGCGGCGGAGGTAGAGCTGCCTAATGATCGCAAGGTTGGTGGATCGGCGGTTCGAGCCCCGGCTGGCCACATGTCGAAGTGTCCTTGGGCAAGACACTGAACCCCAAAATTGCTCCCAATGAGCGGGCCGGCGCCTTGCCGCCATTGGTGTGTGAATGTGTGTGTGTGAATGGGTGAACGAGAGGCCGTTGTAAAGCGCTTTGGATAAAATTATGATAATAGCTTCCGATTCTGTTCACAGTGTAATAATGAGGATCCTGTTCACAGTGTAATAATGAGGCACCAAGGAGTGTGAGCACAAAAGACATTCTTCATTATCCGTCTCTCTTCCTATTGGCCGTGGCTCACATTCTCCCTGTTTCTTTGGTTTCTAGGCCTGGGTCTGTGGGCGTGACCACCAACCTGATCTACAGGAGCCAGGCGTCCACTCCCAACGCCAGCAGTGCAGAGAACGCCCTCAGGGCGGCCGTCGCAGCGGCGTCTGTCCCCCTGAATATCATCGCCAACAGTATCACAGCAGGTTAGTGACCTTTGACCCATTACAACACCACCAGTGCAGAGAACGCCCTCAGGGCGGCCGTCGCAGCGGCGTCTGTCCCCCTGAACATCATCGCCAACAGTATCACAGCAGGTTAGCGACCTTTGACCCATTACAAATGCAACAACAAATAATAATAATAATAATAAATGAATAAATAAATAAACCACATTAAGTAACTTATTTTCCTGAATTCATTCATAGTATGAACTACACCATTCATAGTATGATCTATACCATTCATAGTATGATCTATACCATTCATAGTATGACTCACCTCAATTTTACAGCCAGCCTCTGCTTGGCCTCAATAGGCAGACTGTCTGTAAGTTGTCATCTGCCTCGCCAGGGCCATTTGCACCGCAGACATTCTGAAATGTTTTCGGTGCCTTTCCTGGTCTAAAGATAGCTCTGCCACCAAATGATGGACGGCTCCCTGTTGTTGCCTCCGTTTGTTAATTGGGTGCACCCACTGCCTCCGATGCTGTCTCCGCCGGCGATATAGAAGAAGTGCGGCAGCCTTCTTCTTACTCAAGTCACTAATGCTATTATCTGGAAAGAGAAAAGACAGCAACGTTAGTGGTAGCTATTTCAGTCCATTTGAACACAAGTTTCGTGTACCAACACAGAAGTTGGTGGATTCTAAAATGTACCTGCCACTTATTTTTACCAAAGATTTTTTACAATACAAAAGAACTGGTCAAACTATGGTTGGTTACCTGACATGGGGTTGGTATGAAAATTATGACAACGCTATCTAGCTAACATTAATAAAGTGTCGAGTATAAACACAAATAAAACGTTAGCAACAAAAAAAATAGTTACTATTGTATTAACTAGCTAGCTAGCTATCATTACATAAAAGCACACCATTGAGTGAGCTAACCTTAACGTTGCTACTCGTTTCCATTTTCGTTGTTTCTCCTTGATTCCTGTCTCCTTTTCTGAGGAGAAGTGAAGTGATGTGGTCGATTCCATACGGTCGTAATAGAATGTTCGTTTTAAATGTTTTGAATCGGTCGCGAGGTACTATTAATTAATCTACCTACACCACGTATCTTCACAGCATACCTATACAGTACACATTACCTGACCGCATGATATTGCTTTTATACAACAGTTCTACAGCGCAATGTATTAGTTAACAGTAATAAGTGACAACAGATTATGATTTGTTTGTTTATTTAATCATTTACTTTGGCTCCGTCAACAAAAAATAGTTCCGCAACTGGACTGTTGCCTAGTAACCTGAACACAAACATCTGCAGGCTAGCTACTTTGTATTAACGGTCATTTCGGAGTGATACATATAGTTAAAAGTCCCAGTGCTGTTATACTGTATATCAGCACTCATGGAATGTCTCTTGTCCAATCAAATTACTTGGTCGCAACTAACTGTTGTATAATTAATCAATATCACACGAGAGGGAGTGTGTTATACTGAATATCAGCACAGCTGTGATTCGGTCGTAGGTACGAGGCCGCAGGCAATCACAGACGTGCTGATATTCAGTATTAACACACGATTTATTTCATGGGTCACACTAACACACAATTTATTAGTTAACAGTAATAAGCGACAACAGATTATGATTTGTTTGTTTATTTAGTCATAAAAATAAACAAAAAATAGTTCCGCAACTGAACTTCAAATGGACTGTTGCCTAGTAACCTGAACACAAACATGTAGTCTAATTAACCTGAACACAAACATGTAGTCTAATTAACCTGAACACAAACATGTAGTCTAATTAACCTGAACACAAACATGTAGTCTAATTAACCTGAACACAAACATGTAGTCTAATTAACCTGAACACAAACATGTAGTCTAATTAACCTGAACACAAACATGTAGTCTAATTAACCTGAACACAAACATGTAGTCTGATTAACCTGAACACAAACATGTAGTCTAATCAACGGTCATTTAGTAGAACATCTGTGCGGCGGAGTGATACACATAGTTAAAGGTCCCAGTGCTGTTATACTCAGTGGCGTAGCGGACGGGCCCGCAAGCGACGCACCGCGGGGGGGCCCCAGCCACTAGGGGGCCCCCTAACATTGGATTCCAATTTTTATTTTTTTATTTTTTTATAATTTAAAAAAATATAAAATAAAGAAAATAAGTGGCCCTTCATTGTGTCAACCTTAATTTTAATATATAGGCCTATATTAAAAAAGATATACATAGTTAGCCGTATCCAATAGCAACATGACTTTGACGTCACACGTAGGCAGCGAGACACAAGGAAAATGAGCAAGCGAAAATACATTACAAAGTACAATAAGCATTCTTTAGGTGGTGGTAGATTCTCTATTCGGACATTATAGCCGCTATATGTGGGACTGTCGGTCCGATATTGTAAAAAAATCTAATAAAAAATGTATGTTTACGGAAGTACATGTCTCAAGTATTATCTCGGCGGTTAGTCGAGTGAAAGAAAAACAACATACAGATGATAATTCACACAATATAATACCACGAAAGCGTACAGCACTAAACAATAACATTTATTTGGGCAGCATCATACTCAAACTCAGGCAGAAGGGCAGGGTCCGGCCAGGTTCACAGTCACAGGCTGTCAGTGCATCATACAGGTACATACTGTAATTCAGCATGGTTAGGCTATATATAGCTGTTTCTTTTTTCTATTCTACTATTCGAATCTACTTCTGCTGTCTGCGTCTCCCTGGGTATTCCTAGACCAGATGGCAAACAGTAAAGAAATGCCACAATATACCAATATACGAGATGTCCAACAAAGGATTTGACTAACCCTGGCCAATTTTACGCAACAAGTAGACTCTGATGCAGCGGGGACAGGGTTGCCAGATGGGCTGGTTTTTGGTGGATTTAGAAGTTTTTAGATTGGTTAGGTTGGAAATTCTCAATCCCATCTGGCAACCCTTAGCGGAGAGTCTACAGATATGTTTACATATATCACACTGCTGTGCACTTTGTTAAAAGAAATAAAGCTTGTACTATTCTACTTATAATACATTCTACTGATGTAGTCTACCATTTGGTTTTAGTTATAGGCTATTGCTCTCACTTGTTTGTACCTTTTGCTAAGTCAAGCATTTAGAATGTAGAGTGCATATTGCGAAATTTCGCAACGTCAATAACGCATCGGCCTCTAAAAAACGCTTTTTTTTTTTTTTTTTTTTTTTTTACTCCGTTGCGAAAGGGCCCCCGCCGCCACCTTGCGGGGGGGCCCCGGGATTTGGCGCTACGCCACTGGTTATACTGTATATCAGCACTCATGGAATGCCTCTTGTCCAATCAGATTACTTGGTCGGAACTAACTGTTGTATAAACTTCAAACAGGAATTCCATGGTCTAGAGTAGCCTACTGTAGATGTCAACCAGTCAACCTGACATCTTCAATTGTGGATGGAGCAATCATCTATTTTAACGGTTTGACAGTCAAGGCAAGGGCAAGATATGAACATCACCATCAGCCAGCCACTACACCCATATAGCCCACAGCTGCCACTATACACATTATACGAATTACTGCATGCATGATTTATTTCCGTGTCATGCCACATAGCTACATGGCCCATCTCACATGGGATTACAAGACACCTATATTACATAATAATAACAATCGAGCATGTAGGCACAATATGCCCAGTTGTATCTTGTAGAAATTGTGGAAGCAAGGCAAGCAATATTGGTAGAGCCTATAGTAATCAGCCTGCCTGGTCCGACTTCGGTGGTGTGAATTGAGAATCGAATGTTGTCGTGGGACAATATCGCATCGCATGGCCTTTACAGGATATTCCATTTTGTAACAATTCCATAGAATTAAGCTATAGGTGATGTAGCACTGGTTCATCAAAACAAGCCATGTTAAGGGAACTAGGAGAGACATAACTTGTATTCTTTATTTTGATAGAGGGAGTAAAAATAACTAATTCTCATCATTTTCACCTAAAATAAAAAAAATAAATTATAATAATCTCCCGAGAGCCTTGACTAACGTCATAATTCTCAAGCGGGAAAGACTAAAATTTAACTCTTGAGTGGCTTGATTCATAATGGCCCCTGTTCTCACTCTCTCTTTTACAGCTGAGCCCAATTCCACCACAGCCACCACAGCTGCGACCACAACAACAACAACAACAACAACAACAACAACAACAACAACAACCACAACAACAACCACAACTCTTACAGCTGCAACAAATACGACCAGTGGAGCCGTGGCACGGTGCAGGCCTCTGCAGGCGGCCCTGCTCCTCATCCCCCTCTCCCTGGTCCACCTCCTGACCACGGGGGGACGTCTGCTCTAGTCTGGAACCAGCACGAGCAACATGGGGGTCACATGATCAACGAATACAAATAACCTGATCTGAATATAATCTATCATTGACAAAGCTTATTATTTTTCTGTAACTAATGCAAAATACTACTGCTACATTTCTTATTTTTCTGTTATGAGTTTTAGAACATAGAACGTATGGAGAACCTTTTTTATTTTTTGAATAATGAGTAAACCGATCAACAATGTCTTAAAGGTGCAATATATAGCTATTGTCACATATATATGTAATATGTACAATTGTCACATATACTGTATATGTAATATGTAGTTCTTTAATACTTGGTGTCTGTCTGGGTTGAAAAAACCCGCTTCCAAATGGTTGGCCTGTTTCCAAACCGTTTACATTTTATCACATTGTGTAAAGTAAAGATTATTAATGAACTTAAAGATGATTAATGAAGTAAAGAGATTATTTATGAAGTTAGGCATGATTTATTCATAATAATAATAATATTTCATTATATTTATATAGCGCTTTTCCGGGGCTCAAAGACGCTGACAATAATAGGGAAAAACTGAAAACACAGAAACAACAGATGACATGAGCACATAGAACACAGAGTTAACGAACAGGCACAGGGAACAATTAACACAGCAAGCCCAGGGGGGGAGGGAGGGGGGTGGCAGGGTTAGGGGAGATGGTTACGGGTAGGGGAGGTTGTATGCATGGGAGAACTGGTAGGTTTTGAGGTGGGATTTAAAAGTGGAGAGTGAGGGTGAGTCTCTGAGTGGTTGAGGGAGAGAGTTCCCGAGGCGGGGTGCAGCTCGTGAGAAAGCGCAGTGTCCGAAGCCTTTGAGTTTTGAGGGTGGGACAGTGAGGGGAACAGTGGATGAGGATCGGAGGGTATGGGTAGGGCGGTGGGGGAGAAGGAGGTCAGTCAGGTAAGGGGGGGCCAGGCTATGGAAGGCTTTGGATGTGAGGATGAGTACTTTGAATCTGATACGTTCTTTGATACGTTCTTTGTTAGGGATGATTTAGGAAGTTACAGATGTAGAAAGTTACTAATGTAATTCTCATATTCTCATGTTCCCAAATCACAATATAAATATATCCTATATAGTTGGAGCCATATTGAGAACTTTTACATAAGAAATCATGTAAGAGAGATATTTTGAGTTAGATTATGAGATTCTGATTTATTGTATAAAGCAGTGGTTTTCAAACTTTCTGTGCCTATAAGGCACACTAAAGAGCAAGCCAACATCTCGAGGCACACCTGTATTCAACTGTACACACCTGTACACACCTGTACACACCTGTACACACCTGTACACACCTGTACACACCAGTACACACCTGTACACACCTGTATTCATATCTGTGCAAAATAGCCTCTATAACACATGTTATCACTCTGTAAACTTTCATTTGTATTCACTAATTCCAAATAAAATTTGACCAACAACTATACTACTCATGAAATATTTATTAACAAAATAATTCAAGAGTTCATTAGAAACTTTTGGAAAATGACATCAAAGCCTCATCATACCTGTTGGGCGACTATCAAAAAACAAAGTTTGTCGCCGAGAGGCTAAGTAGGGGAAAAATACCTGCCCGACGCGCTGGCTGTCAATGAATCACTGTACCCGAAAAGTAAGTTTGGTATATTTATTGTAGATAAAAACAAAGGGTGAAACGGTATCACAAAACATTAAAAACAGCGTTCAAAGATAATCAAACAGTGACTTGTTAAAGCGGTCAGCAAAAGTAGGACTTCCCAACTCACCCCCTCTCCTGCCATTCACACAATTCCGACAGGTGAACAGCTGATTTCAATACTACCACTGACGCAACACTGACGCACCACCAACACCACGTGACTCGAATCCCTGCACGTGACCCACAATCCAACAGCGAACAACAAACAACAACAGACAACAGTCCAACCCATACCTGGCGCCTACAATACCCGTTGTGTTGAAATGCAAACTAACTGGCATGCCAAGAGTGAATACGACCCTATCAACGCAGTCAACGTTGAGTTAAAAAGAAAATGTTTACTCAGAAATTGTAAATGTAATTTATATTCTGAATCTACATGATGGTTTTATTAAGGGGACTTCGTGTGTCTCTGTGTCTGTTTTTTTGGGGAGGCAAATCTAGTGCGACCATGAAATGTATGGAGGACCAAGTCTGTCAAAATTAACAATAAATATATAGATAAATAAATGAATGTATGAGCAAATAAATTAATGAATACACACAGTAATAATGAAATACATTTCTATATGGTGTAGTGCCGGAGGAAAAAGGAAAGACGTAGGCAACGTAATGATAACTGTTTAATCAAAATAACAACTTGTACTCTCCGTACAGGACCAGGAAATCGATCACCAAAACTCTTGTCTCTAAACAGGAAGTTGCAACGTTAATAATCCTCCCCTCTGCCCCTAGTGCCAGAACTGGTTCCCTCCCACTACACAACCAACAGTAAGAGGAGAACATGAACCCATAATGTAGTCACTACACCAGCCCCCCCAGTGTTCACCTCAATATTGGAAATCCTCACGGCGAGGAGGGCGTATGGCCCGGCCCCTACGATCGTAGGTAAAGTCAGGAGGTGCGGGAGGAGGTGTGACATCGCCCATCACGTCCTCCTGCAGGGAAGGACGGGGGGCAGTGACGACCGGGGGCTCGCGAGCTGCGGGGGGTTGTCGGGGTCGGAGGGGGGAATGGCCAGGGCGCTGCAGGGGAGGTAGGACTGGAGGCCGGCCTCTGCGCGGTGGCAGGGCCAAGTCCAGGGGCAGTTCAAGGTCCAAGTGGGCCGGTTTGAGGCGATCAACGGACACACACTCAGGCCTACCCCCCATGTCAACCATGAAGTTCTTGGCTCCGGCCTCGATGACACGGAAAGGCCCGTCATAAGGAGGACGTAGTGGAGTCCTGTGGCCATCATGACGAATGAAAACGAACCTCGCTGAGTGCAGCTCCGGGGGCACCCTCGAAGTAGGGACACCATGCTGCGTAGTCGGGACCGGGACGAAGGTCCTGGCGCTGTCCAGCAGGGAGGCGCGCTGAGCGGCGGCGGACCAGGGCTCCGTTGACTTGGGAATGAAGTCACCGGGGACCCGCAGCGGCTGTCCAAACACCAGCTCAGCGGACGACGACTGGAGGTCCTCCTTAGGCGCTGTCCTGAGCCCCAGCATGACCCACGGCAGCTTGTCAAGCCAGTTGCTGTCCGTGAGGCTGGCTCGAAGGGCGGCCTTCATGGATCGATGGAAACGCTCACAGAGCCCGTTCGCCTGCGGGTGATAGGCGGTTGTGCGGTGGAGCTTGACCCCCAGATTCTCCGCCACCGCTGCCCACAGCTCTGAAGTAAACTGTGAGCCACGGTCAGAGGAGAGATCAGCAGGGGTGCCGTAGCGGGAGACCCACACCGCGATGAACGCCCGGGCCAGGTCGGGGGCTGTCGTTGAGGAGAGCGGAACTGCCTCCGGCCAGCGAGTCGTCCTGTCCACCATGGTAAAGAGATAGGTGTATCCGTGCGAGGGGGGCAGCGGCCCTACCAGGTCCACGTTTACATGATCGAACCTCCGCTCAGGCACAGAGAACTGCTCCAGGGGGGCCTTGACGTGTCGATGCACCTTGGCGCGCTGGCAGGCGATGCACGTGTCTACCCAGGCCCTCACATCCCTCTTGAGCCCATGCCAGACGAATTTCTCTGACACCAGCCGTGAGGACGGTTTCCTACCAGGGTGAGACAAGCCGTGTATCGCCTCGAAGGCGGGGCGCCTCCAGTTGGCGGGGACCACCGGTCGTGGCTGACCCATGGAGACGTCGCACAGGAGCGTGGCCCCTGCGTCACCGAAAACCACCTCTTCTAGGCGCAGTCCTGTGTCCGACAACTTGAGAGCCTGGACGGCGGGGTCGGCGGCCTGGTCTGCAGCCATGCGCGCGTAGTCCAAACCCAGTTGGACCGCACCAACCACCGCCCTGGAGAGACAATCCGCGACCTGGTTGGACTTCCCAGCAACGTGCTGGATGTCTGTGGTGAACTCGGATATGTAGGCGAGCTGGCGCTGTTGGCGGTCGGACCACGGCTCCGCCACCTTGGACATGGCGTGCGTGAGTGGCTTGTGGTCCACGTAGGCCGTAAACTCGCGGCCCTCCAGTAAAAAACGGAAGTGTCTGACAGCAAGCCACAGCCCGAGGAGCTCCCTGTCGAATGTGCTGTACCTTTGCTCTCTGGGAGACAGCTGGCGGCTGAAGAATGCAAGAGGCTGCCAGGCGTCCCCAACCCACTGTTCGTACACCGCTCCCACAGCAAAGTCAGAGGCGTCCGTGGTGAGAGCAGTGGGTGCCGAGGGCGAGGGGTGGGCCAACATGGCAGCGCGGGCCAGGGCCGCCTTGGTGTCCTGAAAGGCTTTGACACGCTCCGCCGTCCAGTCCACCGGCTGCTTCAGAGTCTTGCCCTTCTGGGCATCGTACAGAGGCCGCAGGATGTGAGCGATGTGGTGGAGGAAGCGATAGTAGAAGGTTACCATCCCGATGAACCCCTTGAGCTCGCTGATTGTGCTGGGGCGCGGGAAAGCAGCGACAGCTTCCACCTTCGAGGGGAGGGGGGTCACCCCCTCTGCGGAGACCCGGTGCCCGAGAAAGTCGATGGTGTTCCGTCCGAACTCACACTTCGCCGGATTGACAATCAGCCCATGTTGGCTGAGCCGTGTGAAAAGGGCCCGGAGGTGGGACAGGTGCTCCTCCTCCGTGGTGCTTGCGACGAGGATGTCATCCAAGTAGACGAAGAGGAATGGTAGGTCCCGGAGCACCGAGTGCATGAGGCGTTGGAAGGTCTGCGCCGCGTTCTTCAGGCCGAACGGCATCCGCAGAAACTCGAAGAGTCCAAATGGCGTGATTACGGCCGTCTTAGGGACGTCCTCGGGGTGCACCGGCACCTGATGGTACCCCCGTAC
Source organism: Nansenia antarctica (assembly GCF_963989245.1). Classification (NCBI taxonomy): domain Eukaryota; kingdom Metazoa; phylum Chordata; class Actinopteri; order Argentiniformes; family Microstomatidae; genus Nansenia; species Nansenia antarctica. Next base: position 815,369 of record NC_137688.1, on the reverse strand, counting down.
CAGGTCCACTTTGGAGAAGAAGCGTTTGCCTGCCAGGTTCGCTGAAAAGTCCTGGACATGTGGGACCGGGTAGCGGTCAGGCTTGGACGCGTCGTTGAGGCGGCGGTAGTCCCCACATGGGCGCCACCCGCCGTCTGACTTAGGGACGATGTGCAGGGGAGACGCCCAGGGGCTGCTCGAGCGCCGAACGATGCCCACCTGCTCCATATGCGCAAACTCCGCCCTGGCGATGGCCAGCTTCTCCGGGTTGAGGCGCCTGGCCCTGGCGTGGAGGGGAGGCCCCTCGGTCTCGATGTGGTGCTCCACTCCGTGTTTCACCGTGGGCGCGGAGAAGGTGGGCTTGGTAAGGTCGGGGAATTCGGCGAGCAGCCGAAGGTACTGGTCACTTTCGGCGAGCGTATTGGACCACCCGCTGTAGACCGCCTCCCCCTGCGTACAGGCGAAGGAAGCGAAAGTCTGTGAGTTGACCAGGCGCCTGTTCCCCACGTCCACCAACAGGTTGTGGGCGCACAGAAAATCCGCACCAAGGAGGGGAAATGTGACAGCCGCTATGACAAAATCCCACGAAAAGCATTGCCCTCCGAAGCACACGTCCACCGCCCTAGTGCCATAAGAGCAGATAGGTGTGCCGTCCGCGCCTGCCAACTGCGGACCACGCTCCTCCTTCGCCACATCCGATCTCTCTGCCGGAATGATGCTCCACTGGGCACCTGTGTCACAAAGGAAACTGCGACCAGAGGCGGTGTCTTGTATGAAGAGCAGCCTGTTGGTGACGCCAGCGCTCAGGGCCACTACTGAGTGCCGGCCCCGCCGTTTCCCGTCGGTCCGAAGGTGCAGGGTGAGCGGCACCGTTTGGCCTTGGCGCCAAAAGTGGCGTGGTAGAAACAATGGCCCGCAGCGTTACCCTGCTGGCCAGAAGGTCTGGCGTCATCCTTCGCTCTCCTGCGACGGTCGGGTGGCGGGGCGGCCGCGGGAGCGAGCAGGTCGGGGGACCGTTGAGGCATGGCCAAGACGAACCGGTCCGCCTCCCTGGCCAGGGCGCGGGGCTCCATGATGGCGGTGTTGGCCAGCGCCATCCTAACTTGAGCTGGCAATGTGCGCATGAACAGCTCTGTGAAGAGGATCATGGGGTCTTCTGTACCGAGCAGGTTTAGCATCCTCTCCATGCGCGCAGAAGGCCTCTCGTCACCCAAGTCCGACATGGCAAATAGGCGACGCACCCTCTCCGCAGTGGACAGTTCAAATGTCTCTAGAAGCAGGGCCTTGAGGCGCTCATATTTGTTCGTCGTCGGGGGAGCAGACAAAAAACCTACCACTCGAGCTGCGGTGGAGCTGCCCAACATTGCCACAGCATGGTTGTACCGGTCGTCGTCGTCATCGATGTCACTTTTGTTAAAATGTGCCTCTACAATAGCAAACCATGCAGCAGGCGTTGAGTCCCAGAACTCTGGTAGCTTGAGAGTGGGAGTGTGCGCACCACGCGTTACCCTGACAGGGGATGGTGATGGCTGCCGCTGGTTTGAACGTCTTCCTCGCCCGGACATTTTGCAGGATCGTAATGTTCGCTCGCTGGTTTTTGTACACAATCACGTTAACAAAAATCCACGTCGGGGGTCACCAGTGTAGTGCCGGAGGAAAAAGGAAAGACGTAGGCAACGTAATGATAACTGTTTAATCAAAATAACAACTTGTACTCTCCGTACAGGACCAGGAAATCGATCACCAAAACTCTTGTCTCTAAACAGGAAGTTGCAACGTTAATAATCCTCCCCTCTGCCCCTAGTGCCAGAACTGGTTCCCTCCCACTACACAACCAACAGTAAGAGGAGAACATGAACCCATAATGTAGTCACTACACCGTATTTATTCTTTTACGCATTCATTCTTTGTTTTCCACATTCTTTCTTTCTTTTCCACATTCATTCTTTGTTTTCCACTTTATCAGATCTGTATGCAAATATCTGGGGGCGTATCTTGCATGTTGTCCACGCCCCTACGCATTTTCATTGGTTGATACTGCGCGTGACGTGTGAAAGCAGCGACGCTGTTGTCACCACAGACGGGTAGAGAGTCTATAGTCCCGTTCTCACACAGGCTGTGTTCGGAATGCTATACTAGCATACTGCCTACTAGCATACTCAGTGAGTATATACTGCATACTGCCTACTAGCATACTCAGTGAGTATATACTGCCTACTAGCATACTCAGTGAGAACGGCCCAGAAGATCACCGGCGCCCCCCTCCCCTCTCTGGAAGAGCTGTACAACACACGCTGCCTCAGAAAGGCCTCCAAGATCTCCAGAGACCCATCCCACCCTGGGTACGAACACTTTGCTCGGCTGCCCTCGAACAGGCGGTTCAGGACCATGTTCGCAAGGACAAACAGACTGAAGCTCAGCTTCTACCCCAGGGCCATCCAGGCCCTGAACACAGCAAAGACCTAGGCCCTGGGCCCTGGACAGTCTGGACGGATTGATGGCAGCTGCTGGATTGAAAATCAGGTGTAGTGCTGAGGCACAAATGTGTACATTTCAAGCCTGCAAACTGCGACACTTTAAATGAATGTGCAATAACACTATGTGCAATATGACAACCCTAGGGTACATAAGGTTCAGAGAATAGGAAATGTTAGAATAGGTATAGCATAGCATAGAGTACAGCACAGTGTTTTATTTGTATAGTATAGTATAGTGGACAGTGTACATAGCCTTTATTTATGTAAACCAGCTCCTTTCCCTTCTTCTTCTTTTTTTTTTTTTTCCCCTTCCTAGCACCAGGGGAGGCCCCCCCCCTCCCAAATTTCGTTGTTTGGTACCTGTACTATATCAATGACAATAAAGACCATTCATTCATTCATTCATTCATTCATTCATATATATATACTGCATACTAGCATACTCAATGAGTATATACTGCATACTGCCTACTAGCATACTCAGTGAGTATATACTGCATACTAGCATACTCAATGAGTATATACTGCCTACTAGCATACTCAGTGAGTATATACTGCATACTAGCATACTCAATGGGTATATACTGCATACTAGCATACTCAATGGGTATATACTGCATACTAGCATACTCAATGAGTATATACTGCATACTGCATACTAGCATACTCAATGGGTATATACTGCATACTGCATACTCAATGAGTATATACTGCATACTGCATACTAGCATACTGCCTACTAGCATACTCAATGAGTATATACTGCATACTGCATACTAGCATACTCAATGAGTATATACTGCATACTAGCATACTGCATACTAGCATGCTCAATGAGTATATACTGCATACTGCATACTAGCATACTCAATGAGTATATACTGCATACTAGCATACTCAATGGGTATATACTGCATACTGCATACTAGCATACTCAATGGGTATATACTGCATACTGCATACTAGCATACTCAATGAGTATATACTGCATACTGCATACTAGCATACTCAATGAGTATATACTGCATACTGCATACTAGCATACTCAATGGGTATATACTGCATACTGCATACTAGCATACTCAATGAGTATATACTGCATACTAGCATACTGCATACTAGCATACTCAATGAGTATATACTGCATACTGCATACTAGCATACTCAATGAGTATATACTGCATACTGCATACTAAATTCATAATAAGTATGTGAAAACCAGCCGATCGTTTACACAGTATGCATACTGCCTCCCAGAATGCATTTCGCTGG
>NC_137688.1:804445-811441 GCF_963989245.1 Nansenia antarctica | reverse complement strand
GGATGGGGGTCTCGTGATGCCTTCCCTGTGGAAGCGGATCTTGTTCTCCGTGGCCGCGGGGCTGTGCCTGGCCTCCGTGGTGCTGCTGCTCGGGGCTCTGGCCACGGAGAGGTGGGTCACCGGCACGATCCTCTGCAAGACCGGCGCCGAGCTGGTGAACGCGACCACCCCGGAGCTCGCGCTGTTCACCGGGGACGTCTACTACGGCCTGTTCCGGGGAGGGAAGACCCGCAAGTGTGGCCTGGGGGGCCGGCGCTCCAAAGTCTATAGTGAGTGTCTGTGGACATGTCTGTTATTAGGATAAAAAAACCTTGAGATTTCGTGACGTTAGAATTATAAGGTTCTATCTCCATTTTTGTCAAAATTGAGTTTTTGACATAATCTGATCCATTAGGTGTTTATTAATGCCTGAGTGGTGTTATTTTTAAAATGTTGACATTTTTGAGTTAGTAATTAATCAAATACAAAGGTTCCATCTCACAAAACATAATGGAATGTCAAAACTTTGACGCTGTGGTGGGTTAACATAATTCACCCCCGGAACTAATAGTTGGGAGTATTGTTCCGTACGGAGGGTTAAGTGGGTGGTACTCAGTTTGAGTTCCTGTTTTATGTGTGTGGTATCAACGTGTTCATGTCTGTTAATAAACGTCTAGCTGTGACATTTGATACGCCGCCTCCGACTCCCGTCTCTCGGCACTACATTGGTGACCCCGACGTCAGTCCCGTTGAAGTATCCGAGACTGAACCGAACATGGCAAATAATATTCTCAAATTGCCGGAGTTTTGGGAGACGTCCGCGGCAGCATGGTTCGCACAGACGGAGGCGCAGTTCGCCCTCTGTGGGATTGCAGATGACGCTGCGCGCTACTACCATGTCGTCTCGGCTCTGGGGAGCTCCACTGCAGCCAGAACGGTGGGCTTCATTACAGCTCCCCCTGCCCTGAATAAATATACAGCGTTTAAGACTCTCCTCCTCAGGACCTTCGGACTATCACGGTCAGAACGAGCCCGACGTCTGTTCGCAATTCAGGGGCTGGGAGACAGCAAGCCTTCCCAGCACATGGACATGATGCTGAACCTACTAGGTACGGAAGAACCAAATTTTCTTTTTATTGAACTGTTTCTTCGGCACATGCCTGCACATGTACAGACGGCGCTCGCTAATACGACTATTACGGAACCCCGTGAGTTAGCAGAGGAGGCTGACCGCTTCTTCCTAGCTACCCAGCGTTTTACCCCTGAAGTGCTAGCCCCGACACACAATTACACTCCCCCTGGCAGAGACAGGCTAGCTAACAAGGGCCCACCTACCACCGATAGCCGTACTAGCCCAGGCATGTGCTATTTCCACTCACGCTTTGGCGCGAAGGCGAAGAGGTGCCGCTCCCCTTGCAACTACGGCTCGGCGGGAAACGGCAAAGCCTGCGTTCTGTAGTGGCTATGAGCGTGGGCACAGCAAACCAGCTACTGTTCATCAGAGACACTCTCTCCGGGTGCAAATTCCTCTGTGACACCGGTGCTCAGAGGAGCGTCCTGCCTGCGACAGTGGATGACACTGCCAGGGGAGGTCATGGCCCACATTTAAAGTCCGCTAACGACACCCCCATCCGCACCTATGGCACGAAAGCTGTAGACCTATGTTTCGGGGGTCAGCGGTTTACATGGGAATTCGTCACGGCCGACATCTCTTTCCCCCTCCTCGGTGCAGATTTCCTATGTGCTCACGGACTGCTCGTGGACGTCAAGAACAACCGCCTGGTGGACGCACTGACATTTTCCTCACTTGCATGTGTCCGCGGTGAGGCGACATACGGTGGGCTCTCCAGCTCACTCTCAGAGGGTGACAACTATCAGCGCCTGCTCAGCGAGTTCCCCAGCTTGACACAGCCCACATTTTCCGCCACCACTACCAAGCATGGGGTGGAGCACCACATAGAGACCAAGGGCGCCCCCATCTACGCTAGGGCCCGGCGGCTCAACCCCGACAGGCTAGCAGTCGCTAAGTCTGAGTTCGCCAACATGGAGCGCCTTGGTATCATCCGCCGCTCAGACAGCCCATGGGCCTCACCGCTACACATCGTGCCGAAACCAGACGGCGGATGGCGACCGTGTGGCGACTACCGCCGCCTCAACGACGCTACGACACCCGACCGCTACCCAGTCCCCCACATTCAGGACTTCTCTGCGCATCTGGCGGGTAAGCTGGTTTTCTCAAAGGTGGACCTAGTGCGTGGCTACCACCAAGTCTCCGTGCACCCTTCAGACATTCCCAAAACGGCGGTGATCACGCCGTTCGGGCTATTCGAATTCCTACGCATGCCGTTTGGACTTAAGAATGCGGCCCAGTCCTTTCAGCGGCTAATGGATTCGACGCTCAGAGACATGCCATTCCTATTCGTCTATTTGGACGACATCCTCGTTGCCAGCTCCTCGGTGGAAGAGCATCTGGCACATCTCCGAGACCTCTTCACGAGGCTCAGCCAACATGGCCTGATCATTAACCCGGCGAAGTGTCTGTTCGGGTTACCCTCGATCCGATTCCTTGGGCATCTCATCAACAAAGATGGGGCCGCCCCCCTTCCATCGAAGGTGGAGGCCGTTTCCGCCTTCCCCCGCCCACACACAGCTCGAGCACTCCGAGAGTTTCTCGGAATGGTGACTTTTTATCACCGGTTCATCCACCGTGCAGCCCACACCATGCACCCGCTGTACGAGGCTATGAAGGACAAATCCCCCATCCAGGCCATCGACTGGACGGCCGAGAGGGAAGCCGCCTTCGTTGCCACCAAGACCGCCCTAAGCCAGGCCGCCATGTTGGCCCACCCGTCACCCAAGGCCCCTATTGCCATCACCACCGATGCGTCCGACTACGCCGTCGGCGCGGTGCACGAACAATGGGTCGCAGGCGCCTGGCAGCCGCTCGCCTTTTTCAGCCGTCAGTTGACGCCCAGAGAGCGCAAATACAGCGCGTTCGACAGGGAGCTCCTTGGGCTCTTTTTGGCAGTCCGCCTCTTCCGGTTCCTGCTGGAAGGCCGTGAGTTCACGGCGTTCGTGGATCACAAACCCCTCACGTTCTCCATGTCCAAGGTGGCCGAGCCTTGGTCTGCCCGCCAGCAGCGCCAGCTCTCGTACATATCTGAGTACACCACAGACATCCAACACATCGCTGGCAAGTCCAACGTGGTCGCGGACTGTCTCTCCAGAGCGGTCGTCGGGGCCGTTCAACTGGGTCTCGACTACCTCCGCATGAGTGCGGACCAGGCCTCCGATCCCGGGGTCCAGACCCTCAAGAACGCGGACACAGGACTACGCTTGGAGGATGTCGCAGTCGGTGACTCAGGCGCAAAACTGCTGTGCGACTTCTCTACGGGCCAGCCGCGGCCGCTAGTCCCTGTGAACTGGCGCCGGCCCGTTTTTGAGGCTGTACACAACCTCTCCCACCCCGGCAGGAAACCATCCGTAAAATTGGTTTCTGAGAAGTTCGTATGGCAGGGACTCAAGAAGGAGGTAAGGGGCTGGGTCGACACGTGCGTGGCCTGTCAACGCGCCAAAGTACACCGCCATACCAGAGCCCCTTTTGAGCCCTTCACTGTTCCTGAGAGGAGGTTCGACCACGTCAACGTCGACCTTGTGGGACCACTGCCCGCCTCTCACGGCTTCACCTACCTTTTCACCATGGTGGACAGGACGACCCGCTGGCCCGAAGCCGTTCCCCTCTCCTCGACGGCGTCTTCCGACGTGGCCCGTGCGTTCATCGGCACGTGGGTCGCGCGCTTTGGGACCCCGTCTGACCTGTCCTCTGACCGTGGCTCGCAGTTTACCTCGGAACTGTGGAACGCTGTAGCTAGTGGTTTGGGGGTAAAGCTGCACCGCACTACTGCCTATCACCCCCAGGCTAACGGTTTGTGCGAGCGGTTCCACCGCTCAATGAAGGCGGCCCTACGCGCGAGTTTGACGGACGGCAACTGGGTGGACAAACTTCCGTGGGTCATGCTTGGCCTCAGATGTGCCCCCAAAGAGGACTTGCAGTCCTCGTCTGCCGAACTCGTGTACGGCGAGTTCCCCAGCTTGACACAGCCCACATTTTCCGCCACCACTACCAAGCATGGGGTGGAGCACCACATAGAGACCAAGGGCGCCCCCATCTACGCTAGGGCCCGGCGGCTCAACCCCGACAGGCTAGCAGTCGCTAAGTCTGAGTTCGCCAACATGGAGCGCCTTGGTATCATCCGCCGCTCAGACAGCCCATGGGCCTCACCGCTACACATCGTGCCGAAACCAGACGGCGGATGGCGACCGTGTGGCGACTACCGCCGCCTCAACGACGCTACGACACCCGACCGCTACCCAGTCCCCCACATTCAGGACTTCTCTGCGCATCTGGCGGGTAAGCTGGTTTTCTCAAAGGTGGACCTAGTGCGTGGCTACCACCAAGTCTCCGTGCACCCTTCAGACATTCCCAAAACGGCGGTGATCACGCCGTTCGGGCTATTCGAATTCCTACGCATGCCGTTTGGACTTAAGAATGCGGCCCAGTCCTTTCAGCGGCTAATGGATTCGACGCTCAGAGACATGCCATTCCTATTCGTCTATTTGGACGACATCCTCGTTGCCAGCTCCTCGGTGGAAGAGCATCTGGCACATCTCCGAGACCTCTTCACGAGGCTCAGCCAACATGGCCTGATCATTAACCCGGCGAAGTGTCTGTTCGGGTTACCCTCGATCCGATTCCTTGGGCATCTCATCAACAAAGATGGGGCCGCCCCCCTTCCATCGAAGGTGGAGGCCGTTTCCGCCTTCCCCCGCCCACACACAGCTCGAGCACTCCGAGAGTTTCTCGGAATGGTGACTTTTTATCACCGGTTCATCCACCGTGCAGCCCACACCATGCACCCGCTGTACGAGGCTATGAAGGACAAATCCCCCATCCAGGCCATCGACTGGACGGCCGAGAGGGAAGCCGCCTTCGTTGCCACCAAGACCGCCCTAAGCCAGGCCGCCATGTTGGCCCACCCGTCACCCAAGGCCCCTATTGCCATCACCACCGATGCGTCCGACTACGCCGTCGGCGCGGTGCACGAACAATGGGTCGCAGGCGCCTGGCAGCCGCTCGCCTTTTTCAGCCGTCAGTTGACGCCCAGAGAGCGCAAATACAGCGCGTTCGACAGGGAGCTCCTTGGGCTCTTTTTGGCAGTCCGCCTCTTCCGGTTCCTGCTGGAAGGCCGTGAGTTCACGGCGTTCGTGGATCACAAACCCCTCACGTTCTCCATGTCCAAGGTGGCCGAGCCTTGGTCTGCCCGCCAGCAGCGCCAGCTCTCGTACATATCTGAGTACACCGCAGACATCCAACACATCGCTGGCAAGTCCAACGTGGTCGCGGACTGTCTCTCCAGAGCGGTCGTCGGGGCCGTTCAACTGGGTCTCGACTACCTCCGCATGAGTGCGGACCAGGCCTCCGATCCCGGGGTCCAGACCCTCAAGAACGCGGACACAGGACTACGCTTGGAGGATGTCGCAGTCGGTGACTCAGGCGCAAAACTGCTGTGCGACTTCTCTACGGGCCAGCCGCGGCCGCTAGTCCCTGTGAACTGGCGCCGGCCCGTTTTTGAGGCTGTACACAACCTCTCCCACCCCGGCAGGAAACCATCCGTAAAATTGGTTTCTGAGAAGTTCGTATGGCAGGGACTCAAGAAGGAGGTAAGGGGCTGGGTCGACACGTGCGTGGCCTGTCAACGCGCCAAAGTACACCGCCATACCAGAGCCCCTTTTGAGCCCTTCACTGTTCCTGAGAGGAGGTTCGACCACGTCAACGTCGACCTTGTGGGACCACTGCCCGCCTCTCACGGCTTCACCTACCTTTTCACCATGGTGGACAGGACGACCCGCTGGCCCGAAGCCGTTCCCCTCTCCTCGACGGCGTCTTCCGACGTGGCCCGTGCGTTCATCGGCACGTGGGTCGCGCGCTTTGGGACCCCGTCTGACCTGTCCTCTGACCGTGGCTCGCAGTTTACCTCGGAACTGTGGAACGCTGTAGCTAGTGGTTTGGGGGTAAAGCTGCACCGCACTACTGCCTATCACCCCCAGGCTAACGGTTTGTGCGAGCGGTTCCACCGCTCAATGAAGGCGGCCCTACGCGCGAGTTTGACGGACGGCAACTGGGTGGACAAACTTCCGTGGGTCATGCTTGGCCTCAGATGTGCCCCCAAAGAGGACTTGCAGTCCTCGTCTGCCGAACTCGTGTACGGCCAAACCCTACGAGTCCCCGGGGATTTCATCCCGGATGCCACTGTCCCCTGGTCTGCAGCCAGGCAGCGCTCCTCCCTACTGGAAGCCGCTGAGGTGTTCGCACCCGTCCCCACTTCACAGCACGGTACCCCTGCTTTCCGGGTCCCCACCGAGCTGCGCTCGTCAGACTTTGTCTTCATTCGCCACGACGGCCACCGCGGCCCCCTACGCCCCCCTTACGATGGCCCGTTCAAGGTCCTACAACACGGGGACAAGACCCTGGTGGTGGACGTTGGTGGTAGACACGAGACGGTCTCCATTGATAGGATCAAGTCCGCTCACGTGGACGTTTCCCGGCCATTGGAACTGGCTCAGCCCCCACGCCGTGGCCGCCCCCCCATGCCCCACCCCCCGGTCGCGGTGCCTTCAGCTGCCCCTGCCCCTGCCCCTGCCCCTGTCCCGGTTCCCCCTGCCCCATCGTCGTCCCTCCCCGACACAGGGATTTTGACTATGGGTGAATTCTGGGGGGGCTTGTGTGGTGGGTTAACATAATTCACCCCCGGAACTAATAGTTGGGAGTATTGTTCCGTACGGAGGGTTAAGTGGGTGGTACTCAGTTTGAGTTCCTGTTTTATGTGTGTGGTATCAACGTGTTCATGTCTGTTAATAAACGTCTAGCTGTGACATTTGATACGCCGCCTCCGACTCCCGTCTCTCGGCACTACAACGCTCAATATCTCTGAACTGCCCTAAACGGAGATAGAACCT
>NC_137688.1:754445-799445 GCF_963989245.1 Nansenia antarctica | reverse complement strand
ATGCACAGACAGACAGACAGGCAGACAGACAGACAGACAGACAGACAGGCAGATGCACAGACAGGCAGATGCACAGACAGACAGACAGGCAGACAGACAGGCAGATGCACAGACAGACAGGCAGACAGACAGATGCACCTGACAGACAGACAGGCAGGGGCACAGACAGACAGATAGACAGACAGACAGGGGCGGATGTGACGCAGGCGTCTAATGGCAAGGCAGGTGTATCTGTATAGAGACGTTTCATACAACAGGGTAAATCAAAGTGCTTTACATACATGATTAAAATACAGCAAGAGGAGCAGAGTAAGAAAATTAAAATAACAATGAATAAAAAGCAAATATAAGAAGTAAATAGATAAAACATTTAATAAGACAATAGTTAATGGATAAAAGACACCATTAACTGTCTGTCTTACATGTAACGATGAATTGAAAATCAAGGACCCCAATTGAAATAAGCCAGTGGCTTTCTTGGGTTTTTATCCTTTTAGTTGACCTTGTATGTAATATGTACTTTCATGTACCTACTTCTGCAAACATTCTAATAAAGTTTTCAATCAATCAATCAATCACACTGTAGGTGTTTGTGTTTAATCATAACTGCTGCAAAACATGACAGTGTTGAGACAGGCAAATGCATAGATGGCTGTGACGCAGGAGGTAGAATGATCGCAAGGTCGGCAGATCCGTGGTTCAAACCCCGGCTGGTCACATGTCGAGGTGTCCTTGGGCAAGACACTGAACCCCCAATTGTTCCCAATGAGCGGGCCGGCGCCTTGCATGGTAACTTGCCGCCATTGGTTTGTGAATGAGAGACCATTGTAAAGAGCTTTGGAATAAGGTGCTATATAGTCCATTTCAGGTCTTCTGGCGCTGGTTTTCTCTGTGTACCACATGTACAAAAGAAGAGATTTGGTGAGGCTGCATTCTCATTTTATGCTCCAAATTGTGTCTCACTGCCAGTTTACATTAGGGATGCAACCTCAGCACATATGTTCAAGTCAAGACTAAAAACCCATCTTTTTAATATTGCCTTTAAATGACTAAATGAGTAAATTATGATTATATAATGATTGGAGCACTTTGAGCTGCAACGTTTGCAGGAAAAGCGCTATACAAATAACAGTTATTATTATTATTATTATTATTTAGATGTACCATGTGTCTCACACAGCGCTACTGTTTGAGTATCAGCATTAATGATGGTGGTTGGAGTTAAAAGTGTAGTGTTGTCAGCTCAGATGGGATCCGAAACCAGTGGTCAGGGCCAGGAGTGTGTGTGTGTGTGTGTGTGTGTGTGTGTGTGTGTGTGTGTGTGTGTGTGTCTGTGTCTGTGTCTGTGTCTGTGTGTGTGTGTGTGTGTGTGTGTGTGTGTGTCTGTGTCTGTGTCTGTGTCTGTGTCTGTGTCTGTGTCTGTGTCTGTGTGTGTGCGCGTGCGTGTGTGACAGTATGAGAGATGCATGTCCACCTGTGTGTGTGTGTGTCTGCCAGGGGCTGGTGTTGGGGGTGTATGAGAAGGAGAAGGAGGAGGACGGCCTTCATCTGACGGAGGCAGCGGCCGGGTTCGACCAAGTGCTCTCTGGGAAACTCACAGAACTGCTGAACATGTGAGTCTGCTACACTGACATGATCAGGGCTCCACATTAACGTCGTTTTACTCGCCGGGTTTGTTTGCGCCAGCCCGACAACGCTGATGGATCCCGGATATGTTTACCTGTGTGCTGGAAGAACAACAGACGGCGCAGGCGCCAGACCAGACTAGATGATCGTGAGTGAAGATATTATCAAAGCGTACGGGTGATCGACAGGCGCGTATGCTTTGATAATATCTTCACTCACGATCATCTAGTCTGGTCTGGCGCCTGCGCCGTCTGTTGTTCTTCCTGCACACAGGTAAACATATCCAGGATCCAGCAGCGTTGTCGGGCTGGCGCAAACAAACCCGGCGAAAGTTTTACTTGCTCCGGACAAGTAAAACGGCGTTAATGTCGAGCCCTGATGACCTGTGATGTGTTGTTAAGTTCATTCTTGTTTCAGCATCACATCAGGTTCTTAAAAACAGTTGTCATTAAAAAGAATCTGAATTACTTTGCTGTTCTACATAAAACGTCAATGTTGAATAAATAAGGCAATTCAAAATGCGATAAATATCTTTGGTAAAATGGTGGCTGTATCTGACGAACCTTCTGTTTTGACGTCTAACAACTGTCTGTCCTTGTCAGATCTGGCCCGTCTCTGAAGAAGGGTAAAAACAGAGTGTTCTACGGTGTCCATGAGGTAACGGACACCAGCTGAAACATCCAGACTCCCACATTTATCATGTGTTTACTCTCTGTCACATCAGTGGAAGACCTGTGTGTGTGTGTGTGTGTGTGTGCGTGTGTGTGTGTGTGTGTGTGTGTGTGTGTGTGTGTGTGTGTGTGTGTTGCAGGACTTCCCCTGTGTAGCGGTGGTGGGGTTGGGTAAGACGCAGGCAGGTGTGTGTGGGGCGGAGTACTGGGACGCCTGTAAGGAGAACATCAGAGCCGCCGTGGCAGGTGGGTCACCTGATACACCTGGATGTGTGTGTGTGTGTGCGCGCGCGTGTGTGTGTGTGTGTGTACTCAGCGGGTGTACTTAGCGTGCGTGTGTGTGTGTGTACGTGTGTACTTAACGTGTGTGTGTGTGTGTCCAGCGGGCTGCAGGCTGCTACAGGCCCATGAGGTGAGCCATGTGGAAGTGGACGGCTGTGGTGACGCCCAGTCGGCAGCAGAGGGCGCTGTCCTGGGGCTGTTTGAGTACGACGACCTCAAGACCAAGAAGAAGACCAGAGTGACCACACAGCTGCACGGCAGGTAGAGACAATGGTACACACACACACACACACACACACACACACACACACACACACACACACACCACACACACACACACACACACACACACACACACACACACACACACACACACACACATACACACACACACATTAAGTACACACACACACCATACACACACACCAGTGTTTCCTCTACATGCATTTCATCGTGGCGGACCGCCACGATGGAATTTCCTCCGCCACCATTCAGATTTCTCAACCCAAAAAAAAAAAAAAAATTAGGCCGCTTTTCAGACCTTCACAGCGCTAGACACACCCACAAGCGCTGAAACTGGACCAGTCCGTGTGTGTCGCGAGTATTGAACTTGAGGCTGCGTTCGTAAATTCGCTCTGAGAGCCCCGGAGCGCACACTGGGTTCAACGTCATAAAGGGACCAAGTCATTTGATTGGACAAGAGGCATTCCGTGAGTGCTGATCAGATTTCCAGAGCGTATTTACGAACGCGCCCTGGCTGTCACCCGAACACCGCGAGCTAGCGTAGTGTAGTGTAGTATAGGATGCGTAGTGTAGTGTGGTGTAGGATGGAGAGAGAGAGGAGAAGCCTCTCTATGTGTTACCTATGTCCAGTGTACTAGAACCACTCTAACAGGAGTGTTTGTCCGTGAATAACACCGGCTATGCCCGGGGTAGAAACACAAGACTATAGCTGGATAAGGTCTACAGGTCTACACGGTCATTTTAAGCCGTCGACCAGCCCTCTACGACCACGGGAAGTCATGTTAAAAGTGAAGATACTTCTGTTAAACTAAGCTAAGCTAAACATCGCTAATCGCTAACTCCCTCCTGGGCTTAAAGTGACAAGTAATAACGTTGTGAAAAAAAACGTCAGATCAGTGTTTTTGTTTTTATTGACAACGGAATTACATGCTGGAAAAACATGCAGACACAGACAATAAGAGACACACGGGAGAAGTACAGGAAAACATTTTATTTTTTTGGGCCATCCTCGAGTTTTGGCTGAAATTACGTCGTTGTTTTGAGCGCGCGTGCGCGTTTCATGCGCGTGCACGGTCAGCACTACCCGCCACCATTGTAAAAATTCCTGGAGGAAACACTGCACACGCACACACACACACGAGGAACATCCAAATGATCTAGTGATTTGATTTGGATCTCTTTTAGCCTTATTGGGCTACTTTTCCAAGAGACCATAGCATAAAAACATTTAATACAAATAACAGAAACATGATACGTTATACAAGTATAAAAATCAATAAAAAATCAACACACTTACACACAGTGATGGCATAATACACACAACACAACCTATTTGTAATAATGCATATATGCCGTACCACCTTGCAATCTACAGTTACAATACATCCACACCAGTATACCATAAAAATATAATAATAATAGTGGTCTTCAATTCAGATTACATAAATAACATAGTCATTACAAATATATAAATATTGGAACACAATTTCCTATGCCTAATGTACCATGACAAATATCTAAACCTTATAGAATTACCTGTACCCCCACTTTACATAATCATACTGAGCCATACTTTATTTCCAATGTTCTTTAAAAGTGCATTTTATGTTTTATTGAATTGTTTTTTTGGTAAGCTCCTAATGGGATCAGGTAAAGCATTCCACAGCTTGACAGCACGATAAGAAAACATTCTTTTACCAGTTACAAGCCTGGTCCTGGGTAGGAGGACATAACCAGTTACAAGCCTGGTCCTGGGTAGGACATAACCATCTGTGTTAGCTGCTCTTGTGTTTAACCAAGTGTCTGTTTTTCACCTGCTGGAACCTGCTTTTCTCAAAACACAATTCTGTCCTGTGTTTTATTCTTTGTGTTCACTGTACTGAGGCGTGGGTTGTGGATGAGAGAGAAGACTCACACACATACACTTTCACTCCCACACACACACACACACACACACACACACACACTCAGACTATTCCATGTGTGATGTCACAGTGTGGACTCTGCGGGGTGGCAGAAGGGGCTGCTGTATGCTGAAGGACAGAACCTGGCCCGCTTCCTCATGGAGGCTCCAGCCAATCACATCACTCCGACCGTGTTCGCTGACACCATCCAGCACAAACTGGCGCCGTATGCTGACCGAGTCACCGTCCATAAAAGGTGTGTGTGTGTCTGTCTCTGTTTGTGTCTGTTTGTGTGTGTTGACCAATCTGTGTGTGTGTGTGTGTGTGTGTGTGTTGACCAATCTAATCTGTGTGTGTGCAAACTCGTAACGCCCCTCTCCCAGGCCTCTGGAGTGGATCGAGGAGCAGAAGATGGGGGCATTCCTAAGTGTATCCAAAGGCTCAGAGGAGCCCCCTGTCTTCCTGGAGGTGCATTACAACGGCTGCCCCAACAGCGCACACACTCCACTGCTGCTGGTGGGCAAGGGTGTCACCTTCGACAGGTAAAACACACACACACACCTACACCACCTCCTCCACCACCACCACCACCCCCTCCTCCACCACCTCCTCCTCCTCCTCCACCACCACCACCCTACTTCCACCACCACAACAGATAGACATCACCTTTCAGACATAGTCACTCACTCATACCTTGTCCACCCTCTCTCCCCCGCTCCCCCTCCCTCTCTCCCTGCTCTCTGGTGGCAGCGGTGGGATCTCTCTGAAGCCGCCCTCGGGGATGGATGCCATGAGGGCTGACATGGGAGGTGCCGCCACCGTGTGTGCGTCCATCGTCACGGCAGCAGCCCTGAACCTGCCAATCAACATCATCGGTGAGATTGTGGACTCCAGTTGGACACGAGTATTAGGGCCAATCCCAATTCCCTTTTCTACCCCTATGGCTCGTTTTCGAGTGTCACTCGATTCGAAGGCAAGGCCTTCGAATACGTCACAAGCCCTACCCCTTGAAATCTAAGCCCTATGAATTGGGACAGCCCTTCACGGCGCCTACGTCATCAACAGTGGTTTAGACGCGGTACGGGTGACGCGTTGTGTTGCCGGCGAATTCTCTCTCCTGTGACCGGAGGAGATAGCAAAGATGGCGGCCGTTAGCATCACAAACCCTCCGTAGTATCTAGTCTATCTCAGTCACAGACATGTTCAACAACAAGGAAGGGATACAACTAATAAACATGTTAACTCACTATTCACCTTGTTATACAACTACTACTACTACTACAAGTGTCTATGACTACTGTTAATGTTAAATCCGTGTGGAGCTAATGCTATCGCGTCTCCACAGGCTAAAGTACAACACTGATATCCTTAACTTATGTCCTAAACACACTACTGTCATAACGTACCTTCTCCTTGACATGGACATAAACACCTGCTACCTTCTTTGAAAGAAATCGCGATTTATTCAGTGAAAACTAGTACACCATTCAACATAGCATAGCATTCGCGAACACTATGCTAACAACACTATGAAAACATCCTCCGTAGTATCTAGGATAAACGGGTTATTTTGATAAACTGGACACATTTTGTGAATATATATGGTTACTTTCTCGCCTGAAAACATATAAAAACTTCATAAAATGACATATTAACACTTGTAGAGCCAAATTACAGATTGTAGCCAATGGCGGCTAAAATTGAGGATTTTATATTTGTAGATGATTCGCAATGCATCCTGGTATCAAGGGGTAGCATACCTCTAGCCCTTCGAAGCTAGTCTGGTCCTGAAATCCCTCGAAACGAAGTAATAGTTAGCCCTCCCCCTTACCCCTAGCCCTCGATGAAATAGGAATTGGGACAGCCCTCGCCCTAAACGTGAACGCGCAAATCGAGCCATAGGGGTGAAAACGAAGGGCTAGGGGTGAATTGGGATTGGGCCTTAGAGTCTGTAGTGTGTATCTGTTTGTGTGCGCCTGTGCCAATGTCTCTGTGTGTGTGTGTCTGTGTACCCGTGTCTGTGTGTTCATTCTCTGTCTCTCAGGTCTGGCTCCTCTGTGTGCGTGTGCGTGTCTGTGTGTCTGTCTGTGTGTCTGTCTGTGTGTCTGTCTGTCTGTCTGTGTGTCTGTGTGCGTGTACATGTCTGTGTGTCTGTGTGCGTGTCTGTCTGTGTGTCTGTGTGCGTGTCTGTGTGCGTGTCTGTGTGTGTGTGTGTGTATTATTCATTCTCCCTCTTTCCCCCTCTCTCTCCCTCCCTCCCCCTCTCTCTCCCTCCCTCCCTCTCTCTCTCTCTCTCTCTCTCTCCCCCTCTCTCTCCCTCCCTCTCTCTCTCTCTCTCCCTCTCTCTCCCTCTCTCTCTCTCTCTCTCTCTCTCAGCTCTGGCTCCTCTGTGTGAGAACATGCCCAGTGGGAAGGCCAACAAACCTGGAGACGTGGTCAGGGCCAAGAACGGCAAAACCATACAGGTGTTTATCTGTTTACCTGTGGATTAACACACTCTGAGTCTGTCCCTATGTTGACTTAAAAAAAAAAAATGCCATTTTGATGTGTGTGTGTGCGTGAGAGATTTTTAGTCAAATGCTTCCCTCTCCAGATTGATAACACTGATGCTGAGGGCCGGTTGATCCTTGCAGACGCTCTGTGTTACGCTCACAGCTTCAACCCCAGAGCCATTGTCAACGCTGCTACGCTAACAGGTATGTTATTAATGGATAACAATGCTACGCTAACAGGTATTATTAATGGATAACAATGCTACGCTAACAGTTATTATTAATGGATAACAATGCTACGCTAACAGGTATTATTAATGGATAACAATGCTACGCTAACAGGTATTGTAGTAAACGTTTATAATGCTATGCTAGCAGCTACGGCAAGTTTATTTGTATAGCACATTTCATACAACAGGGGCAATTCAAAGTGCTTTACATTTACATTATAAAAAGATACAGCAAGAGGAGCATAGTAAGTAAATAAAAATGACAATGAATGAAAGCAAATATAAGAAGTAAATAGATAAAACATTCAATAAGACAATAGTTAACGTATAAAAGACATTGATAGAAGTGTTTAGTGTTTAATTATAACTGCTGCAAAACATGAAGGTTTTTTAGCTTAGATTTAAATATTTTTAGGGTTTGGGCCTGTTAGATTTAAGCCCAGAGGTATTAATGATGGCTGGTTGGTATGATTTCAGAATACACCCAAACAGATCATCAAAATGAAGTAGTGTTCTTCTAAATGACATTCCTCCCTCCCTTCCTTCCTCCCTCCCTCCCTTCCTCTCTGCCTCCCTCCCTCCCTCCCTTCCTTCCTCCCTCCCTTCCTTCCTCCCTCCCTTCCTCCCTCCCTCCCTTCCTCTCTGCCTCCCTCCCTTCCTTCCTCCCTTCCTCCCTCCCTCCCTTCCTCCCTCCCTTCCTTCCTCCCTCCCTCCCTTCCTTCCTCCCTCCCTCCCTCCCTCCCTTCCTCCCTTCCTCCCTCCCTCCCTCCCTCCCTTCCTCCCTCCCTTCCTCCCTCCCTTCCTCCCCCTCCCTTCCTCCCTCCCTTCCTTCCTCCCTCCCTCCCTTCCTCCCTCCCTCCCTCCCTTCCTCCCTCCCTCCCTCCCTCCCTCCCTTCCTCCCTCCCTTCCTTCCTCCCTTCCTTCCTCCCTCCCTTCCTCCCTCCCTTCCTTCCTCCCTCCCTTCCTTCCTCCCTTCCTTCCTCCCTCCCTTCCTCCCTCCCTTCCTTCCTCCCTCCCTCCCTTCCTCCCTTCCTCCCTCCCTTCCTTCCTCCCTCCCTCCCTCTCTTCCTCCCTCCCTCCCTCCCTTCCTTCCTCCCTCCCTCCCTCCCTCCCTTCCTCCCTCCCTGCCTCCCTTCCTTCCCTTCCTCCCTCCCTTCCTCCCTCCCTCCCTTCCTCCCTCCCTCCCTCCCTCCCTTCCTCCCTCCCTCCCTCCCTCCCTTCCTCCCTCCCTCCCTCCCTCCCTTCCTCCCTCCCTTCCTCCCTCCCTCCCTCCCTTCCTCCCTCCCTCCCTTCCTCCCTCCCTTCCTCCCTTCCTCCCTCCCTCCCTCCCTCCCTTCCTCCCTCCCTTCCTCCCTCCCTCCCTTCCTTCCTCCCTCCCTCCCTTCCTCCTTCCCTCCCTCCCTTCCTTCCTCCCTGCCTCCCTTCCTCCCTCCCTCCCTTCCTCCCTCCCTCCCTCCCTCCCTCCCTTCCTTCCTCCCTCCCTTCCTTCCTCCCTCCCTCCCTCCCTCCCTTCCTTCCTCCCTCCCTCCCTCCCTCCCTCCCTCCCTCCCTTCCTCCCTCCCTTCCTCCCTCCCTTCCTTCCTCCCTTCCTCCCTCCCTTCCTCCTTCCCTCCCTCCCTTCCTTCCTCCCTTCCTCCCTGCCTCCCTTCCTCCCTCTCTCCCTCCCTCCCTCCCTTCCTCCCTCCCTTCCTCCCTCCCTCCCTCCCTCCCTCCCTTCCTCCCTCCCTTCCTCCCTCCCTTCCTCCCTTCCTTCCTCCCTCCCTTCCTTCCTCCCTCCCTCCCTCCCTTCCTCCCTCCCTCCCTCCCTTCCTTCCTCCCTTCCTCCCTCCCTCCCTCCCTCCCTCTCTCCCTCCCTTCCTTCCTCCCTCCCTTCCTCCCTCCCTCCCTTCCTTCCTCCCTCCCTCCCTTCCTCCCTCCCTCCCTTCCTTCCTCCCTTCCTCCCTGCCTCCCTCCCTCCCTTCCTCCCTCCCTCCCTCCCTTCCTCCCTCCCTCCCTCCCTCCCTTCCTTCCTCCCTCCCTCCCTTCCTCCCTCCCTCCCTCCCTCCCTTCCTCCCTCCCTCCCTCCCTTCCTCCCTCCCTCCCTTCCTCCCTTCCTTCCTCCCTCCCTCCCTCCCTCCCTTCCTCCCTCCCTTCCTCCCTCCCTCCCTCCCTCCCTCCCTCCCTTCCTCCCTCCCTTCCTCCCTTCCTCCCTCCCTCCCTTCCTCCCTCCCTCCCTCCCTCCCTTCCTTCCTCCCTTCCTCCCTGCCTCCCTCCCTTCCTCCCTTCCTCCCTCCCTCCCTGCCTCCCTGCCTCCCTCCCTTCCTTCCTCCCTTCCTTCCTCCCTCCCTGCCTCCCTCCCTCCCTGCCTCCCTCCCTCCCTCCCTCCCTTCCTCCCTCCCTTCCTCCCTCCCTTCCTTCCTCCCTTCCTCCCTCCCTTCCTTCCTCCCTCCCTCCCTGCCTCCCTCCCTTCCTCCCTGCCTCCCTCCCTTCCTCCCTCCCTTCCTCCCTCCCTCCCTTCCTTCCTCCCTCCCTCCCTCCCTCCCTTCCTCCCTCCCTCCCTCCCTCCCTCCCTGCCTCCCTCCCTCCCTGCCTCCCTCCCTTCCTTCCTCCCTCCCTTCCTTCCTCCCTCCCTCCCTCCCTCCCTCCCTCCCTCCCTTCCTTCCTCCCTCTCTTCCTCCCTCCCTTCCTCCCTCCCTTCCTTCCTCCCTCCCTTCCTCCCTCCCTTCCTCCCTCCCTTCCTTCCTCCCTTCCTCCCTCCCTCCCTTCCTTCCTCCCTCCCTCCCTCCCTCCCTGCCTCCCTCCCTCCCTCTCTGCCTCCCTCCCTCCCTTCCTCCCTCCCTCTCTCCCTCCCTCCCTCCCTCCCTCCCTGCCTCCCTCCCTCCCTCCCTTCCTTCCTCCCTGCCTCCCTCCCTTCCTCCCTCCCTCCCTCCCTCCCTCCCTCTCTCCCTCTCAGGGGCGATGGACGTGGCCCTGGGCTCTGCTGCCTCAGGCGTGTTCTCTAACTCAGACTGGCTGTGGGAGCAGTTGCATCAGGTACCAGGGTTCCTCTTGCAGGGTATCCACACACACACTCACACACTCTCTCACACACACATACACACACACACACACTCTCTCTCTCTCTCACACTCAAAGCCATAACAACAAGTGTGTGTCTCTCCGTGTTGCCTGGTCCTGTGTGTGCTGGTTCAGGGTATCCGCGGTGTCTTGAAAAGTATTAAAAGTTGATAAATCAATTTTGGGGAAATCAAGACACTTAATAAGTATTAAAAAGTCTTATCACGATTTTATGAGGTCTTGAATTGTGTAGGTATTTTTCTGAATTAGACTCTGTCCAAAGAGTTTGAGTCCTAAAAACGTTTAGTCAAAGTTCGTGAATTTATTCGTTTTATTAAAAAACAAAGATGAATCGGAAATTCTGTTGTATGATAGTGGTGTAGTCTATTGCAAACTGAAACTGTTAAGTTAAAAGGTGCCACTGATGTAAACGGTTACAGCTCCAAGTGGCGGTGAGGTCTGGAAAAATATTGACAAGGTCTTTAAAAAGTCTTAGAAAGGTATTGAAATTAACCTCAAGATTCCTGTATATACCCTGTTTTGGATTTAGTCCTTGTCTTTTTGACTAAGTAGCCTTACGTTTTAGTTATTGTCCAAAAAACGATGGAGACTATCAGTTGTTTTAGTCAACTTATTTTATTTTGGTCATATTTTAGTCATCACATTTATTGCCTCATTAACCCCATAGTAAACAGAAATCACTGACTTCCCCAGCAAGGCACTGTGCAAAGTCGCTGATATTTCATTACTGAAGGTGATTTGTACTGTAGATGGTAAATGGACTGCACTTATATAGCGCCTTTTTTGCTGCTCCAAAGTGCTTTACAACGGCCTCTCATTCACCCATTCACACACACATTCACACACCAATGGCGACAAGCTACCATGCAAGGCGCCGGCCGGCCCGCTCACTGGGAGCAATTTGGGGTTCAGTGTCTTGCCCAAGGACACTTCGACATGTGTCCAGCCGGGGTTCGAACCGCTGATCTGCCAACCTTGTGATCATTAGACGGCGACTCTACCTCCTGAGACACAGCCGCCGTGATTTGTAAATCAGTGATGGGCTCAAACCAACCGCCCCTCTCAAACCCTGTGTGGGTCAGTGATGGGTTTTGGCCAGGTTGTAGAGGTGGAGGTGGTCATGACAGAATGTATAATAATATGATGTCATGTTTATGTTGTGTTGTGGTGGTGTGTGCCCAGGCCAGCGTGGTGACGGGGGACAGAGTGTATAATATGATGTCATGTTTGTGTTGTGTTGTGGTGGTGTGTGCCCAGGCCAGCGTGGTGACGGGGGACAGAGTGTATAATATGATGTCATGTTTGTGTTGTGTTGTGGTGGTGTGTGCCCAGGCCAGCGTGGTGACGGGGGACAAAGTGTATAATATGATGTCATGTTTATGTTGTGTTGTGGTGGTGTGTGCCCAGGCCAGCGTGGTGACGGGGGACAGAGTGTATAATATGATGTCATGTTTGTGTTGTGCCCAGGCCAGCGTGGTGACGGGGGACAGAGTGTATAATATGATGTCATGTTTGTGTTGTGCCCAGGCCAGCGTGGTGACGGGGGACAGAGTGTGGCGGATGCCCCTGTTCCAACACTACACCCAGCAGGTGACCGACTGCCAGCTGGCTGACCTCAACAACGTTGGCAAATACCGGTAAGAAGAAGAACAACACCCTAAAACCTGTTTCTGTTTCTACAGTCAGGAAGAGACCTGTCTGTCCGTCTGTCTGTCTGTCTGTCTTACCTCCCTCCCTCTGTCCCCAGGTCTGTCTGTCTGTCTGTCTGACCGTCTGTCTGTCTGTCTGTCTGTCTGTCCATCTGTCTACAGGGATTAAAGTTCTCCGTCGCTACGACGGATTTCCGTCAATTTTTTCCAAGTCGCGACGGATTTCCGTCAATTGGCTACGGCGCGAAAAAATAAATAAAATAAAAAAAAGTTTTTCTAACTGCAATTGCGGCATTTCGCCGACGTGGTGGCGGGGGCGCTGTTTCGCAAATAAGTTAGCTTTCGTGTTTGCTAGCGAAACAGCTGATAGTTGATGTTGACTGCTCAAGGAGAATACATATTTGAAAGTACAGAATGCCTGAGAGCCTTATATTGCATTATATTACATTATATTTTGAATGGTCATCTGGTGCCTGAATATTGTTTTTTCCTTTACATATACAGGTGCTGGTCATATAATTAGAATATCATCAAAAAGTTGATTTATTTCAGTAATTCCATTCAAAAAGTGAAACTTGTATAATGTATACATTCATTCCACATAGACTGATATATTTCAAGTGTTTATTGCTTTTAATTTTGATTATTATTACTGACTAACTAATGAAAACCCCAAATTTAGTATCTCAGAAAATTAGAATATTGTGAAAAGGTTCAATATTGAAGACCCCTGGTGCCACACTCTAATCAGCTAATTAACTAAAAACACCTGCAAACGCCTTTAAATGGTCCCTCAGTCCAGTTCTGTAGGCTACACAATCATGGGGAAGACTGCTGACCTGACAGTTGTCCAAAAGACGACCATTGACACCTTGCACAAGGAGGGCAAGACACAAAAGGTCATTGCTAAAGAGGCAACAGATGGTAACATGGACAGGATCCTTAATGTTCTTGTAAGGTACTTCGATGAGGATATGGGGAAAGTGTTGACCCAGCATCTGGCCTCAAGGATAGTTAACATCGCAGATGCCTCAACCCTCACACACACACTGACAGATATCCTCCAGTCATACAACCTGAACTGGAATCAGGTTGTTGCTATACTGCTGGATAACTGCAATGTGATGAGAGGGAAAAGGTCTGGAGTGGAGACACAAATCCGAAAAGAAAATCCATCACTCCTGGACATCAGCGGAGACACGGTTCACATGGTCTCAAATGCAACCAAGGCCCTTTTGAAGCCTTTCCAGGGATTTGTGGATGAATTTTGCTCTGATGTCTACTATGATGTAGAAAAATTCCCCAAACAGAAGGAGCTTTTTTGGCGAGTTTCAGTCCTTGCTCCATTTGGAGAAGAAGAGCTTGATCCGTCCCATCAGCAGCAGGTTCCTCCAAATGCTGGATGTGTGCAACAGAATACGGGAGCTTATGGATCCATTGATTGTGCACTTCTACAGCTTCCTGTCTCCTCAAGATCAGCACAAATACAGGTACAATAGCATTAGCATTCTCTTTTTATGTCTGTTTTCTCTGTACTAGCAGGCCCAATTTGCAAAATCTAATTAAATAAATCAGAGCAAATATAGCATTCCTGTTCCCCCAACTGTATAATTATATGCTTTTTGTGATGCAGGTGGCTCCTGAACCAGGTTCTTGATCAGCATGCAGTTACATCTGATGAGAAGGCAAGGATCACGGTTCTGCAACTGCAAATGGCAAAATCTGCAGGGACCGGAACTGATGTCAACCAAAACCGGAAGACACGCATCTGTATGCTTTTCTCAGAGTTCAACAAGCTCACAGCCTTGATTGATTTATACAGAGGTATGTTCTCGGGCTGGGTGATATTGGAAAAAACTGACATTGCAATATTCTTTTTCACTGCAATATATAGGCCTATTGTGATACATAAAAGAAAACTGGCATGCAGGCACGTGTTACAGATTTACTAACTTAAGATCAGTAAATGTGATTGGCTGACCTGGCATGTAGGAAAGAAGCAGCTTCATTGGAAGAAACATTACACAGCAAAAAATAATGATGCAGTTTTTTCAGGAGTTGCAAGTGGGCTTAATAGGGACGTTTACCCTATATTGTGCAGCCCTAGCTTAGTCACTTTTGAAGTGGAAAGAAATGTACAGAGATGTCTTATCAATTTATTTATTGTTGCATATTTTTCCTGTAATGGAATCTGAGTATGTTACATTACTATGTTTGTGATCAGGAAAGAATAGTAAAACATATTCAGCGACTTTTCTAATCAGGCTTAATTGTGATTTTCAGGTGTACTTCCAACTTTCCAGGTGTTCCTGAAAAAGTTGCAGCATGAAAAGCCCATGCTCCACGCACTGCATGCCGAAATGATGCTACTGGTCCGGGAACTTCTCTCCAAGTTCATGAAGCCTGTTTACATCCCCCTGAGTGTGAAGGGCTTGTTGAAGCTTGATGTTCAGAAGAGAGACCTGCAGTACCCTGACCAAAGGTTGTCTGTGGGGAGATTCAGCTTCTCTACCTTAAACAAGGCTAGAGTGGAGAAAAGGCCCTGGGTGCAGAACGTCTACAGCTCTCTCAGAGAAGGCTACATCAATGCAGCAACATACCTCCTGAAAAACCTTCCCCTCAACAACCACATCATCACCTCTTTGTCTGTGCTGACACTATCATTGATTCTCCACGAATCGGTCCAAGGGGCATTCAACACCTTAGCCAAGGCCTTGCCAAATGCAGTGAAATCTGAGGAGCTTGGTCAACTGAATGAAGAGGTGCGAGCCTACCAGATTGACGCAGATTTAGGAGCACAGGCCAAACACTTTGAGGAGAATACCGAACGAATCGATGTTGACTGGTGGAGTAGGATCTTGGCCAAGAAGACGCCAGAAGGAGGGATGAGATTCCCCATCTTAGGGAAGTTGGTAAAGGCCCTTCTGTCATTGTTCACTGGCCCTCTTGTCGAAGGATCATTTAACATCATGGATGACATCATAGAAAAAGACAGGGTCAGGCTGAACATTGAGACATATGAAGGCTTAGCCATTATCAAGTCCCACATGAAAGCAACAGGGAAAACGGCCTCCAAAATGGAAATCAGCCCTGCACTGAGGAGCTTGTGCCTGTCTTCTTATGAGAGATACCAAAGTCATCTGAAGAAGAAGAAGGAGAACATTGACAAGCAAAAGGAAAGGAAACTGACGGAAGCTGTGAAAGTCCTCTCAGCAGTTAGGGTAAGAAAAGTAACAGAAAAGTTAAAGAAAGGTTCCACCTCTTCTGCTCCTGCAAGAGCCTCCTCCTCCACTCTTGGAGTCACAGCCATTTCACCTGTTAGAGCCTCCACCTCATCCTCCTCCTCCTCCACTCCTGGTGTCAGAGCCACTGCATCTACTACAGCCTCCTCCTGCTCCTCCTGCTCCTCCTCCTCCACTCCTGGAGTAAGAGCCACTGCACCTGCTACAGCCTCAAAATCCTCCTCCTCCACTCCTGGAGTAAGAGCCACTGTATCTACTACAGCCTCAAAATACTCCTTCTCCATCCCTGGAGTCAGAGCTACTGCATCTACTACAGCCTCAAAATCCTCCTCCTCCACTCCTGGAGTCAGAGCCACTTCATCATCTAGAGCCTCCTCCTCCACTCCTGGAGTCAAAGCCACTTCACCTGCTACAGCCTCAAAATCCTCCTCCTCCACTCCTGGAGTCAGAGCCACTTCATCATCTAGAGCCTCCTCCTCCTCCTCCTCCCCCTCCTCCACTCCTGGAGTCAAAGCTGGTCCCACAGAAGAAACCCTGAAACGGACATCAGGTGTAGCCAAGCTTCAGGCATATCACTTCACTGCCAAAAAGCAGAAAAAGTGAAAAGCACTATAGTAAGTATTACACTTATTATTATTTAATGCTGTTTTGGTCTTTTTCAGTGATCGCTCACTTCAAAACAAAAACTGTGTTTGTTTGGTGTTATACTAGACAGCTGCCATCTCAAGGTGGGTCTTACTATTAACCTGACAAAAATGTCAGTATGCATACAGTAGCATTGCATAGTCTTAACATCATATGTTTATTTTACCTGCACAGAAACTGGCTGATTGCAGACACCAAAGACTAGAGGAACCTCTGAATGCAGAAGACGTGTGGATTAAGTGCAATACAAGACACATTCAGTTCATGTGTTTTTTTGTGTTTTTAGTTCCTTGTTCAAGTTGTAAGCTTGCTCCGTTGGCACAATGTAAATAAAAAACTTGCACTGAAAAGTTATGTAGATGGTTGATTATTTGTATGTCAGAGTCAACCCTTGCAATAAGTATCAATTTTATTTCATGAATTGAAAACAGCATTGATATCACATAAAAGCAAATTGGCAATAGAAAAGCTGTTCAAAAGAATCTTCTTCCCTTAAAACGCTAACGTTATAAAATACAAACATATAGTGGAGGTTAAAATGAGAATATGACTTGGCTTGAACACATTTTCAGTCAGGAGATTTTTTTTTGCTTTAATCCCTGTGTCTGACCTCCCTCCCTCTGTCTGCAGGTCTGTCTGTCTGTCTGTCCATCTGTCCATCTGTCCATCTGTGTCTGTCTGTTTGTCTGTCTGTCTGTCTGTCCATCTGTCTTACCTCCCTCCCTCTGTCCCCAGGTCTGTCTGTCTGTCCGTCTGTCTGACCTCCCTCCCTCAGTCCCCAGGTCTGGCGGGGCGTCTGTCCGTCTGTCTGACCTCCCTCCCTCTCTCTGCAGGTCTGGCGTAGGGGTGGGACGAAAATGTCATATCACGATTATCGTGGGCAAAATAATCGCGATCCACGATATTATCGCGAGAATTTTAAAAATATATATACACAATATATATTATATATACTGTATATTATATATATATATATATATTTTTTAAAAATCTCGAATGCCAATAAAACACACTAATCACTTTAACTTAGATTTTGTTGTATTTTTATGACATTAAGTCAGTGATTCTAGTGGCACATATCTCTGGCCATAATCCGGGTCCTTAAGAAAGAGCAATCGAGCGCTGATTGACCTAACTCCTTTTCGGCCAATCAGCACCTTTCATTAACGTACCCAAGGAAGTTTAAAGAACGCACTCCCAGTGTTGCCAACTTCAAATTAATTAGTCAAAAGCGACCAGCGACAAATCTAACTTCCTTTTCTGGTCATTTGGGGAATTACTGTAAAGCATCTAACATATCCCGTATTCCACGGTTCACGTTACAACCGAGCTCAGGAGAGACGAGTAGGGATACAGTCTATGGCGAGCGAGGGTTGCCGTCTCCTCTCTCCCTCAACACTCACTCCCGCGGCCAGTCTGATAGCAGCCGCGGGGAGCGTACCATTGTTCCCCGGGTCCTCGCGGGGGGTTCGGGCAAAGTTCAGGAAATAACGCACGGTTGTCATGTGTTTATACAGCATGGATGTTACGTGCCTAATGCCTTTGATGCGCACACTTGCTACTTGCCGCTTTCATAATTTTATTTAGCCTATATAGCACAAGTCATGCATTGCATGTAACCTCAAGTGCTGAACAGTATTAAGTAAACCACAATATATTTGCTAAAGCTTAGGGGCGACCGTGCCTTTTGCAGCCATAGACTGTCACTGCCTGGTAATAACAAGGTAGGCAAATGACAGTATCCCGTCTAAAGTTTTTTCACCAGCCATGGTGAGTAGGCTAGCATACGTTACCTAGTGACTGACTGACAGCCATGGTGAGAAGGCTAGCATACGTTACCTAGTGACTGACTGACAAGGCTGACTTGACAGTAACGTTACCCATGCAGGCTGAAAAATAGCGCAAGACATTTGTTAAACACAGTTTATTCATAACATACGATTATGACGATTATTTAAATAATTACAATTGAATGAATGAATGAATGAATGGTCTTTATTGTCATTGCTACAGTACAGGTACCAAACAACCAAATTTATGAGGGGTGGCTCCCCTGGTGTTAGGAAAGAAAAAAAAAAACTTTTAAAAAAATCACAAGAAGGGAAGGAGCTGGTTTACATAAATAAAGGCTATGTACACTATCCACTGTACTATACTGTACAGGTAGACGACTAGGGTTGTCATATTGCACATAGTGTTATTGCACATTTATTTAAAGTGTCGCAGTTTGCAGGCTTGAAATGTACACATTTGTGCCTCAGCACTACACCTGATTTTTTCAGTCCAGCAGCTGCCATCAATCCGTCCAGACTGTCCCGGGCCCAGAACCTAGGTCTTTGCTGTGTTCAGGGCCTGGACGGCCCTGTGGTAGAAGCAGTTCTTCAGTCTGTTTGTCTTAGCGGCCAGGGTCCTGAACCGCCTTTTCGAGGGCAGCCTGGTAAAGTGTACGTGCCCAGGGTGGGTTGGGTCCCTGGAGATCTTGGAGGCCTTCCTGAGACAGCGTGTGTTGTACAGCTCTTCCAGAGAGGGGAGGGGGGCAATTCTCCACGATTAAGTTATCGCGGGTGTTTTTATCGCGATTAACGATAAAAACGATAATCGTCCCATCCCTAGTCTGGCGGGGCGTCTGTCTGTCTGTCTGTCTGACCTCCCTCCCTCTGTCTGCAGGTCTGGCGGGGCGTCTGTCTGTCTGTCTGTCTGACCTCCCTCCCTCTCTCTGCAGGTCTGGCGGGGCGTCTGTCTGTCTCTGTCTGTCTGTCTGACCTCCCTCCCTCTCTCTCTCT
Source organism: Nansenia antarctica (assembly GCF_963989245.1). Classification (NCBI taxonomy): domain Eukaryota; kingdom Metazoa; phylum Chordata; class Actinopteri; order Argentiniformes; family Microstomatidae; genus Nansenia; species Nansenia antarctica. The sequence goes on along the minus strand of NC_137688.1, from coordinate 780,621 downwards.
GCAGGTCTGGCGGGGCGTCTGTCTGTCTCTGTCTGTCTGTCTGACCTCCCTCCCTCCCTCTCTCTGCAGGTCTGGCGGGGCATCTGTCTGTCTGTCCATCTGTCTGTCTGTCCATCTGTCTGTCTGTCCATCTGTCTGACCTCCCTCCCTCTCTCTGCAGGTCTGGTGGGGCGTCTGTCTGTCTGTCCATCTGTCTGACCTCCCTCCCTCTGTCCCCAGGTCTGGCCGGGCGTCTGTCTGTCTGTCCGTCCATCTGTCTGACCTCCCTCTCTCTCTCTGCAGGTCTGTCTGTCTGACCTCCCTCTGTCTGTCTGTCTGACCTCCCTCCCTCTCTCTGCAGGTCTGGCGGGCCGTCTGTCTGTCTGCAGGTCTGTCTGACCTCCCTCCCTCTCTCTGCAGGTCTGTCTGTCTGTCTGACCTCCCTCCCTCTCTCTGCAGGTCTGGCGGGGCGTGCACGGCGGCGGCGTTCCTGAGGGAGTTTGTGACGGCGTCTCACTGGGCGCACCTGGACATCGCCGGGGTGATGAGCAACAAGGACGAGGTGCCGTACCTGCGGAGGGGCATGTCAGGACGGCCCACGCGCACGCTGGTCGAGTTCGCTGCCAGACTGGCCCAGCAAGACTGAGAATAGACACACGACACGGAAGGGTTCCACAGTAACGAACACACGGCAGGGTTCCACAGTAACGAACACACGGCAGGGTTCCACAGTAACGAACACACGGCAGGGTTCCACAGTAACGAACACACGGCAGGGTTCCACAGTAACGAACACACGGCAGGGTTCCACAGTAACGAACACACGGCAGGGTTCCACAGTAACGAACACACGGCAGGGTTCCACAGTAAAGAACACACGGCAGGGTTCCACAGTAAAGAATACACGGCAGGGTTCCACAGGAACGCCCTTTTACTTGTCCGGAGCAAGTTAATTAATTTAAATTTAATTTTGCCATTTAGCAGACGCTTTTATCCAAAGCGACTTACAATTACGAATTACAGGGACATTCCCCCTGGAGTAACTGAGGGCTAAGTGCCTTACCCAAGGGCACACTAGTAGTGGTGTGGCTTCAGGCGGGATTTGAACTCACAACCGATTTCAAGTCCAACTCACTATCCACTAGACCACCACTAGACCACCACTACCCCCTGTAGCAAGTAAAACTTTCGCCGGGTTTGTTTGCGCGAGCACGACGACGCTGCTGCTAGATCCTGGATATGTTTACCTGTGTGCAGGAAGAACAACAGACGGCGCAGGGCAGCACCTGACTAGATGATCGTGAGTGAAGATATTATCAAAGCGTACGGGTGATCGACAGGCGCGTACGCTTTGATAATATCTTCACTCCACGATCATCTAGTCTGGTCTGGCGCCTGCGCCGTCTGTTGTTCTTCCTGCACACAGGTAAACATATCCAGGATCTAGCAGCAGCGTCGTCGTGCTCGCGCAAACAAACCCGGCGAAAGTTTTACTTGGTCTGGACAAGTAAAACAGCGTTACTGTGGAACCCTGCACGCGGGGCACACCAACACATGAATCTTTTCTGGGGTACAGGATTCTGAGTCACAGAACCGCATCGGCGTCGATCAAAAACTCAGCTGTCCCCCCTCTGCCCCCCCCGCCTGATGGACGACCCAGCAATCAGAAACTCTGCTGACCAAACGTAGCCTGGGCTAAGCCCCCAATGTTTCAGGATCCAAACAATGACCTTTAACATGTAGTAGCTAGCCTCCGGACATGTGTGTGTGTGTGTGTGTTCCAAGTTCATTAAACAATTGATGTTACAACTAATCCTTTTATTCATCAGTCATTAAACAGACTGACTTACATAGCGCCTTTATCCAAAGCGCTTTACAACGGCCTCTCATTCACCCATTCACACACACATTCACACACCAATGGAGGCAAGCTGCCATGCAAGGCGCCGGCCGGCCCGCTCACTGGGAGCAATTTGGGGTTCAGTGTCTTGCCCAAGGACACTTCGACATGTGGCCAGCCGGGGCTCGAACCGCCGATCTGCCAACCTTGCGATCATTAGACGGCGACTCTCCCTCCTGAGACACAGCCTCTACCTCCTGAGACACAGCCTCTACCTCCTGAGACACAGCCTCTACCTCCTGAGACACAGCCTCTACCTCCTGAGACACAGCCTCTACCCCCTGAGACACAGCCTCTACCTCCTGAGACACAGCCTCTACCTCCTGAGACACAGCCTCTACCTCCTGAGACACAGCCTCTACCTCCTGAGACACAGCCTCTACCTCCTGAGACACAGCCTCTACCTCCTGAGACACAGCCTCTACCTCCTGAGACACAGCCTCTACCTCCTGAGACACAGCCTCTATTCCTCCTTTTCGCTTTGTCTAAAGCGACTTACAACAACAATAATAATAAGCGTTAATCAAATGTAAAATTAAAACTCAACATACTACACTGTGTAAAATGATATCTCATAGTTCCTCAGTGGAACAGGCAGCATGGAAGGAGGTTTAGAGACAATGGTTTTGTAACATTTGTAACTTCTTTGGGTGAACTTGTTCCCAGGCCTTTGTCGGGGCGGAGTGATTGATTGAGATTCATCTGGCCGTGGACTCCTCAACCAAACGACCTGAGCTACCAGCAGACAAACTGGATAATTATTAATTAATTAATTAATTAAATAATAATTAATAATAATGGATGGATATAATTCACAACGCGTGTACAGTTACATTAGTAATATCAGTGGTTAAATAAATAGTTTTGGGATCAAATGTGGTGGATATTATTATGGTGCAATCACGTTCTCATGTTACTTTACAAGCGCTTTGAGTTGCATTTGCATGTTCGATAGGCGCGAAATAAATAAAGCTTTACTTACTTAAGTTGTGACAATCAGCATCAAGTGCGCATGCGCCGCGCACGGCGCATGAACAAATCCGCACCCGACGTTGTAATTACCGTAATGTCTAAACGGTTTGTGCTATCGGAAAAAAAAATCCAACTGTCCCTGAAAGCTGAGATGTTGCACTTCAACCAACATATAGGGTATTACGGTAAAATGTGACGTGACGACATTCTCAGAGTCAGTTTACTCACGGTGATTGGCTGGCAGAGCGTTCTGTGGATGAGTCACGTGGAGTCAGTTCACTCACAGTGATTGGCTGGCAGAGCGTTCTGTGGATGAGTCACGTGGGTGTTTGGTTTACAACATTTTCGTTAGCGCGGGCTTTTCTCAGAGGACGACAGTGAACACGGGGACGTGATTTCGTCTTCATCAGCGTGAGTAACTTTGTATGTAGCAGCCTGTAACATTTGTAGCCTAACTTTTTGGGTCACTCGCATAATATTTTCCTTCGGGATGATGAATGAGACTCAAGCTATAATCTTATGTTATATTATCCACATTACCGGGTACAGAAGGTTCAGAGATAGGAAATGTTAGGATATTTATAGCATAGCATAGAGTACAGCACAGTGTTTTATTTGTATAGTATAGTATAGCGGATAGTGTACATAGCCTTTATTTATGTAAACCAGCTCTTTTCCCTTCTTGTTTTTAGTATTTTTTTCCTAGCACCAGGGGAGCCCCCCCTCCTAAATGTCGTTGTTTGGTACCTGTACTATATCAATGACAATAAAGACCATTCATTCATTCATTCATTCATTCATTACTTTTAGCAGCATGCCTTCTGAGGGGAGGGATGGAAGTACTGAGAGGGGAGAGAGTGCACACCCCGGTGGTGACACCTTCAGAAGCCGGTCACCAATCAGAGCAACCGGTTGGAAGACGGAGGCAGACCCTGACATTGCCCCCAAACCACCACGGTTTGCTCCCAAAAGGAGCCCCGGAGTTCAGCCCCCTCTCAACACTGGGAATCCATCCCCAGGCGAAATATTTTTACAGTTTTTTGATGAGGAGATAATGAGAGTGCTGTGTAACAACACAAACAGCAAAGCAGCAAAGAATAAAGAGAATGGCAAAACATTTGTGTGGAGAGAGTTGACCCCTGCAGACATGAAGCAGTACCTGGGCATCATGCTTTACATGGCGGTGCTGCGCCTGCCCAAGGTGAGAGATTTCTGGAGGAAAGAAACCATCTTTTGATTGATTGATTGAAAACTTTATTAGAATGTTTGCAGAAGTAGGTACATGAAAGTACATATTACATACAAGGTCAACTAAAAGGATAAAAACCCAAGAAAGCCACTGGCTTATTTCAATTGGGGTCCTTGATTTTCAATTCATCGTTACATGTAAGACAGACATAAGAAAAAAACTAGTACTATCTACAAGATAATACAGACAAATAACTATTACTATCTACAAGATAAACGTACATCCATCATGGGAAGAACAATACAACAAAACATAAGGTATCGGGTAGGACAGGTGGGGACATACACCACAGGTGGGGGCGGGGGACAAAACACAAAGTATGTACAGTGGATAGTTCGGGTCTTTTAATCTGATTTTTGTTTTTGTTTTTGTTGTTTTAGAGGGTCCAGTTACGGATTGCAGCCTCCTGTAAATGTTTTTTGAGAGTGGTTTTGAAGGTGGGCAGTGTTTTGCACTCCTTTAAGATTATAGGAAGGGCGTTCCACATTTTTACTGCATAGTTTGCAAACGAGTTTAACCCCTTGTTTGTGGTGCACCGCGGTTGAATGTGGTTCGTGGAGCTTCCTCTGGTGTTGTATGTGTGGACGTTGTTCACTTTTTGGAAGTATGTTGACAGGTACTTGGGTGTCTTTGTGGTGTAGCGTATCTTGAAGACCAGGCCCAGTGCAAGCTGCTGCACTCTGTCAACTACTCGTAGCCAATCAAGGCTCAAAAAATTAGCAGCGGTTAGATGTGTCCTAGGGTTGAGGCCTAGCAGAAGCCTAACCAGTTTATTTTGGGCTGTCTGGAGTCTTGTTTTATGGGCCTTTGTGGTTCTATAGTACCATGATGTTACGGCATAGTCGAAGTGACATTGAATGAGAGCTCCTGATAGGGTCCTCAGTGTGTTTTTACTGACAAGTGAGGATATCCTGTACAAGAATCTAGTTCTATGGTTCACTTTTTTGATTACTTTTGCTGCCATTTTATCTCCGGAAAGATTTGCCTCTAAGATGGAGCCCAGGTATGTAATATCCTCTTTTCTTGTGATATTAATGTTACCCACTTTTATTTTAAAATTTTCAGCCTTTCTGAGTTTAGATGGGGATCCGTATAGGATGGTTTCAGTTTTACCTAGGTGTATTGATAGTTTATTGTCAGCTAGCCAGATGCAGATTCTACTCAGTTCAGTGCTTAGCGCTTTTTCCACCTGCAATATGTCCCTGTCAGAGACCAGCAGAGCCGAGTCATCCGCGAACAGGAACAAATTGCAATCACATGCTGATGACATGTCATTCACATATATTAGGAACAGTAAAGGTCCCAATATGCTTCCTTGTGGAACGCCGCAGGTCACTGGGAGGGGGGGGGACAGTGTTCCGTTCACACTAACCACCTGTTCCCTCCCCTCTAAGTAGGATTGCATCCAGCTCACCGATGTTCTATCGAACCCAATTGCTTTCAGTTTATCTAACAATATGTGGTGATCTACTGTGTCGAAGGCCTTCTGGAGGTCCAGCATGACCATGCCGCAGTACTTGCCCGAGTCCACCTCATGGTTGATGTGGTCGTTCAAATAGAGAAGGCATGTGTCAGTGGAATGGGATGTTCTGAATCCTGATTGAAATTCATACATCAGATTTTTTTCGGTAAGGTACCTATCAACCTGTTCATAAACTATTTTTTCCATAAGTTTCGAGATGGAATTAAGAATAGAAACAGGTCGGTAGTTGCCTGGGTCTAATTTGCTTCCTTTTTTATACAGTGGGGTTACCCTTGCTATTTTAAAGTCAAGGGGGACGTGTCCCTGTTTGATGGAGAGGTTTATTATGTGGGTGATGATTGGGGTAATGGAGGCAGCTGAGTCTTTTAGAAATCTGGCTGGAATATTGTCATGGCCCGTGGCCATGTGCCGTTTCCCGCCACCATGATGCCCAGAGACCGCTTCATGGCAATGTCTGCCAATCTCCACATGAGCGATCCAACGGAAGATGTGGAGAATGACAGAAAAAGGGGCACTGAAGAATATGACCTCCTCCACTGGGTCAGACCACTGTATGGCATGATCAGGAACCGCTGCATGGCCATTTACCATCCCAGGCAACACATCTCTGTCGATGAGAGGATGGTCGCCACCAAGGCCCGCCGGTTGTCCATAAAACAGTACATGAGGGCAAAGCCCACCAAGTGGGGGCTGAAGTTTTTTGTTCTTGCCGATGTAAATGGCTATACCATCGACTACAGGCTCTACACCGGCAAGTCCAAGTTTGCCACTGGGAAGGGTCTGTCGTTTGATGTTGTGGCTGACCTGGTGAACAAGAACTTCCTGGGCTCTGGTTATCACATATATTGTGATAACTACTACACCAGCCCAGCCCTCTTCAGACACCTCGGCCAGCAGGGATTCGGGGCATGTGGAACCTACCGGCAGGGTAGAGTTGGCACTCCATCCTCTCAGGAGAATGCTGTGTGTAAAAGGTAATAACAGTAATAATAATACTATCTAGACAGAATAGTAATAATACATTAGATTTTATTTGTGAATTTTTAAACACCTCAAAGGTCACCACGAGGAACCATCCGGTGGATCAGGGATGGTAACCTGCTCTTTGTAAAGTGGATGGACACGAGAGAGGTGTCCATGTGCACCAATGTCCATCCAGTCTACACTGGCGAGACGGTACTGCGCTGGCAGAAGACAGGTATTGACATAATGCTGTAATGTAACCTTTTGTCAGTTGATGAATAAATGACAGGAGCAAAACACATTGAGTTACCATTGTGACAATGTGCACCCTCCTTTTCTCTCCCATCTATCTAGCTGATGGACAAAATGAGAGGGTCCCCATCCCCAGGCCCACAGCTGTCGGGGAGTATAATAAGTACATGGGGGGTGTTGATACATCTGACCAGATGCTGGGGACAAACTCTGTCCACCGCAAAACCAGGCGGTGGCCTATTACTGTGTTCCAGCACTTTGTGGACATTAGTTTGACAAACAGCTACATAGTCCACAAGGAGCTATGTAAAAGCAAGCAGGAGGTATGTAATTGTACTCTACTGTATTTTGCACTGTCCTGTCTTGTCCTTGCACCTTTTGTATGCTTGTCTACTTATTGTTATGCACCAACATTCCAAAGCAAATTACATGTATGTGTGAAAACCCCCGGCAAGAGTAAATCTGATTCTGATTCTGTTTCAGGGACACATGACACGCCAGGACTTCCAGGAGCAGCTGACTGCCCAGCTCCTGGGAGTGCCACTGCATGGCAGGCCGGAGAGGACCCCCAGCCAGGGCCATTTCCCTGTCCCTGTGAGCGACGGTCAGGGGAAGGGCAAGACCGTGAGAGCCACCCTGGGGAGAAAGAGGTGCACTCTGTGCAAAAGAAACACTCCTTGGAGATGTAGAGAGTGTGGTGTGGGCCTCTGCCTTCAACTCGACAGGAACTGTTTCACTCTGTACCACGACTGAGTACAGTAGGCCTGTCTGTATATAGTCGGTTCTAAATCATTTGTATATAGTCTGTTCTTAATCATTTGTATAGTCAATTTAATATTTCACTAAAAACCCTCTAAAATCAATTCCGTTTTTGTGTTTTTCTTCCCTCAAAACATTTCAGTAATGTCAGATATTGAAAGCTGAAGTAATCCTGACAAAAGGAGCAAAGCCATTTACTCACAGGACATTATCTGACATTTTTACAGCCAAAACATTACAACATACTTTTATTCTTGACTAAAAACCTATAAAACCCAATTCCGATTTTCTTTTTCCTCCATGTCACTAATCACTAGAATGGTCATTACTCTTGAACAATATAAGATATTTCTAACCTGTCTTCTATTCTGAATTGCCAACAGAATTGTGCATGCCTCATACCCTCTAACTTTCCTTCAAGCTTGTAAGTAAAATGGTTTAAAATGCAGTTTTCTGATGGAGTATGGCAGCCGGAGAAGATTTTTGTAAAGATTGCTGTGTGAAATCTGCTGGATAAAGGATAGTTATTCTCAAATAATAAAATAAATATTGATACCATTTAAAAGCCCTAGCTCTTCTCTTTAAAACGGTCATATCATTTTGGCTCTGTGATGTAATATGAAAACACCACAAATGTGCTTGTATCGGAATGCCATATTCCGGAATATGAAAATATGAATATATAATTAGGTCCAAAAGGGTTAAATAAATCGTTTTGGGATCAAATGTGGTGGTTATTATTATGGTGCATCACGTTCTCATGTTACGTTACAAGCGCTTTGAGTTGCATTTCATGTTCGATAGGCGCGAAATAAATAACGCTTTACTTACTTACTTACTTATTTACTGAAGTTGTGACAATCAGCATCAGGTGCGCATGCGCTAACCAGAAACATTTTTTTATTTAGAAGTTTTCCCTGTCCGGTAGGTGGCGGTAATGCGCCTCAAGTTGGTCGCAAACCGCCATTCAAATTGAAAAGAAGAAGGACGTTGTGACAATCAGCATCAAGTGCGCATGCGCTAGCCGCACAGAGACAACCAAAGCCAAGATGGCGTCCTCCATGGGTGGCAGCATGTTCCCCGGCCAGCAGCCCCCCGGGGGTCCTCACGGTGGTGTCGGCGGCCCTGGGGGGCCCAACCCGAACCCTAACCCTGGGGGGCTCCTGGCCCCAGCCCCGGGGGGGAGGAGCACGCTGGTGGACGAGCTGGAGGCCTCCTTCGAGGTGAGACGAGATGGTTCTGATCCACCCAGGGCTTCAGACAGAATAATCATAATAATAATAATAATAATAATATACATATAATCATATTTGTTTTTATTTGTATAGCAGCTTCTCCTGCAAACGATGCAGCTCAAAGTGCTCCAATCATTATATAATCATCATTTTATTAGATAGAGGGAGAGGGAGAGAGAGAGGGAGAGAGACGTTGCAGCTCAAAGTGCTCCAATCATTACATAATCATCATTTAATCATTTAGTAATTTAAAGGCAATATTAAAAAGATGAGTTTTTAGTCTTGACTTGAACATATGTGCTGAGGTTGCATCCCTAATGTAAACTGGCAGTGAGACACAATCTGGAGCATAACATGAGAATGCAGCCTCACCAAACCTCTTCTTTTGTACATGTGGTACACAGAGAAAACCAGCGTCAGAAGACCTGAGAGCTCTATTGGGCTGATATGCTAGCAGAAGACCTGAGAGCTCTATTGGGCTGATATGCTAGCAGAAGACCTGAGAGCTCTATTGGGCTGATATGCTAGCAGAAGACCTGAGAGCTCTATTGGGCTGATATGCTAGCAGAAGACCTGAGAGCTCTATTGGGCTGATATGCTAGCAGAAGACCTGAGAGCTCTATCGGGCTGATATGCTAGCAGAAGACCTGAGAGCTCTATTGGGCTGATATGCTAGCAGAAGACCTGAGAGCTCTATTGGGCTGATATGCTAGCAAAAAGCAGCTGAAAGATGATCTCATTTCGTCATGAGCCGTTCATTTCATCTCGGTCCTGCGTCATATTCTTAGTAATTAGATTGGTTGTCTTTCTTTTTATTTTTTAAATCCTTCATAATTTATTTTCTTTCCCACGGTGATTTGCTCTTATTTCTGTCTTTCTTTTCTTGCTGTGTTCTGAGTGAGTGAGCTGTGTGTCCTTCCTTGTGTCTTTGTTCTGTTTTGTTGTGCTATCTTATCGTTTTGCCCCCATGGATATGATTTTGTTTGTGGTTTCTCTGGTCTTATGTTACGCGTATGGCATACAGACAGACATGCTTATGACTCGTTATGCGTATAGTATGTATCTAATGTTACGGTGCATTTCCGTCTCTGCAGGCGTGCTTCGCCTCCCTGGTCAGTCAGGACTACGTGAACGGAACCGACCAGGAGGAGATCCGGACGGGTGAGGCTCGTCCGTCTGTCAGCTGTTTGCGTTAACGCTGAGAACTAAGGCTGCGTTCGTAAATACGCTCCGGAAACCTGATCAGCACTCATGGAATGCCTCTTGTCCAATACTTCAAATTATTTGGTCCCTTTGTGACGCTGAACCCAGTGTGCGCTCCGGCGCGCTCAGAGCGAATTTACGAACGCAGCCTGTGTTGTTGTTGTTGTTGTTGTTGTTGTTGTTGTTGTTGTTGCGTGCCGCTATGCTTCTTCTTCTCAACAGTGTGTTCACCTGTCTGTCTGTCTGTCTGTCTGTCACAGGTGTAAGACCAGTGTGTTCACCTGTCTGTCTGTCTGTCTGTCTGTCTGTCACAGGTGTAAGACCAGTGTGTTCACCTGTCTGTCTGTCTGTCTGTCTGTCACAGGTGTAAGACCAGTGTGTTCACCTGTCTGTCTGTCTGTCTCAGGTGTGGACCAGTGTGTTCACCTGTCTGTCTGTCTGTCTCATGTGTAGACCAGTGTGTTCACCTGTCTGTCTGTCTGTCTCATGTGTAGACCAGTGTGTTCACCTGTCTGTCTGTCTGTCTCAGGTGTAGACCAGTGTGTTCACCTGTCTGTCTGTCTGTCTGTCTCAGGTGTAGACCAGTGTGTTCACCTGTCTGTCTGTCTGTCTGTCTCAGGTGTAAGACCAGTGTGTTCACCTGTCTGTCTGTCTGTCTGTCTGTCTCAGGTGTAAGACCAGTGTGTTCACCTGTCTGTCTGTCTCAGGTGTAAGACCAGTGTGTTCACCTGTCTGTCTGTCTGTCTCAGGTGTAGACCAGTGTGTTCACCTGTCTGTCTGTCTCAGGTGTAAGACCAGTGTGTTCACCTGTCTGTCTGTCTGTCTGTCTGTCTGTCTCAGGTGTAAGACCAGTGTGTTCACCTGTCTGTCTGTCTGTCTGTCTCAGGTGTAAGACCAGTGTGTTCACCTGTCTGTCTGTCTGTCTCAGGTTGTAGACCAGTGTGTTCACCTGTCTGTCTGTCAAGTCAAGAGTCAAGAGTCACTTTATTGTCCCATCACTGGGAAATTTGTATTGGGCTTACACCCCACAGAAGCCGACAAAGAGCAACAGACAATACAGGATATTAGCACACAAACAGAACGGCGGACCTGATTAAAACAAGAGTGGGAATAAAATGATAAGCAAGATAAGTTACATTCATCTGGTGCAGTTTAAAAGTTTAACAGAAACGGGAATAAAATAATTTTTAAATCTATTTAATCTAGCGCGGGGGACTCTGAACCTCCTCCCAGAGGGCAGCAGTTCATACTCTGCATGTAGGACATGGGAGGGAGATTCATGAGAATTCTACTAGCCTGTCTGAGAGTAGCCTGTTCAAAAATAGACTGCAGGGATGAGTGGTCTTTCACCCCTATGATCTTCCATGCAGTCTGTATCAGTCGGACCAGTTTGGACCTTAGTTTTACAGATAGGTTACCAAACCAAGATGTAATGCCGTATCTGATGAGACTCTAAGACAGACTGGTAGAAAAGTAGCATACATTTTGGGTCAACACCATGAACTCTAAGGCGGCGTAGGAAGTGTAGACGTTGTTGTAATCTGCTACACAGGCTGTCTACATGAGTGCTCCAGGTGAGTGAGTTATCAATGAAAACCCCAAGATATTTGTAAGAGGCGACCTGAGAGATGGATTGTTTGTGGATGACCACAGGCCTGTGGTCCCCAACACCTCTGGGGTCGAACACCATCTCCTCAGTTTTCTTAACATTTAAAACCAGGCAGTTAACATCACACCATTTAACAAACCTCTGGATTTCAGAATAATAGTCATTTAGGTCACTGTCCTTTTTGATTAAAGCAAGGATGGCAGTGTCATCCGAAAATGTTATGATGCGGTTGCTAGGGTAGGTGCTTCTGCACTCGTTTGTGTATAAAGTAAAGAGCACAGGGGAACTGACTATACCCTGTGGAGCACCAGTGCTTATGGTTCTGGGTTCCGAAAGAGTGCCATTAACACTGACCCGCTGTGTGCGGTTAGTTAAAAAGGAGTGATACCATTTTATAATGAGGGGGGGGGACATTAAGCCCATTTAACTTCTCAATTAAAAGGTGCGGCTGTATCGTGTTAAAAGCAGAACTGAAATCAACGAATAGGAGTCGTGACATAGGAGGTAGGGTCCTCTAAGTGCTTAGATATGAAGTGCACCATGGCTGAGGTTGCATCATCTGTGCCTGTGTTACATCTATACACAAACTGAAAAGGATCCAGAGAGCAACTGACTGCATTTTTCACTTTACATATAATGAATTTTTCAAAACATTTCATTACAACAGATGTCAAAGCAACTGGTCGCAGGTCATTATTTTCCTTGCAGCTAGCCTTCTTAGGAACAGGAATAATGATAGCGTCTTTCCAGATGGACGGAACAGTGTGAGAGTCCAGAGACTTCTGGCAGATAGGACACCAGGCCTCAGCCAGCTCCTCACTGCAGGACTTTAGCATGAGCCCAGAGATGCCATCCGGTCCAGAGGACTTCCTAGGGCGGGTGTTAGCGAACAGTCTCTGTACCTCGCGCTGCTCAATGGTGATACTTGCTTCCAACTCAGGCAGCGCCTGAAGAGCCACTGTTCGCTCCATCGAGAAGTCGGCAGTCTCAAACCTGGCATAAAAATTGTTAAGTTCATTGGCTTTTTCACCCTCGTTTAGGACACTAAGGCACCTTTTAGCTGGGGCCATGTTAGTCATATGTTTCATGGAGTCCCATAGTTTTTTAGTGTTCATAGAAGAGCAGTGGGATTCAAATGTCTCTTTCTGTTTCCTCTTGGCCCCCCTTAATTTGTGATTCAGTTCTTTTTGGATGTTCCTCATGGCCAAAAGATCCTTATTCCTGAATGCAATTCTCTTCTGAACTATGCACTTTTTGATTTCCTTCGTGATATGGGATTTGTTGTTAGGGTACACAGTTATAGATTTCAGGGGTAACACGTTATCTCTGCAATACTTTATATAATCTGTAATAGTGTCAGTAGCCTCTTCAAGGTCCAGACCGTGAAAGAGGTCCCAGTCGGTACAGGAAAAGCAGCCTTTTAGGGTTTCAATGCCATCATCATTCCAGACATGAACTGTTTTAAGTCTCAGGTGTGGACCAGTGTGTTCACCTGTCTGTCTGTCTGTCTGTCTCAGGTGTGGACCAGTGCATACAGAAGTTCCTGGACGTGGCGCGGCAGACAGAGTGCTTCTTCCTGCAGAAGAGACTCCAGCTGTCTGTGCAGAAACCTGAGCAGGTGGTGAAGGAGGTACGACCGTCCTGTTAACATGTTAACACCCCTGTTAGAAAAGACAGGTGGCGTAGCGGGTTAAGCGTCGACCATGTAACCGCAGGGTCCCCGGTTCGAATCCCGGCCGAGGACATATCCTGCATGTCATCCCTCCTCTCTCTCTCACCCATCCTTACTGTCTAATTCTCCACTGTATCTATCAATAAAAATGAAAAATATGAGTGGGACTGCCCCACTCTGGAAAAATAACCCCCCCCCAAAAAAGGGGGAAAAAAGAAAGAGGTACGACCATCCTGTTAAAAAATACATTTCTACAACAGCATGTTTGGATACTGGATTCTGATTGGCTAGCAACAGTGGTAAATACCCCAACAACAACCCACAGTTCAGACCGCATCTCCAGTATCAACGCGCCTCCCAATCAACCTGATTAAGAACACCTGTGCTGACCTACGATGCAATGGTTGATCTGGTTTATGTGACTCTATTCTGTGGCGGAAGGATATATGTATTCTGAAACGACTAATGATTGTAAATACATTAATTTAATGTTACAACTGTGTATTTATTTGTGATATTATGTGGCGGCTGTTGTAGAAAAGCAATGTACCATGAGAGGAAGGGGGTTGTGGACTCATTTACCACTGTACAGGGTTGTGGCACGAGGCACAGGTGTTCTTAATCAGATTGATTGGGAGGCGTGCCATGCGTAAACATGTATGCCATGAGTCATTCAGCAGACACTATTATTATTATAATAAATGGGAAAAAAAAAGTTTTATTCAAAACAACGTGCTCTTCTTCTCTCTGTCTCTCTCTCTCTCTCTCTCTCTCCCTACCTCTCTCTGTGTCTCTCTCTCTCTCCCCCCCCCCATCATTCAGCAGACACAATTATTACAATAAATGAATATAACAAACATAATTATTCAAAACAACCCCCCCCAGGACGTGTCAGAGTTGCGTAACGAGCTGCAGAGGAAGGAGCTGCTGGTGCAGAAGCACCTGTCCAAGCTGCACCACTGGCAGCAGGTCCTGGAGGACGTGAGCGTGCAGCACCGCAACAAGCCCTCTGACCCGCCCCCCCCCCCCGGGCCCCTGGCCTTCCTGGAGCAGGCCTCCGCCAGCCTGCCCCCCGCACCCCTGAAGCAGAACTGACACACACACACTGACACACACACACACACTGACACACACACTGACACACACTGGCACACACACACTGACACACACACACACTCACATATACGCATACATGCATACATACATGCATACACACACACACACACACACACTTACTGACACACACTCACTGACACACACACACACTGACATATACGCATACATACATACATACTCACTGACACACACACTGTGTCTGTGTCTGAGTCTGTGTCTGTGTCTGAGCGGGCATCACTGTTTCATCACTGTGTAAATATTTCAGTAGGATGACTTCTTCTTTTTGTACCGAAATAATAAATAGATGTGTTTCTTTATGTGAAGTGTGTCTGTGTCTTATATAGTTGCTGTTATATAGAGATGGGGTGTTTACTCACTGGGAATGGGATGGATGTCTCTATGATAGATGATAGATGTCTCTATGACAGATGACAGATGTCTCTATGACAGATGATAGATGTCTCTATGATAGATGATAGATGTCTCTATGACAGATGATAGATGTCTCTATGACAGATGATAGATGTCTCTATGATAGATGATAGATGTCTCTATGATAGATGATAGATGTCTCTATGACAGATGTCTCTATGATAGATGATAGATGTCTCTATGACAGATGATAGATGTCTCTATGATAGATGTCTCTATGATAGATGATAGATGTCTCTATGATAGATGATAGATGTCTCTATGATAGATCAAATCAAATTTTATTTGTATAGCGTATTTCTTACAAGATGCAACTCAATGCGCTTCACACAATGAACATTTTCAGTCAATCAATCAATCAATACTGACAGAGCCGCGAGCAGGCAAAAGTAAAAACCTCTACACTAGCCAGGAAAATTCCCTTGCAGCCCTCTACACATAGAGCGACTACTAGCCAGTTTGCCTACCAGCACCCAGCGGTGGATCCCCACACCCCCCCCCGGGGAGCCCCCGCCGCTCCACACACCCAGCCCACCCCACCACCAGCACACCCGGCCCAGCCAAGCAAGCACAGACCAAAGAGGCCCCGCACAAGGACGGCCAAGCAGGTGCCCCGGTGGCGGAACAGACCAGGCACACGGGGCAGCCGGGGGCCCCCAAGGGGAGGCCAAGGACCACCGGCACAAAGCAAGCAAGCAAGGGCGAAAAACCTGTACACCATGTATCCAGGAAAAGTTCCTTGCATATTATCGGCGTACACACTGTCCATAAATTTAGTGTTATATCTGCATCGTTCTGCATCCAGCAAGGGCACAGGTCCTGCCAAAAGAGAATCTTAAGCACAGTTATGATGCAACAACACAATAAAGATGACAGCAATACAACCTGATGGTGGTCCTGGTACACCCTTGTACCGGTTCCAGTACTGCTCTAGGTGCTACTGGGAGCTCACAGTGCCTCATCAGCACCCGGGTCCTTTTTCCTGTCAACACAAATCTCAAAACACGAGTATGGTGTAATGGCCTAGTGATCCTAGTTCTATAATGTCCAATGTCTCCCTTAGTAGCAAAAGGCGACATTGAATAAGTAGGTTTTGAGGTCTCGCTTAAACATTTCCTGAGTTTTAGACATGCTAGATGTATCTATGATAGATGATAGATGTCGATGATAGATGTACAGTATCTATGATCGATGATAGATGTCTCTATGATAGATGACTCTATGACAGATGATAGATGATAGATGTCTCTATGATCGATGATAGATGTCTCTATGACAGATGATAGATGTCTCTATGACAGATGATAGATGTCTCTATGACAGATGATAGATGTCTCTATGATAGATGTCTCTATGACAGATGATAGATGTCTCTATGATAGATGATAGATGTCTCTATGATAGATGTCTCTATGACAGATGATAGATGTCTCTATGACAGATGATAGATGTCTCTATGACAGATGATAGATGTCTCTATGACAGATGATAGATGTCTCTATGATAGATGATAGATGTCTCTATGACAGATGATAGATGTCTCTATGACAGATGATAGATGTCTCTATGACAGATGATAGATGTCTCTATGACAGATGATAGATGTCTCTATGACAGATGATAGATGTCTCTATGATAGATGATAGATGTCTCTATGACAGATGATAGATGTCTCTATGACAGATGATAGATGTCTCTATGACAGATGATAGATGTCTCTATGACAGATGATAGATGTCTCTATGATAGATGATAGATGTCTCTATGACAGATGATAGATGTCTCTATGACAGATGATAGATGTCTCTATGACAGATGATAGATGTCTCTATGACAGATGATAGATGTCTCTATGACAGATGATAGATGTCTCTATGACAGATGATAGATGTCTCTATGACAGATGATAGATGTCTCTATGATAGATGATAGATGTCTCTATGACAGATGATAGATGTCTCTATGACAGATGATAGATGTCTCTATGACAGATGATAGATGTCTCTATGACAGATGATAGATGTCTCTATGACAGATGACAGATGTCTCTATGACAGATGATAGATGTCTCTATGATAGATGATAGATGTCTCTATGATAGATGTCTCTATGACAGATGATAGATGTCTCTATGACAGATGATAGATGTCTCTATGACAGATGATAGATGTCTCTATGATAGATGATAGATGTCTCTATGATAGATGATAGATGTCTCTATGACAGATGATAGATGTCTCTATGATAGATGATAGATGTCTCTATGACAGATGATAGATGTCTCTATGATAGATGATAGATGTCTCTATGATAGATGTCTCTATGACAGATGATAGATGTCTCTATGACAGATGATAGATGTCTCTATGACAGATGATAGATGTCTCTATGATAGATGTCTCTATGATAGATGATAGATGTCTCTATGATAGATGTCTCTATGATAGATGATAGATGTCTCTATGATAGATGATAGATGTCTGTATGACAGATGATAGATGTCTCTATGACAGATGATAGATGTCTCTATGATAGATGATAGATGTCTCTATGATAGATGTCTCTATGACAGATGATAGATGTCTCTATGACAGATGATAGATGTCTCTATGACAGATGATAGATGTCTCTATGATAGATGTCTCTATGACAGATGATAGATGTCTCTATGACAGATGATAGATGTCTCTATGACAGATGATAGATGTCTCTATGATAGATGTCTCTATGATAGATGATAGATGTCTCTATGATAGATGTCTCTATGATAGATGATAGATGTCTCTATGACAGATGATAGATGTCTCTATGACAGATGATAGATTGCTCTATGATAGATGATAGATGTCTCTATGATAGATGATAGATGTCTCTATGATAGATGATAGATAAAACACTTTGAGCTGCAACGTTTTCACGAAAAGTGCTATACAAATAATGGTTATTACTTATTATTATTATTATTATCAACACTGGGAAATGTATCAATGTTTAGCCTATTTGTTTACCCTACCATAGGATAGGCAAGGCGGGTTCCCCGTCTGCAATGCATCTGTTTGTTTTTTAAGGCTTCGACTTAATAGAAACATGTTGGTAATGGCAACAATGCCACAGCCTCATCTCCATTAATGAGGTTTAATGACAGGTCTAATGACAGGTTTAATGACAGGTTTAGTGACAGGTTTAATGACAGGTTTAATGACAGGTTTAATGACAGGTTTAACAGGTTTAATGACAGGTTTAATGACAGGTTTAACAGGTTTAATGACAGGTTTAATGACAGGTTTAATGACAGGTTTAACAGGTTTAATGACAGGTTTAACAGGTTTAATGACAGGTTTAATGACAGGTTTAACAGGTTTAATGACAGGTTTAATGACAGGTTTAATGACAGGTCTAATGACAGGTTTAATGACATGTTTAATGACAGGTTTAATGACAGGTTTAACAGGTTTAATGACAGGTTTAATGACAGGTTTAACAGGTTTAATGACAGGTTTAATGACAGGTTTAATGACAGGTTTAACAGGTTTAATGACAGGTTTAATGACAGGTTTAGTGACAGGTTTAATGACAGGTTTAATGACAGGTTTAATGACAGGTTTAATGACAGGTTTAATGACAGGTTTAGTGACAGGTTTAATGACAGGTTTAATGACAGGTTTAATGACAGGTTTAATGACAGGTTTAACAGGTTTAATGACAGGTTTAATGACAGGTTTAACAGGTTTAATGACAGGTTTAATGACAGGTTTAACAGGTTTAATGACAGGTTTAATGACAGGTTTAATGACAGGTTTAACAGGTTTAATGACAGGTTTAATGACAGGTTTAATGACAGGTCTAATGACAGGTTTAATGACATGTTTAATGACAGGTTTAATGACAGGTTTAACAGGTTTAATGACAGGTTTAATGACAGGTTTAACAGGTTTAATGACAGGTTTAATGACAGGTTTAATGACAGGTTTAACAGGTTTAATGACAGGTTTAATGACAGGTTTAACAGGTTTAATGACAGGTTTAATGACAGGTTTAATGACAGGTTTAATGACAGGTCTAATGACAGGTTTAATGACAGGTCTAATGACAGGTTTAATGACAGGTTTAATGACAGGTTTAATGACAGGTTTAATGACAGGTTTAATAACAGGTTTAATGACAGGTTTAATGACAGGTCTAATGACAGGTTTAATGACAGGTTTAACAGGTTTAATGACAGGTTTAATGACAGGTTTAACAGGTTTAATGACAGGTTTAATGACAGGTTTAACAGGTTTAATGACAGGTCTAACAGGTCTAATGACAGGTTTAATGACAGGTTTAATGACAGGTCTAATGACAGGTTTAATGACAGGTTTAATGACAGGTTTAATGACAGGTTTAACAGGTTTAATGACAGGTTTAATGACAGGTTTAACAGGTTTAATGACAGGTTTAATGACAGGTTTAATGACAGGTTTAACAGGTTTAATGACAGGTTTAATGACAGGTTTAACAGGTTTAATGACAGGTTTAATGACAGGTTTAACAGGTTTAATGACAGGTTTAACAGGTTTAATGACAGGTTTAATGACAGGTTTAATGACAGGTCTAATGACAGGTTTAATGACAGGTTTAATGACAGGTCTAATGACAGGTTTAACAGGTTTAATGACAGGTTTAACAGGTTTAATGACAGGTTTAACAGGTTTAACAGGTTTAATGACAGGTTTAATAACAGGTTTAATGACAGGTTTAATGACAGGTCTAATGACAGGTTTAATGACAGGTTTAATGACAGGTTTAATGACAGGTTTAATGACAGGTTTAACAGGTTTAATGACAGGTTTAATGACAGGTTTAACAGGTTTAATGACAGGTTTAATGACAGGTTTAATGACAGGTTTAACAGGTTTAATGACAGGTTTAATGACAGGTTTAATGACAGGTTTAACAGGTTTAATGACAGGTCTAACAGGTCTAATGACAGGTTTAATGACAGGTTTAATGACAGGTCTAATGACAGGTTTAATGACAGGTTTAATGACAGGTCTAATGACAGGTTTAACAGGTTTAATGACAGGTTTAACAGGTTTAATGACAGGTTTAACAGGTCTAATGACAGGTCTAATGACAGGTTTAATGACAGGTTTAACAGGTTTAATGACAGGTTTAACAGGTTTAATGACAGGTTTAATGACAGGTTTAACAGGTTTAATGACAGGTTTAATAACAGGTTTAATGACAGGTTTAATGACAGGTTTAATGACAGGTTTAATGACAGGTTTAATACCAGGTTTAATGACAGGTTTAATGACAGGTTTAATAACAGGTTTAATGACAGGTTTAATGACAGGTTTAACAGGTTTAATGACAGGTTTAATGACAGGTTTAATGACAGGATTAATGACAGGTTTAATGACAGGTTTAATGACAGGTTTAATGACAGGTTTAATGACAGGTTTAATGACAGGTTTAACAGGTTTAATGACAGGTTTAATGACAGGTTTAATGACAGGTTTAATGACAGGTTTAATAACAGGTTTAACAGGTTTAATAACAGGTTTAATAACAGGTTTAATGACAGGTTTAATGACAGGTTTAACAGGTTTAATAACAGGTTTAACAGGTTTAATGACAGGTTTAATGACAGGTTTAATGACAGGTTTAACAGGTTTAATGACAGGTTTAATGACAGGTTTAACAGGTTTAATGACAGGTTTAATGACAGGTTTAACAGGTCTAATGACAGGTCTAATGACAGGTTTAATACCAGGTTTAACAGGTTTAATGACAGGTTTAATGACAGGTTTAATGACAGGTTTAACAGGTTTAATGACAGGTTTAACAGGTTTAATGACAGGTTTAATGACAGGTTTAATGACAGGTTTAATGACAGGTCTAATGACAGGTTTAATGACAGGTTTAATGACAGGTTTAATGACAGGTTTAACAGGTTTAATGACAGGTTTAACAGGTTTAATGACAGGTCTAACAGGTTTAATGACAGGTTTAATGACAGGTTTAACAGGTTTAACAGGTTTAATGACAGGTTTAATGACAGGTTTAACAGGTTTAATGACAGGTTTAATGACAGGTTTAATGACAGGTTTAATGACAGGTTTAATGACAGGTTTAATGACAGGTCTAATGACAGGTTTAATGACAGGTTTAATGACAGGTTTAATGACAGGTTTAACAGGTTTAATGACAGGTCTAACAGGTTTAATGACAGGTTTAATGACAGGTTTAATGACAGGTTTAACAGGTTTAATGACAGGTCTAACAGGTTTAATGACAGGTTTAATGACAGGTTTAATGACAGGTTTAATGACAGGTTTAACAGGTTTAATGACAGGTTTAATGACAGGTTTAACAGGTTTAATGACAGGTTTAATGACAGGTTTAATGACAGGTTTAACAGGTTTAATGACAGGTCTAACAGGTTTAATGACAGGTTTAACAGGTTTAATGACAGGTTTAATGACAGGTTTAATGACAGGTTTAACAGGTTTAATGACAGGTTTAATGACAGGTTTAATGACAGGTTTAACAGGTTTAATGACAGGTTTAACAGGTTTAATGACAGGTTTAATGACAGGTTTAACAGGTTTAATGACAGGTTTAACAGGTTTAATGACAGGTTTAATGACAGGTTTAACAGGTTTAATGACAGGTTTAATGACAGGTTTAATGACAGTCTCAGTTGTGTAGTCTCCCACAGCTAGAGGGAGGCAGCGCGTCTGCCCAGGCTCGGTCCAGCCAGAGGAGCGTCTTTGCGGACAGAAACTCCTTGTTCGTGTTTAGGGGGGGCTGTGTTCGTGTTTAGGGGGGGCTGTGTTCGTGTTTAGGGGGGGCTGTGTTCGTGTTTAGGGGGGCTGTGTTCGTGTTTAGGGGGGGCTGTGTTCGTGTTTAGGGGGGGCTGTGTTCGTGCGTCTTAATCAGCGGCAGGAAAAATAACAGCGCCTTTCCCACCCCCGACACCCCGACACCCCATCATCCACACCTGGGGGACACGAACAACCACCGACCTGTCCTGACTGCGGCATCGGGTGTCGTCAACCCCCGTGTAGCCTGCCTGGCGTAGTGCGTGTGTCACCGTGGAGAACAACGCCGTGCGTTGCAAGCCCGTATGCAACAACGCCGTTTATTGTAGGAGGCAACGCCGTTTATTATAGGAGTTATTATAGGAGACTGCTGCTGTGGACTGGATGGAGATCGTCGCCTCATCGCCTTAAACATCGGGGTGGGGGTCTGGGTCTGGGTCTGGGTCTGGGTGGGGGTCTGGGTGGGGGTCTGGGTGGGGGTCTGGGTCTGTTCGTGGAGAAGAAGACGTCCGTGTGGATATGGAATGGTGCACACCGCCGCCCCCAGCTTTCAGCCTCTGAAACGCCCCGACGACATGCAGGACATCCATCCCCTGTAAGGCTGCACGGTGGTGGGGAGGGAGGGAGGGAGGGAGGGAGGGGAGGGAGGGAGGGAGGGAGGGAGGGAGGGAGGGAGGGAGGGGAGGGAGGGTGGGAGGGAGGGAGGGGAGGGAGGGGAGGGAGGGTGGGAGGGAGGGAGGGAGGGTGGGAGGGAGGGAGGGTGGGAGGGAGGGTAGTGTTGAAAAAGCATTTGTGGGCCGATCCGGGGGGATGTTGAGAGCGAGGAGGATGCGGTGGTGGTAGTGTGTGATGTGGGTGGTAGTGTGTGATGTGGGTGGTAGTGTGTGTGTGTGTGTGTGTGTGTGTGCATGCTTGAAGGGGGTGGCTGCTGTGTGTGGGGGGTTGCTGTATGTGTGTGTGTGTGTGGGGGGGGGGGGGGTCTGTAATTTGCAAGTGTGATGGGATGTCTTCAAATGCAATTAATTGTCAATTAGGCAGTGATGTATCGTTAGGTTAATAACCCAGCTTTACAATCCAACATGATGGGTTAAACATTGTGTGTGTGTGTGTGTGTGTGTGTGTGTGTGTGTGTGTGTGTGTGGCAGGTGTACCAGGCTGTCACACACGCCCCTGGACTCTAAGGAGGAGGAGGGGGAGAAGCAGCCTGTCACCCTCAACCCCCAACACATGAAGAAGGCCTTCACTGTAATGAACCAACTACGCAGGTGACAGACAGACAGACAGACACACAGACAGACAGACACACAGACACACAGACAGACAGACAGACAGACAGACAGGCCTTCACTGTTATGAACCAGCTACGCAGGTGACAGACAGACAGACAGACAGGCCTTCACTGTTATGAACCAGCTACGCAGGTGACAGACAGACAGACAGACAGACAGGCCTTCACTGTTATGAACCAGCTACGCAGGTGACACACAGACAGACAGACAGACAGACTCTCTCTCTCTCTCTCTCTCCCCCCCCCCCAGTCAGAGCCTGTTGTGTGATGTCACCATAGCAGCGGAGGACGTAGAGATCTCTGCCCATCGCGTGGTGCTGGCTGCTGGGAGCCCATACTTCCACGCCATGTTCACAGGTAGGGGTGTGTGTGTGTGTGTTTGTGTGTGTGTCTGTGTCTGTGTGTGTGTGTGTGTGTGTCTGTGTCTGTGTGTGTGTGTGTGTGTGTGTGTGTGTGTGTCTGTGTCTGTGTCTGTGTCTGTGTGTGTGTGTGTGTGTGTCTGTGTCTGTGTCTGTGTGTGTGTGTGTGTGTGTGTCTGTGTCTGTGTGTGTGTGTGTGTGTGTGTGTGTAGGGGAGATGGCAGAGAGCAGAGCTAAGCGTGTGTGTGTGTGTGTGTGTGTGTGTGTGTGTGTGTAGGGGAGATGGCAGAGAGCTAAGCGTGTGTGTGTGTGTGTGTGTGTGTGTCTGTGTGTGTGTGTGCAGGGGAGATGGCAGAGAGCAGAGCTAAGCGTGTGTGTGTGTGTGTGTGTGTGTGTGCAGGGGAGATGGCAGAGGGCAGAGCTATGTGTGTGTGTGTGTGTGTGTGTGTGCAGGGGAGATGGCAGAGAGCAGAGCTAAGCGTGTGTGTGTGCGTGTGTGTGTGTGTGTGTGTGTGTGTGCAGGGGAGATGGCAGAGAGCAGGGCTAAGCGTGTGCGTATCAGGGAGGTGGACGGCTGGACTCTGGGTCTGCTGGTGGATTACATCTACACCTCCACGCTGCACGTAACCGAGGACAACGTCCAGGTACACACACACACATCTACACCTCCACGCTGCACGTAACCGAGGACAACGTCCAGGTACACACACACACACACACACACACATCTACACCTCCACGCTGCACGTAACCGAGGACAACGTCCAGGTACACACACATCTACACCTCCACCCTGCACGTAACCGAGGACAACGTCCAGGTACACACACACACACATCTACACCTCCACGCTGCACGTAACCGAGGACAACGTCCAGGTACACACACACACACACACACATCTACACCTCCACACTGCACGTAACCGAGGACAACGTCCAGGTACACACACACACACACACACACACACACACACATCTACACCTCCACGCTGCACGTAACCGAGGACAATGTCCAGGTACACACACATCTACACCTCCACCCTGGACGTAACCGAGGACAACGTCCAGGTACACACACACACACACACACACATCTACACCTCCACGCTGCACGTAACCGAGGACAACGTCCAGGTACACACACACACACACACATCTACACCTCCACGCTGCACGTAACCGAGGACAACGTCCAGGTACACACACACACACACACATCTACACCTCCACGCTGCACGTAACCGAGGACAACGTCCAGGTACACACACACACACACACATCTACACCTCCACGCTGCACGTAACCGAGGACAACGTCCAGGTACACACACACACACACACATCTACACCTCCACGCTGCACGTAACCGAGGACAACGTCCAGGTACACACACACACACACATATCTACACCTCCACGCTGCACGTAACCGAGGACAACGTCCAGGTACACACACACACACACATATCTACACCTCCACGCTGCACGTAACCGAGGACAACGTCCAGGTACACACACGCACACACACATCTACACCTCCACGCTGCACGTAACCGAGGACAACATCCAGGTACACACACACGCACACACATCTACACCTCCACGCTGCACGTAACCGAGGACAACGTCCAGGTACACACACACACACATCTACACCTCCACGCTGCACGTAACCGAGGACAACGTCCAGGTACACACACACACACACACACACACACACACACATCTACACCTCCACGCTGCACGTAACCGAGGACAACGTCCAGGTACACACACACACACACACACACACCAAACTGTATGGCCCTCTCTGTCCGAGTGTTTCTCTCTGTCTGTCTTCCTCATATCTCTTTTTATCTCTCTTGTGTTTGTTTGTTTGTATATTACTCGTGTGTGTGTGTGTGTATGCGTGTGTGTGTGTGTGTGTGTGTGTATGCGTGTGTGTGTGTGTGTGCATGCATGCGTATATGCGTGCGTGCGTGCATGCGTGTGTGTGTGTATGCGTGTGTGTGTGTGTGTGTGTGTAGGTGCTGCTGCCTGCTGCGGGGCTGCTGCAGCTGGCGGAGGTGCGGAGGGCGTGCTGCGACTTCCTGTGCGCCCAGCTGCACCCCTCCAACGTGCTGGGCATCAGGGCCTTCGCCGACCTGCACGCCTGCTGCATGCTGCTGGCACAGGCCAACACATACGCAGGTCTGGGGGGCGGGGGGAGTGGGAGAGGGAGTGGGTGTATGTGGGTGTGTAGGTCAGTGTGTAGGAGGTTGGGTAGGAGGTTGGGTAGGACGGTGTGTGTGTGTGTATGGGTGGGGGTGTGTAGTTGTGTGTGTGTAGTTGTGTGTAGGTGGTTGGGTGTGGGAGTGGGTGGGGGGGGGGGGGGAGGTTGGTTGGGTAGGTGGATGTTGAAGGGGGAGAGGAGAGACTGAGAGGGGAAGGGAGGGAGGGTAGATGTCCTGTCCTGTCCGCGTCCTAACGATTCCCACCGTAGTTGGGGTAGACCATGCCCACGCCACGCCAACTTCTGGAATATGTAGGGGTGTTCTCTGTATCTTGTTCTTCACGTAACACGGGGTGCACGATTAGATATAGGTTACCCATCTCTGTATGCAACTCGGCGGCGCCTATTCTTAGTGTCAGTGATTGTGTTTGTGTTTGAGAAAAAGAAAAAAAAAACACCCCTTCATATTCAAGAAGTTGGCGTGGTCTACCCCAACTACGGTGGGAATAGTTAGGACGCGTCCTGTCCTGGCCACCAGGGGGAGTAAAGGTTGAAGGTGTAGTGTTTGTTTGTTTGTTTGTTTGTTTGTTTGTTTGTTTATTAGGATCCCCATTAGCTAATGCCATGAGATTAGCTAGTCTTCCTGGGGTCCGACACAAAAAAGACACTTCTCTGAGGTGGTGT
>NC_137688.1:736945-744445 GCF_963989245.1 Nansenia antarctica | reverse complement strand
ATTGAGCGTCAACGTTTTTACATTATATTATGTTCTGTGAGATGGAACCTTTGTATTTTATTAATTACTAACTCAAAAATGTCAACATTTAAAAAACAACAACACCACACAGGCATTAATAAACACCTAATGGATCAGATTATGTAAAAAACTCAATTTTGACAAAAATGGAGATAGAACCTTATAATTCTAACATCACAAACTATTAGGTGTCTTTTTATCCCCCCCCCCCCACCCTATACTCTTTTAATCTTGCTGCTGCTAGAAGGTTTAGAGAAATGTATCCCTCTGGGATGAATAAATAAAGAACTTCAGAACTTCAGCTTGCTGAGTGTAGATGTTATTGACCCCAGCAGCAGCCCTCCTCTGAGTGTTCAGCCTCCCCAGGCTCTGGCTTGTCATTTGTCTCATGTAAATGATGTTGTTGAGGGGCGGCTGTGGCTCAGGAGGGAGAGCCGGCGTCTAATGATCGCCACATGTCGAGGTGTCCTTGGGAAAGACACTGAACACCCAAATTGCTCCCAATGAGCCTTAGCATGGTAGTTTGCCACCGTCGGTGTGTGGATGGGTGAGTGAGTGGGTGAATGAGAGGCCGTTGTAAAGCGCTTTGGAATAAGGCGCTATATCAAAAACAAGAAAGAGACACAAATAGATATAAATAGATATAAATAGATATAAATAGGGGGATATACCTAAAAGTAATCGGTAGGAATCTGAGTATGTATCTATAAGTTTACATAATAGATACATACTCAGATTCCTACCAATTACTTTGAGGTATATCCCCCTATTTATAGCTATTTATGTGTATTTATAGCTATTTATGTGTATTTATGTCTCATTCTTGTTTTTTATTATCTTAGGATTGTGTTTTTATTGTTAGCCACTAGGGTTTGCACTTCAATTTCGTTGTACCCATACAATGACAATAAATATCATTCATTCATTCATATAAGTAAGTAAGTAAAGCTTTATTTATATAGCCTAGCACCTTTCATACAAGAAGAAATGCAGCTCAAAGTGCTTTACAACAGGAAAAAGATACATAAAGTGAATATTAAAACATATATTAAAACATATACAAGCATAGAATGAATATAAAAGCAGGGGAAAACAGTAAAAAGAAAAGGTAAAGATAAAATACAATAAAAATAAATGTAAAAAATGGAAACAATGTACAACCTCTGCCTTAACGCTTAGTAACCTTAGTAACCGCCTTAGTAACCGCCTTAGTAACCGCCTTAGTAACCTTAGTAACCGCTGTCCATCTCCTCATCAGCAGAACACATTACAGTTTCTTTCTTTTGCACTTACTCAATCAAACCTTCTGACAGCGTACAATCACCTCTTTCTCATCGATCCAGCAGCGTCAGATCACAGTATTTTAACCAACATTTATACCGTTTGTTTTTACAATATAAGTCAGTCCGTTAACACTAGAACAGCCGTGCCTTTTTTACCTACTATGAATGAATGAATGAATGGTCTTTATTGTCATTGATATAGTACAGGTACCAAACAACGAAATTTGGGAGGGGGGGGGCTCCCCTGGTGCTAGGAAAGAAAATAAAAATAAAATAAAAAAATAAAAGGAAGGGAAAGGAGCTGGTTTACACAAATAAAGGCTATGTACACTATCCACTATGCTATACTGTACAAATAAAACACTGTGCTGTACTCTATGCTATGCTATACCTATTCTATGCTATACCTACCTATGCTATGCTATACCTACCTAAATTTCCTATTTCTCTGCAACCTTATGTACCCTAGGGTTGTCATATTGCACATAGTGTTAATACAGCTATAAGAGCTGCCTCAGGGGTCAAATGACCATAGACTTTACAAGCCGGTTGTTAAGTCGTGACGTGTTTCCGGGTCCAAAGTTGGCTGAGGCGCTGTCTTCGAAATGCAATAATAATAATAATTAATTATATTTATATAGCGCTTTTCCGAGGCTCAAATACCCTGACAATATGGGGAAAACGGGAAAGTGCTGTGTCCCTTGTTGTATGAATAGATCCGAGTCTAAAAAACGATTGAACTGTCATTCTACCGCTGTAGTACCCTGGTACTCTGGTGCGGAGAATTTCTGGTTTGGACCCGGAAATTGCAAAACGTCACGTTTGACGTCAGACTTAACAACCGAATGTGAAGTTGCTCACGGAACTGCCGAAGAGTTCCGGAACCCTCACTAAACCAACTGTTTTTATTTGATGTGGTATTCTACCTAGCAACAATACTTTGATTGGCTACGAAATACCCATGGCTGCTCTAGTGTTAACTATGTTGTTGTCCGTACACCACCAGCCCCCTCCCCCAGACGCACCCCGGTACCCACAGAGACGCTGCAGCCAATCAGAGCAGAGATGGAGGTGAACGCCACCACCGCCAGCGCCATCCTCGGCTCCGCCTACCTGGCGGTGGAGTACGTGGACGCGGCGTTGCCTAGCAACCCCCTGGCCCCGTCCCTGCAGCACGCCTGGGGCTACGTCCTGGACAACTACACCAAGTTCCAGGTGGCCACCTGGGGCTCGCTGCTCGTCCACGAGCTCATCTACTTCCTGTTCTGTCTGCCCGGCTTCCTGTTCCAGTTCATGCCCTTCATGCAGAAGTACAAGATCCAGCAGGTAGGGGGGGGGAGGTGTGGGGTAGGGGGGTGTGTGTGTGTGGGAGTGTGTGTGTGTGTGTGTGTGTGTGTGTGTGTGTGTGTGTGTGTGGGAGTGTGTGTGTGGGAGTGTGTGTGTGCGTTTTTCACGGTTTTGTCAGTTTTCGATGGCAGTGGCAGTTTTTTTAAGATGCTCTCTTTCTCTCTCTCCGTGTGTGTGTGTGTGTGTGTGTGTGTCTGTGTGTGTGTGTGTCTGTGTGTGTGTGTGTGTCTGTGTGTGTGTGTGTGTGTGTCTGTGTCTGTGTCTGTGTCTGTGTCTGTGTGTGTGTGTGTGTGTCTGTGTCTGTGTCTGTGTCTGTGTCTGTGTCTGTGTCTGTGTGTGTGTCTGTGTCTGTGTCTGTGTCTGTGTCTGTGTCTGTGTCTGTGTCTGTGTCTGTGTCTGTGTCTGTGTCTGTGTCTGTGCGTGTGCGTGTGCGTGTGCGTGTGCATGTGTGTGTGTGTGTGTGCGTGCGTGCGTCTGTCTGTGTCTGTGTCTGTGTGTGTGTGTGTGTGTCCAGGATAAGCCAGAGACGTGGGAGAAGCAGTGGAAGTGTTTTAAGATGCTGCTGTTCAACCACTTCTGCATCCAGCTGCCTATGATCTGTGGGACGTACCACTTCACTGAGTTCTTCAACATCCCCTACGACTGGGAGTCTATGCCCCGCTGGTAGGTCACACATGTCCTTATCTGTTCTGTTTCTATCTTTATTTAATGGGTTATAACTGTTGTTATTGTGATGGGTTACCCCACGCACTGCCTGAAGTTTCTCCTGGTAGCGCACACACACACACACACACACACACACACACACACACACACACACACTCACACACACACACACACACACAAATATGATACTTCCTTGACAATTGATGGTCTGACCCCCTTCTTTTTCTTCTCCTCCCTCCCTCTCTCCCTTCCCTTCTCCCCCCCCCTCCCATCCTCCCTCCCTCTCTCCCTCCCTCCCCCCCCCCTCCCTCTCCCTCCCTCTCCCCCCCCCCCCCCTCCCTCCCTTCCCCTCCCTCCCCCCCCCTCCCTCCCTCCCCCCTCCCCCCCTCCCCAGGCCCTACCTGTTAGCTCAGTGTCTGGGCTGTGCCATCATCGAGGACACCTGGCACTACTTCCTGCATCGGGCGCTGCACCACCGCAAGATCTACAAACACATCCACAAGGTCCACCACGAGTTCACCGTGAGTCTCACACACATACACACACACACACACACACACACTCACACACACACACACACACACACACACACACACACACATCCACAAGGTCCACCACGAGTTCATCGTGAGTCACACACACACACACACACACACACACACATACACACACACACACACACACACACACACACACACACACACATCCACAAGGTCCACCACGAGTTCATCGTGAGTCACACACACACACACACACACACACACACATACACACACACACACACACACACACATCCACAAGGTCCACCACAAGTTCACCGTGAGTAAAACCCTGGGAAGAGCCGCTGGCCAATTCCATCAGTCCAACCATGACCTCTGAGCCCCGACAATCTGGCTTCAGATCCCACCACAGCACGGAAACCGCCCTCATTAAAATCACCAATGATATCCTCATTGCTGCTGACTCGGGCCGTTTCAGTATCCTCATCCTCCTGGACCTCTCTGCTGCCTTCGACACTGTCTCCCACACCACCCGCCTCAACCGCCTCTCCACCCACCTGGGTGTCACTGGCACAGCCCTCTCCTGGTTCACATCATACCTCTCCAACAGGGAACAGTTTGTCTCCATCCACGGCACAAGCTCCCCCCCAGCCCCAGTCAACCAAGGCGTGCCTCAAGGCTCTGTACTCGGACCCCTCCTCTTCACCATCTACATGCTCCCCCTCGGCCAGATCCTCCGTCGTCACGGCCTCAACTACCACTGCTACCCTGACGACACCCAAATCTACCTCAGCTCCACCCCATCCTCTCCGCTCCCCCCCAGTCCCTCATCAACTGCCTGCATGAAATAAAAACCTGGGTGGCATCTAACCTTCTCAAACTCAACAGTAAGAAAACATCACCCCCACCCTCATTCACCTCCACTGGCTCCCGGTCAAGTTCCGCATCACATACAAAATCCTCCTCCTCACCTACAAATCCCTCCACGCCTGCGCCCCCCAGTATCTAACTGACCTCCTCTCCCAACACACCCCTTCCCGGAACCTGCGGTCCGCAGACATGGGCCTGCTCTCCACCCCCCGCACCAACCTACGGACCTTAGGGGGGCAGAGCTTTCAGTGTGGCAGCTCCCACCCTCTGGAACTCTCTCCCCACAGCGATCCGCAACGCCCCTACCCTGGACTCCTTCAAATCAGCCCTCAAAACCCACCTGTTCTCCAAGGCCTTTGGCCTCTAGTCTAGTTTGTCACTCTCGTTGTCTTTGTTTTTCTGTTCTGTCTGTCTGTCTGTCTGACTGTCTGTCTATGAAATCTGTTTAGCGTCCTTGGGTTTCAGAAAGAAAGGCGCTATATAAATCTAAGATATTATTATTATTATTATTATTATTATTATTATTATTGTCTCTGTGCTACTCACACACACCCCCCTCCCTCCCCCCTGTAACCCCCCCCCCTACCCCCTACCCCCCCCAGTCTCCATTCGGCATGCAGGCGGAGTACGCCCACCCCATGGAGACGGTCATCCTGGGCGCGGGGTTCTTCATCGGCATCATGGTGTTCTGTAACCACGTCACGCTGCTGTGGGCCTGGGTGGCCATCCGCCTGCTGGAGACCATCGACGTGCACAGGTACACACACACACACACACACACACACACACACACAGGTACGCACAGGTATGCACACACACACACACACATACACACATACAGGTACGCACACACGCACACACACAGTTACACACACACACACACACACAGGTACGCGCACACACACACACACACACACACACACACACACACAAGTACACACACACACACACACACAGGTACACACACACACACACACACAGGTACACACACACAGGTACACACACACACAGGTACACACACACACACCTGATTTGGGCCTAGTTGCTGGTGCCGAGAGGTTAAATAAATGATTACCTGTCTCAGTTTCACCTCTCTACACTATGTGAGTGTGTGTATGTGAGTGTGTGTATGTGAGTGTGTGTATGTGAGTGTGTGTGTGTGTGTGTGTGTGTGTGTGTGAGTGTGTGAGTGTGTGAGTGTGTGAGTGTGTGAGTGTGTGAGTGTGTGTATGTGAGTGTGTGTATGTGAGTGTGTGTATGTGAGTGTGTGTATGTGAGTGTGTGTATGTGAGTGTGTGTGTGTGAGTGTGTGTATGTGAGTGTGTGTGTGTGAGTGTGTAAGTGTGTGTATGTGAGTGTGTGTTCTTTTTATCTTTTTGAAAGCTCAGATTAATCTAACCTAATCTAATCTGTATGTGATGTAATATAGCATATATACTAAGTGTATGTACTCCAGTGATATAACGGTGTTGTACACCAGATTGGCCACCAGGGGGCATCAGAGTGACACACAGCAGCCAACGAATCAGAATCAGAATCAGAATGTCTTTTATTACATTCTGGATGTTCCATACAGTCCATGTACGGATACAAGGAGTAACCTTCTTGGTTGCAGGTTGAATTAGGCTTTGGCATTGCATTAGAAATACCAAATCAACAATAGAATAATGGATGGAATGGATATGATAAAGGATATAAACTGTAATCAATAATAGCTGTATATACAATAGCATCAGAGGGTCAATACCAGTATAGGTCATAGAATAGCTTGTCCTGAGTACTGAACTAATAGGTGTTTCTATATGTATTAACATTTCATGTTTAAATAGATAACAAACTATTCTCTCTCTTTTGCCTCTCCTCTCCTCCCCCCTTCTCTTCTCTCTCTCCCCCCTATCCCCCTCCCCCCTTCCCCCTTTCCCCCCCTATCCCCTTCCCCCCTATCCCTCTCTCTCCCCCTCTCTCCCCCCCCCTCCCCTCTCTCTCCCCCCCCTCCCCTCTCTCTCCCCTCCCTCCCCCCCTCTCTCTCCCCTCCCTCCTCCCCCCCCTCCCCTCTCTCCCCCCCCCCCTCCCCTCTCTCTCCCCTCCCTCCTCCCCCCCCTCCCCTCTCTCCCCCTCCTCCCCCCCTCTCTCTCTCCCCTCCCCCCCCTCTCTCTCCCCCCCCCTCCCCTCTCTCTCCCCTCCCCCCCCTCTCTCTCCCCCCCCCTCCCCTCTCTCTCCCCTCCCTCCCTCCCCCCCCTCTCTCTCCCCTCCCCCCCTCCCCTCTCTCTCCCCTCCCCCCCCCCCTCTCTCTCCCCTCCCCCCCTCCCCTCTCTCTCCCCTCCCTCCTCCCCCCCCTCCCCTCTCTCTCCCCTCCCTCCCTCCCCCCCCCTCTCTCTCCCCTCCCTCCCCCCCTCTCTCTCCCCTCCCTCCTCCCCCCCCTCCCCTCTCTCTCCCCTCCCTCCCTCCCCCCCCCTCTCTCTCCCCTCCCCCCCTCCCCTCTCTCTCCCCTCCCCCCTCCCCCCCCCTCTCTCTCTGTAGTGGTTATGACATCCCTATGAACCCGCTGCACCTGATCCCGTTCTACGCCGGCACGCGTTTCCACGACTTCCACCACATGAACTTCGTGGGGAACTACGCCTCCACCTTCACCTGGTGGGACCGCCTGCTGCACACAGACCACCTGTACAACACACACCTGGACCGCCTGCAGGACAGGAAGGAGCAGTGAGACACACACACACACACGCGTACGTAAGCTAGCATACATACATACATACATACATACACACACACACACAGGTACGTAAGCTAGCATACATACATACATACAT
>NC_137688.1:711421-728921 GCF_963989245.1 Nansenia antarctica | reverse complement strand
CACCTGTCACTCACCTGTCACTCACCTGTCACTCACCTGTCAATCACCTGTCACTCACCTGTCACTCACCTGTCACTCATAGGGTTGGGTACCGTTTGGGTTTTATCCGGTACCGGTACCTAACCGATACTTTAAAAACGGTACCGGTACCAAAACGGTACTTAATTCGGTACTTTAGATTTTTTTAAATGACATATATATATATATAATAATAACACGGTCGACAACATTAAACAGCTTTTCACTTTTTTATTGCTGAGGCACAATATATATTAGTTAAATATACACTCAAATTAAAATAAATGAAAATAAAACTCCTGAGCCTTGGGGACTCCATTAAGCTGGGGGTGCCTATCGTTGGTACTGATGTCGAATACGAGTACACACTTGTTCGGCAGCCCCTCAAGGACATCAGAATATTCTTAGAAAAGGGATCTAGTGAAGAGGCCTGCATAGCCCCCAGAACCAAGAAGACCAAGAGGAAATATAACTCTGATGAACTGGAGCCCTCCACCTCGTCAAAATCCAAACTCTGTTGCCGCTCAGCTACTACTACTCCCCTCCCCCTCTCTGGTCCATGATGACATGACGATTTATTTTTCAGACACAGTAGTAGGATAAGGATATATCTACATGATATATACATGATCTGACACAGTACCCGAATATCAGGAGATCCCCGATCATGTTGTCCACCTCGCAGAGACGCAGCCACACATCCGCACTACGTCATCAACAGACGCGTCGAATCCTGGAGTGCACTGTCCAATCAAAGGCTTGCGTTCGTAAACTCGCTCTGAGAGCGTCGCAGCGCACACTGGGCCCGACGTCATAAGGGGAGCAAGTCATTTGATTGGACAGAAGGCATTCCACGAGTGGTGATCAGAATTACAGAACGAGTTTACGGAACGCACCCATAAGTCGAGCGTCGCGTTACGCCAACCCGCTAGCGGAAGTTGCTATTAGCAACCTTCTCGTTATCCTTCCGTACTCGCTGCTTTCACTGAGTGGAAATGTAACAGGCGATGTGACGTCACGAGTCACCAGTTGACACCGGACACCAGGGGGCGAGATAGAAAAGTACCGAAATGAGGTACCGAAATCTCCTTTGCGATTCGGTACGGGTACATACCGAATGTAAAGTAACCGGTACTTACCGGTACCGATTTTCGGTACCCAACCCTAGTCACTCACCTGTCACTCACCTGTCACTCACCTGTCACTCACCTGTCACTCACCTGTCACTCACCTGTCACTCACCTGTCACTCACCTGTCACTCTCCTGTCACTCTCCTGTCACTCACTTGTCACTCTCCTGTCACTCACCTGTCACTCACCTGTCACTCAATATCTGTCTGTCTGCCTCTCTATCCATCCATCCATCCATCCATCCATCCATCTATCTATTTATTGATGATGTATTGGTGATGTATTGGTGATGTATTGATGATGTATTGATGATGTATTGATGATGTATTGGTGATGTATTGATGATGTATTGATGATGTATTGATGATGTATTGGTGATGTATTGGTGATGTATTGATGATGTATTGATGATGTATTGATGATGTATTGGTGATGTATTGATGATGTATTGATGATGTATTGATGATGTATTGGTGATGTATTGGTGATGTATTGATGATGTATTGATGATGTATTGATGATGTATTGATGATGTATTGGTGATGTATTGATGATGTATTGGTGATGTATTGGTGATGTATTGATGATGTATTGGTGATGTATTGATCATGTGTTTTGGCTCCAGACCACCTGTGGGTGCTGTTCCCTGACGTTGTCATGGTGATGGCCTCTGAAGTTGCTGTGGATGTCGTCAAGCACGCCTTCATCACCAAGTTCAACGACATCACAGCCGACGTGAGTGTGTGTGTGTGTGTGAGTTTGTGTGTTTGTGTGTGTGTGTGTGTGTGAGTGTGAGTGTGAGTGTGTGTGAGAGAGTGTGTGTCTGTCTGTCTGTCTATGTGTGTGTGTGTGTGTGTCTGTGTGTGTCTGTGTGTGTCTGTGTGTGTCTGTGTGTGTCTGTGTGTGTGCGTGTGCGAGTGTGAGTGTGTGTGAAAGAGTGTGTGTCTGTCTGTCTGCCTATGTGTGTGTGTGTGTGTGTGTGTGTGTGTGTGTGTGTGTGTGTGTGTGTGAGAAGGCTTCTCAGAGAGCAGTTAAGTCTATCAAAGCACAGAGGTGTTCCTCAGGGGTGATAACCGTGGTTACTAGGTGTTCCTCAGGGGTGGTAACCGTGGTTACGGAGGGAAGCCGACCCTGGATGGGATTAACCTGTCTGTCCCCCGGGGTGACTCACCCAAACACACACACACACACACACACACACACACACACTCCACATTCCTCTACTCTCATTCATTGTTAATACTCTCTCTCTCCCTCTCCCTCTCCCTCTTTCTGTCTCTCTGTCTCTCTCTCCCTCCCCCTCTCTCTCTCTCCCTCTCCCTCTCCCTCTTTCTGTCTCTCTGTCTCTCTCTCCCTCCCCCTCTCTCTATCTCTCTCTCCCCCCTCTCTCTGTCTCTCTCTGCCTCTCTCTGCCTCTCTCTCTCTGCCTCTCTCTGCCTCTCTCTCTCTCTGTCTCTCTTTGCCTCTCTCTTTCTCTGTCTCTCTTTGCCTCTCTCTCTGTCTGTCCCTCTCCCCCCCCCTCCCCCCTCCCTCTCTCAGGTGTATGGGGAGTATCGGGCGAGCCTGGCTTTCGACCTGGTCAGCAGCCGGCAGAAAAATGTGAGTCACACACACACACACACACACACACACACACACACACACACATATACACACGTGATAAAGACGATTGATTGATTGATTGGTTGATATTGGTTCCAGGCGTATACAGACTACAGTGACTCTGTCTCCAGGAGGATGGGCTTCATTCCCCTGCCCCTGGCTCTGCTGGTGAGCACACACACACACACACACACACACACACACACACACACACACTCACACACACTCTCTCTCTATCTGATGTACAGGGTTTCCACGGGTCTTTGAAATCCTTGAAAGTTTGTGAATTTGAGAAAAAAAAATCTTAAAAGTTTTTGAATATAAATAGTCATTGAAAGTGCTTGAATCACCCCGTCTCTCTCTCTCTCTCAAAAAAACTATATATTCAAAAATGTTTAACTTCGTCAACTCTGTATTGCTTAACTTTACTTTATATTTCACACAATATATTGTTTTGCTGTGCTGTGGTAGAGAAGGCAAGAGACCATCTAGTGTTCTACACATTCAAGCCTCTACATTCAAATTGTTGTCTGTAAGCGGATAGTTCCTATTATATAAACTCTCATCTAGATCTGTCTCAAACTATGACGTGTTGGGTCCTTGAATTTGAGGGAATTGAGTCTTGAAAGTCCTTGAAAGGTGCTTGAATCTGATGTTTCAGAAGGTGTGGGAACCCTGATAACATGTATAAGAGCACCCCTCTATGTGATGTGTATCATATGTGTCACGTTCTAATGCTTTTCATGTCGGAATCTGATGTAATGATCTGACTTTCCTTTCAAAACATGTGAACACATTTCGCGTTGTTGATAATCAATGACACATCGCTAGTCAACTAACGGCCAAGCTCCACCATGGCCATCGAGCGTTGCGTCAAATGTGCGTTGCGTCCGGAATTGGGATCAAATGCATTGTAATCAATGAAAGGTGCTCCACTTGCTGCGTTGCGTCAGCGTTGCGTTGCGTCCGATGGCTGCGTCAAAAGTAAACATTCAAAAAAGTTAGATTTTTTACGGTGGACGCAGACGTCACAATGAGACCAATTGTATATTTACAATTGTAGTTGTTGGTTATAATTGTATAGCCTATTGGTTGTTTTCTGGTGTTGTTTTATTGTTTTGCTCTGTTTGTAGTGCACTTGATATTATGATATATATATTATATTTTTTTTATCAGCTGTTAAATCACCACAGCGGTTAATAGAGATAATACCAGATTGAAAATGCTTGTAGCCAGGCTTGTAGCGGGCTCCTCGCGCTCGGTGGAGCATATGACAGTATGACAATTCATACTTGACTGGGGTCACACTTTATTCCCTTATAGATGATCCACAGCTGCTCAAACTATCAACTGCAACTCTGTTGATATGTAACTAGATTTATGGTTAAGGATCGGGTTAGATTTAAGGTTAGGGCAAGGTTTAGGATTAGTGGTTAGTTAGTTGAAATGTTGTTGACAGTTAGTTGAACATCTACTGAACTAGCAACTATCTATTTGGGAATATGTAGATAAAATATTACCCTGATTGGAAAATGTTCTGTATGATGTTGTTATTGTTGTGGACATATTGCAGTCAAGGGTGAAATTATTCCCGTATACAAAAAATGACAGTGGAGCTAGAGTAGAACGTTGACGGTGACGCAACGCAGTAGGTGGAGCTTGGACAACGGGAAGTTGACGCAACGCCGATGGCGAGTTGACGCAACGCAGCAGGTGGAGCTTGGCCGTAACACAGCTTGTTGTGTGAGCCTGCTAACAATGTAAAGTAGTGTTGTAGTTAACTAGGTAACAATGTAAAGTAGTGTTGTAGTTAACTAGGTAACAATGTAAAGTAGTGTTCTAGTTAACTAGGTAACAATATAAAGTAGTGTTGTAGTTAACTAGGTAACAATGTAAAGTAGTGTTGTAGTTAACTAGGTAACAGTGTAAAGTAGTGTTCTAGTTAACTAGGTAACAATGTAAAGTAGTGTTCTAGTTAACTAGGTCACAATGTAAAGTAGTGTTGTAGTTAACTAGGTAACAATGTAAAGTAGTGTTCTAGTTAACTAGGTAACAATGTAAAGTAGTGTTCTAGTTAACTAGGTAACAATGTAAAGTAGTGTTGTAGTTAACTAGGTAACAATGTAAAGTAGTGTTGTAGTTAACTAGGTAACAGTGTAAAGTAGTGTTCTAGTTAACTAGGTAACAATGTAAAGTAGTGTTCTCGTTAACTAGGTAACAATGTAAAGTAGTGTTGTAGTTAACTAGGTAACAATGTAAAGTAGTGTTGTAGTTAACTAGGTAACAATGTAAAGTAGTATTGTAGTTAACTAGGTAACAATGTAAAGTAGTGTTCTAGTTAACTAGCTAACAATGTAAAGTAGTGTTGTAGTTAACTAGGTAACAATGTAAAGTAGTGTTGTAGTTAACTAGGTAACAATGTAAAGTAGTGTTGTAGTTAACTAGGTAACAATGTAAAGTAGTGTTCTAGTTAACTAGCTAACAATGTAAAGTAGTGTTGTAGTTAACTAGGTAACAATGTAAAGTAGTGTTCTAGTTAACTAGGTAGCAGTGGGGTTAGGGTTTGGCTTGACTAGAGAGTTTGTGTTGTGATTCTGTGTTTCAAAAGAAAAGTCTGAACATTTTGATTGGTTGCCGACATGCAGAACAAAGCATTAGAACGTGTCACATATTCATCATAAGACTGTGTGTGTGTGTGTGTGTGTGTTATATTAATGATGTGTGTGTTTGTGTTATATTAATGATGTGTGTGTGTGTGTTATATTAATGATGTGTGTGTTTGTGTGTGTGTCAGTGGCGGCTGGCCGATAGAGGGCGCTGGGGCGCCGCCCCCACCTTCACTTCCTGGTTGCGATTTGTAAACGTTTTTTTTTTAAATAAACATTGTTTATTCACAAAATGCGGCTGATATTCTGTCGGCGCCTATCAGCATTCATTAAAAATCCTCCAATACAATAAACATTTTTATCTGTGTGTGTGTGTGTGTGTGTGTGTGTGTGTGTGTAAAACTCACTGTTAAAATACATAGGGAGAGCACGCGGGGCGCCGTGTCAATGCAAGTCTATGGCAGGACGAATACTTTTGGCTTACACGTGAGCTGTAGCAGCGCTCCAATTGGCTGTCTCTATTTCTTGGACGGGACGCACATTTGTGCGCCCTGGCCAAGAAATCTCCGGTTGTATTGCAGACAATGCATTATGCTGAGGACTCCCGACTTCC
The DNA here is from genome assembly GCF_963989245.1 of Nansenia antarctica. Taxonomy (NCBI): domain Eukaryota; kingdom Metazoa; phylum Chordata; class Actinopteri; order Argentiniformes; family Microstomatidae; genus Nansenia; species Nansenia antarctica. The sequence continues at coordinate 722,951 of NC_137688.1, read as the reverse complement.
GGTTTTCCGGACTTCGGGCTTCCGGAGTATTTTAAATGAAGATTCGTAATGTCTGTCTCTGATGTTCATGGTCAATTAAATCAGCCTATTTTGTGCAACTAATAATGTTCCCGCTAATGGGTTAACCAAGCAGCCTTGCACCTAACGTGCAAGCACCTATCTTCGAATTATTCATAGCAATATGCGCGGGGCAAGGCGGAGGTACGGGTAAACACGGCTCATGTTCTGTCATCAAAGGTAAGAGTTGGTTTTCTTTAACTCAGCTAATGCATTGTTGTGTTTCTGACATGGTCTGGTTGTGTTTCTGACATGGTCTGGTTGTGTTTCTGACATGGTCTGGTTGTGTTTCTGACATGGTCTGGTTGTGATACATCATTGAATGTGTTGACCTGCTGTGATGTGTTGACCACCATCACTCTCCATCATCATCCATCATGTGTCTATGAAATAGATAGTTACTGTACTACTGACTGCAGCATTCATCTCTGCTCATTGATGTAGCCATGTCACACAGACACATAGTACACATATTCATCTGCTACCTTTATTAACCTGAGTGTAGCTGTGAGGCCTGTACTAGCCTTGTTGACTAGACTTCCTCCTTGTCTGACACTGGGTATTGGACCGTACCGACGTCCATAGACCGGTCACTCTTCCACCTCAGTGTCTGTAGTTGACAGGGTAACTTCTCCATGGCCCACACGGTCATTTTAAGGGTGAAAGTTGAAATTATACAGTGGTTGTAATGCCAGTGCGTGTTTTATGCGCGTGCACGCGGAAAAAATTCGTGCACGCGAATAAAAATTCGCGCGCGCTGCGCGCGCGAAAGAGGACCCCCCCGCCACACTGCTGTGCCCCACCCAAAATTTTGGGCACCAGCCGCCACTGGTGTGTGTGTTATATTAATGATGTGTGTGTGTGTGTGTGTTATATTAATGATGTGTGTGTTTGTGTGTGTCAGCTGATCAGAGTGGTGACCAGCTCAGTGAAGATCCAGGGTTCTCTCTCCTTCATGTGTGTGCTGCTGTTCTACCTGGGGTAAGACTGTCTGTCTGTCTGTCTGTCTGTCTGTTCTACCTGGGGTAAGACTGTCTGTCTGTCTGTCTGTCTGTCTGTTCTACCTGGGGTAAGACTGTCTGTCTGTCTGTCTGTCTGTTCTACCTGGGGTAAGACTGTCTGTCTGTCTGTCTGTCTGTCTGTCTGTCTGTTCTACCTGGGGTAAGACTGTCTGTCTGTCTGTCTGCCTGTCTGTCTGTCTGTCTGTCTGTCTGTTCTACCTGGGGTAAGACTGTCTGTCTGTCTGTCTGTCTGCCTGTCTGTTCTACCTGGGGTAAGACTGTCTGTCTGTCTGTCTGTCTGTCTGTCTGTTCTACCTGGGGTAAGACTGTCTGTCTGTCTGTCTGTTCTACCTGGGGTAAGACTGTCTGTCTGTCTGTCTGTCTGTCTGTCTGTCTGCCTGTCTGTCTGTCTGTCTGTCTGTCTGTCTGTTCTACCTGGGGTAAGACTGTCTGTCTGTCTGTCTGCCTGTCTGTTCTACCTGGGGTAAGACTGTCTGTCTGTCTGTCTGCCTGTCTGTTCTACCTGGGGTAAGACTGTCTGTCTGTCTGTCTGTCTGTCTGTTCTACCTGGGGTAAGACTGTCTGTCTGTCTGTCTGTCTGTCTGTTCTACCTGGGGTAAGACTGTCTGTCTGTCTGTCTGTCTGTTCTACCTGGGGTAAGACTGTCTGTCTGTCTGTCTGTCTGTCTGTTCTACCTGGGGTAAGACTGTCTGTCTGTCTGTCTGTCTGTTCTACCTGGGGTAAGACTGTCTGTCTGTCTGCCTGCCTGTCTGTCTGTCTGTCTGTCTGTCTGTCTGTTCTACCTGGGGTAAGACTGTCTGTCTGTCTGTCTGTCTGTCTGTCTGTCTGTCTGTCTGTCTGTCTGTCTGTCTGTCTGTCTGTTCTACCTGGGGTAAGACTGTCTGTCTGTCTGTCTGTCTGCCTGTCTGTCTGTCTGTCTGTCTGTCTGTTCTACCTGGGGTAAGACTGTCTGTCTGTCTGTCTGTTCTACCTGGGGTAAGACTGTCTGTCTGTCTGTCTGCCTGTCTGTCTGTCTGCCTGTCTGTCTGTCTGTCTGTCTGTCTGTTCTACCTGGGGTAAGACTGTCTGTCTGTCTGTCTGCCTGTCTGCCTGTCTGCCTGTCTGTCTGTCTGTCTGCCTGCCTGTCTGCCTGCCTGTCTGCCTGTCTGTCTGTCTGTCTGTCTGTTCTACCTGGGGTAAGACTGTCTGTCTGTCTGTCTGTCTGCCTGCCTGTCTGTCTGTTCTACCTGGGGTAAGACTGTCTGTCTGTCTGTCTGCCTGTCTGTCTGTCTGTCTGTTCTACCTGGGGTAAGACTGTCTGTCTGTCTGTTCTACCTGGGGTAAGACTGTCTGTCTGTCTGTTTTACCTGGGGTAAGACTGTCTGTCTGTCTGTCTGCCTGTCTGTCTGTCTGTCTGTCTGTTCTACCTGGGGTAAGACTGTCTGTCTGCCTGTCTGCCTGTCTGCCTGTCTGTCTGTCTGTCTGCCTGTCTGTCTGTCTGTCTGCCTGTCTGCCTGCCTGTCTGCCTGTCTGTCTGTCTGTCTGTTCTACCTGGGGTAAGACTGTCTGTCTGCCTGTCTGTCTGCCTGTCTGTCTGTCTGTCTGTCTGTCTCTCTCTCTTACTGTCTGTCTGCCTCTCTCTCTTCCTGCCTGCCTGCCTGTCTGTCTATAATGATCAGTCTGATGTTGAACAATATCTTGTTGTTGGGATATCATGTGTCTACATTAACTGTGTGTGTGTGTGTGTGTGTGTGTGTGTGTGTGTGTGTGTGTGTGTCAGCATGGTGACTCTGAAGGTGTTGAACAGCATCGTGCTGCTGGGCTGCTCCTGCGTGTTCGTGAAGGAGGCGCAGATGGAGGAGAAGCTGTTCCAGGAGCCTCCCTCCGTGGCCCACAGCCGCGCCTCCTCCTCCCGGAGCCACAGACACACACACACACACACCGCCCCCACGCCAGGTACACTACACACACACACACACACACACACCGCTCCGACGCCAGGTACACTACACACACACACACACACACACACACACCGCCCCCACGCCAGGTACACTACACACACACACACACACACACACCGCCCCCACGCCAGGTACACTACACACACACACACACACACACACACACTGCTCCGACGCCAGGTACACACACACACACACACACACACTGCTCCGACGCCAGGTACACACACACACACACACACCGCCACGACGCCAGGTACACACACACAGACACACACACACACACACACCGCTCCGACGCCAGGTACACACACACACACACACACACACACACACACTGCTCCGACGCCAGGTACACACACACACACACACACACACACACACTGCCCCCACGCCAGGTACACTACACACACACACACACACACACACACTGCTCCGACGCCAGGTACACACACACACACACACACACACACACACACCGCTCCGACGCCAGGTACACACACACACACACACACACCGCCACGACGCCAGGTACACACACACACACACACACCTATCCGCTAGCCGAAGGCTCCTGTCCATCCCTTCATTCCTGTCTGCTGTTCCTGCTCTCTCCATCCTTCATACTGCTTATTCCCCTACCTTCCTCCTCCTCCTCTTCCTCCTCTCTGTTTCTCTCTTCACCTCCCTCCCTCCCTCCCTGCCTCTCTCTCTCTCTAGTGTTGGGGGTGACCTGTCTGTCTCTCTCCTCCTCCCTGCCTCCCTCCCTCTGCCTTTGCGCTTCTCTCCCTCTCCCTCTCCCTCCTCCTCCTCCCCCTCCCTCTCCCTCCTCCCTCTCCCTCTCCCTCCTCCTCCTCCCTCTCCCTCTCCTCCTCCTCCTCCCTCTCCCTTCTCCTCCTCCCTCTCACTCTCCCTCTCCTCCTCCTCCTCCCTCTCCCTCTCCTCCTCCTCCCTCTCCCTCTCCTCCTCCTCCCTCTCCCTCTCCCTCTCCTCTCCCTCTCCTCTCCTCCTCCTCCCTCTCCCTCCCTCTCCCTCTCCTCCTCCTCCTCCCTCTCCTCCTCTCCCTCTCCTCCTCCTCCTCCTCCTCCCTCTCCCTCTCCTCCTCCTCCCTCTCCCTCTCCTCCTCCTCCTCCTCCCTCTCCCTCCTCCTCTCCTTCTCCTCCTCCTCCTCCTCCCTCTCCTCCTCCTCCCTCTCCCTCTCCTCCTCCTCCTCCTCCCTCTCCCTCCTCCTCTCCCTCTCCTCCTCCCTCTCCCTCTCCTCCTCCTCCTCCCTCTCCCCCTCCTCCTCTCCCTCTCCTTCTCTCCCTCTCCTCTCGCTCCTCTTCTCTCCTCTCGCTCCTCCTTCTCCTTCTCCTCCTCCCTCTCCTCCTCCTCCTCCTCCCTCTCCCTCTCCCTCCTCCTCCTCCCTCTCCCTCCCCCTCCTCCTCTCCCTCTCCTCCTCCTCTCGCTCCTCTTCTCTCCTCTCGCTCCTCCTTCTCCTCCTCCTCTCCCTCTCCTCCTCCTCCTCCTCCTCCTCCCTCTCCCTCCTCCTCCTCCTCCCTCTCCCTGTCCCTCTCCTCCTCCTCCCTCTCCCTCTCCTCCTCCTCTCCCTCTCCTCTCTCCTCTCCTCCTCTCTTCTCCTCTCCCTCCTCCTCTCCCTCTCCTCCTCCTCCTCCTCCCTCTCCCTCCTCCTCTCCCTCTCTTCCTCCTCCTCCTCCTCCTCTCCCTCTCCTCCTCCTCCTCCTCTTCCTCCTCCTCCAGTGTTGTAGAACATCTAGGTTGCTATAATACCACCTCCACGGTAACAGTTGCTAACCCCCCTCCCTCCCCCCCCCCAGGTGACCCCGTAGCGGACAACAACAAAGGGGGCGTGTCTTCGGGGGGGGCGGGGTCCATCACCTCCCAGCCCCTCCCCCCTCCCCAGGGCCCCGCCCCCCCCTCCTCCTCCTCCACGCTGCCCTGCAGCCCCTCGGACACCTTCCTGACCACGCCCGACGGGGAGGAAATGGACAAGGACATCGCCGTGGCGACCGGGGGAGGAGGAGGAGGGGCGGAGGGAGGGGGAGGCGGCGGGGGGGAGGGGCTTAAACACCGCACGCCCAAGAAGGACCTGCTAGAGATCGACCGCTTCACCATCTGCGGAAACCGCATCGACTAGACCTGACAACCGTCACCACGGCAACCGCAGGCGGAGGGAGGGAGGGAGGGAGGGGAGGGGAGGGGAGGAGAGATCCACCGCATCCAGGGGTCATCCGGGGGTCATCCAGGGGTCATCCAGGGGTCGTGGAGCGCGCTCAGACTCAGACAGACTCTCTCTCCCCCCCTGAGTATTTATTACTATTTATTACTGACTGATTCAGCAGCCAGACAGCCCCCCCCACATACACATCCTGGTCACCATGGCAACTTAGAGGCCACTGGAGCTGGTGGTGGAATGACGTTCAGAGCTTATTACAGTCAGAGGACCACACACACACACACACACACACACACTCACACACACACACACACACACACACACACATACACACATACACACACACACACACACACACACACACACACACACAGTCACATACACACACACACACACACTCACACACACACACACTCACACACACACACTCACACACACACACACACACACACACCCACGCACTCACACACACACACACACACACACACACACTCACACACAGACACACACACACACACTCACACACACACACACGCACACACACACCTACCTGTGAGAGCCTCTGAACGTGTTGTGAGTGGTGTGTGTGCCCGTGGCGTCCGTGTGTGTCCTGCTGAGTCACCATGCGCCATGCGGCTGCGCCACCATGCGGCTGCAGAACCGTGACATCTGGACTGTGCAGTGCTCAGGCGTGCCACACTCCCGCTGCGCTCCAGTTGAAACATCTTTTAACGACGGTAGAATAGTCTCCTCTTCTGAAAGGACTTAGGTTTAGGTTTCTTTTCAATTTGTAAGTTGTTGTTTTTTTATGTAAAAAAAGAACAGAAAACAAACAGGACTTAAGCGATGTTTCTAACAGGACTTAAGCGATGTTTCTAACAGGAATCTCAGTGCCCTAACCCTATGCTTCACCATAGTCTACAACAGAGCAGATTCACACACACACTCGCAAAGCCCAGTTCCAACAACACACACGCACGCACACACACACACACACACACGCACACACACTTTTTCGTCATATCATTTTAAGCAGTAAAGGTCCTCTCATGAACAGAGTCCTGCAGGTTATTATTATAATGATCCCTGATCACTCAGTGTTATGTTATGACCAGTGATGCCGGTAACGCGATACTAAGTATCGCGATACTCTAATCTGATTACTTTTCCCAGTAACGACTATTCTATCGCGATACTATTTCCAAATCAGTAATCTGATTAAAGTTACTTATTCGAGTGACTGTGCGTTACTATTGCGTTACTACCTCATAACTTAGGCTAAATGCAGTATTTCTTTGTAATGTTCGATAGTAAACAAACATTTATTGCTTTTCTCGCGTCTTGGGGAGTGACGTCAGTGATCACGTTTTCAACACGAGGTGCAGCAGAATCGCTCACGTGTATCACCACGCTGATTGCACAGTGTAAACAGAAGCGTATAATGGAGCGAGAACAGAGATATGCGTTAAATAGCTGGAAATATAGGGATTATTTTGAGTTTGTGTCAGCAAAGGATGACAAGAACATAAATGTTCGTTGTACACTCTGTGCTGGCAAGAAAATATTGTCCTGTGGTAAAAGCCTGAATGGTCAGGGTAGGTTTTAGGTTTTGTGAAACCCCTCCTTGCTAGTTACTGTTAAGGGGAGGCTACCCCCCCTAGACTTTGCCAATAGGCAAAAAAAGAAAGAAAATAGATATCACTATGAACACATTCCCAGTTTGTTATGTACATAAAAACTATGAAAAAATGTATTGCAAGTTTTCTGAATTTATTATTGTTTATGTTTATTATGCAAATTAGATGCTAATTGGACCCAAATCTCCAGGATCACTCACACCATCATATTTGTCAATTTTTTTTATTTTATTTTTTATTTATGTTGACACATAAGAAAACAAACTTTGCACACAGCAGATTGTGTCTATGTCCTCGTATCAGCCCATACATCAGGAAATACTGTCCATAGTCATAAAAAAATCTATTTTCGCCATGGTTTTGGTATAAAATGTACTATAAACAGGGCTATGAATGATATATCATCAAACTCTTGTGTGCAGAGAAGCAGAATATGGATAGGAAGAAATGTGGAAAGTTTGGTCTGTTTTGGTGCAAGGAAAATCCTTGTGTGTGGACAAGTGTGTGGACAAACACATAAAAACAAATTTTCGGGAAAACAGACTCAAAGTTTTGTATTGTGAAATATGAAACATTTTTATTTGAAACTGCTATTCACAAACACAAAACCTAATCAAACCATTAGCAATAAACATCCTAAACACCTGACTGATAACTGAATAACATAAACTGAACAGAAATGCACACAGGCTACAAATAGTGGCTGTTATGGAATAGAAAGTGTCTCCCTCTCTCACAAACCTCTGGCACCACCATGTAATCAGCACACAGAACTACAGCCAGCCAGCCAGCCACACACACACACACACACACACACACACACACACACACACACACACACACACACACACACACACACACACACTTGTGTCAAGCCTAGTTACAGAACCTGGTACTGGTGTGTGAGCACATCTGCCTCTCCTGTGTGTGAGAGAGGGACAGAACCTGGTACTGGCGCCGCAACCGAGTCGGGGCTCGGATATGTGTTCGGCGGGCCCGAGCCGATTCAGGAAATATTAGAACGGCGTCTGTGGCTCGTACGGTTGCGACGCAGCGGTACTTTGACCTGAAGTGCCTAGGCCGAGAAGCCTGAATTTGAGTTATTTTTAAATGCTTTTCGGTCAGCGCGGCCGTTCCGAGGCGCAGAGACGCACCGTTTTCGACGAGGTCATTCGTAAGGGGCTTGGCACCCGTACTCTGTCGAGTTTTTTCTGCTAGGCGCGACCGAAGATGTTCGACATTTGTGAAAACCAGACCTCTAGCTCACTCAGGAGGGGAGTTATGAATTCTGGCCACAGGAGGCCATACAATGGGCTAGAGACTTGAAATCACTTTTTTCTGAAAGCTGGCATCCCACTGATGGTGTGTGTCTTTTTCTGTTCCCCTGGCTACATAGGAAGTGTCCCAAAGGTGAGCCTAAAGTTCAGGAGGTCGCCAATGTTAAACGGCTGAGTGGGGAGGGGTAGTGAGTGACTAAATTGAGTGCTGTTTGGTGATACATTGGGCTAGAGATCTGAAATCACTTTTGGCTGAAAGCTGGCATCCCACTGATGGTGTGTGTCTTTTTCTGTTCCCCTGGCTACATAGGAAGTGTCCCAAAAGTGAGCCTAAAGTTCAGGAGGTCGCCAATGTTAAACGGTGGGTCACAGTGATTGACTAAATTGAGCGCTGTTTGGTGATACATTGGGCTAGAGACTTGAAATCACTTTTGTCTGAAAGCTGGCATCCCACTGATGGTGTGTGTCTTTTTCTGTTCCCCTGGCTACATAGGAAGTGTCCCAAAAGTGTCCCTAAAGTTCAGTAGGTCGCCAATGTTAAACGGCTGAGTGGAGAGGCTAGTTCCGCCTTCCGCGTCACATGGGACACGACAACCAATCACATTCGAGAATTTTCGCATCAACCAATAGAATCGCGTATTCTAAAAGAATGCAACCTATCTATTTTAGTGATTGGTTGCTGATACAAGGGTCGTTGTAAATTTTGGAAGCGGCCATTTTGAGCACAAGAAACACATCTTTCAAACAAGGCCAGGCTTGATGTATTTCAGACAGCAGCCGTTTCGGTAACGCTGTGCGTAAACTACTAACTTTTGGCGAATTTATGAGGATTTTACGGACGCATGCACCACAATCAAGTAAAATAAACAACCAAATGTGTTTTTGTCGACGTTGTATTGTCACTAATATGAAAGAAAACATGTTTAGGAGGCAAAAGAGCAACTCATCTCAAAATCGGGGAAAAATGGGAAATTGCGTTTTGAGGGGGGTAGCCCCACTTAAATAAAGATTATATTTATTTTATTGTTTAAAAACAAGTATTTATGTTGGGTGAGGCAAAGAAAGACTCTTTATTTTGTTGTTTTAAGTTATTGTTTAAAGTTTAATTATGTAATTTAAGTTACTGTTAAAATAAAGTGAGTTTTGGCAAAACCAGTTTTCATTTTTATGTTGCGGGTGGGGGGGGGGGGGGGGGTCGGGTGCCTAGGCAGCTGCCAATAGTAACTAAAAAAGTAACTAGTAATCTAACTTAGTTACTTTAAAAATCAAGTAATCAGTAAAGTAACTAGATTACTTTTTAAAGGAGTAATCAGTAATCAGTAATCAGAATACTTTTTCAAAGTAACTGTGGCAACACTGGTTATGACCATGTTATAACCGTGTTAAAATGACTTATATTGAGGTATTCTGTTGTTACTATGACGCTGCCTGGTGTTCTAGAAGCTGTGGTCTCTGCAGGTGCTGGCCTTCTCAACCTGGAGACTCGTAACAGAGCTGACTTGTTTTAGATAAGCTACTTAACACACCAGTGCAGATCGCTGGGAACCCTTCTCCAGCATGTACACACACACACACACACACACACACACACACACATACACACACACACACATACACACACACGCACACATGCACACACGCACACATACACACACACACACACACGCTACTCCCCCTGTAACAACACACACTTCATCCTGTGCAAGACTCAGATTTTCTACTATAGTTTTATTAGTGATCTATTGGTCATGTGATCTATTGGTCATGTGATCTATTGGTCATGTGATCTATTGGTCATGTGATCTATAGGTCATGTGTTCTATAGGTCATGTGATCTATTGGTCATGTGATCTATTGATCATGTGATCTATTGGTCATGTGTTCTATAGGTCATGTGTTTTATTGGTCATGTGTTCTATTGGTCATGTGATCTATAGGTCATGTGATCTATAGGTCATGTGATCTATTGGTCATGTGATCTATAGGTCATGTGTTCTATTGGTCATGTGTTCTATAGGTCATGTGATCTATAGGTCATGTGTTCTATTGGTCATGTGATCTATAGGTCATGTGTTCTATAGGTCATGTGATCTATTGGTCATGTGTTCTATTGGTCATGTGTTCTATTGGTCATGTGTTCTATTGGTCATGTGATCTATTGGTCATGTGATCTATTGGTCATGTGTTCTATTGGTCATGTGTTCTATAGGTCATGTGATCTATTGGTCATGTGTTCTATTGGTCATGTGTTCTATTGGTCATGTGTTCTATAGGTCATGTGATCTATTGGTCATGTGTTCTATTGGTCATGTGTTCTATTGGTCATGTGATCTATAGGTCATGTGTTCTATAGGTCATGTGATCTATAGGTCATGTGTTCTATAGGTCATGTGATCTATAGGTCATGTGTTCTATAGGTCATGTGTTCTATAGGTCATGTGTTCTATTAGTCATGTGTTCTATTGGTCATGTGTTCTATTGGTCATGTGATCTATTGGTCATGTGTTCTATTGGTCATGTGTTCTATTGGTCATGTGTTCTATTGGTCATGTGATCTATAGGTCATGTGTTCTATAGGTCATGTGATCTATTGGTCATGTGATCTATTGATCATGTGATCTATTGGTCATGTGTTCTATTGGTCATGTGATCTATAGGTCATGTGTTCTATAGGTCATGTGTTCTATAGGTCATGTGATCTATTGGTCATATGTTTTATTGGTCATGTGTTCTATTGGTCATGTGATCTATAGGTCATGTGATCTATTGGTCATGTGATCTATTGGTCATGTGATCTATAGGTCATGTGTTCTATTGGTCATGTGTTCTATAGGTCATGTGATCTATAGGTCATGTGTTCTATTGGTCATGTGATCTATAGGTCATGTGTTCTATAGGTCATGTGTTCTATAGGTCATGTGATCTATTGGTCATGTGTTTTATTGGTCATGTGATCTATAGGTCATGTGTTCTATAGGTCATGTGATCTATAGGTCATGTGTTCTATTGGTCATGTGATCTATTGGTCATGTGATCTATTGGTCATGTGATCTATTGGTCATGTGTTCTATTGGTCGTGTGTTCTATTGGTCGTGTGATCTATTGGTCATGTGATCTATTGGTCATGTGATCTATTGGTCATGTGTTCTATTGGTCATGTGATCTATAGGTCATGTGATCTATAGGTCATGTGATCTATTGGTCATGTGATCTATAGGTCATGTGATCTATTGGTCATGTGATCTATAGGTCATGTGATCTATTGGTCATGTGATCTATAGGTCATGTGTTCTATTGGTCATGTGTTCTATAGGTCAGTGTTTTTCAACCTTTTTTGTGCCACGGCACATTTCTTACCTTGAAAAAATCCCACGGCACGCCGCCATCTCAAATGTTACAAAATGATACATAGTAGCCT
>NC_137688.1:696421-701421 GCF_963989245.1 Nansenia antarctica | reverse complement strand
GAGGCTGGGGGAGGTAGAACACCAGGGGAGGCTGGGGGAGGTAGAACACCAGGGGAGGCTGGTGGAGGTAGAACACCAGGGGAGGCTGGGGGAGGTAGAACACCAGGGGAGGCTGGTGGAGGTAGAACACCAGGGGAGGCTGGGGGAGGTAGAACACCAGGGGAGGCTGGGGGAGGTAGAACACCAGGGGAGGCTGGGGGGGAGGTAGAACACCAGGGGAGGCTGGGGGAGGTAGAACACCAGGGGAGGCTGGGGGAGGTAGAACACCAGGGGAGGCTGGGGGAGGTAGAACACCAGGGGAGGCTGGGGGAGGTAGAACACCAGGGGAGGCTGGTGGAGGTAGAACACCAGGGGAGGCTGGGGGAGGTAGAACACCAGGGGAGGCTGGGGGAGGAGGTAGAACACCAGGGGAGGCTGGGGGAGGTAGAACACCAGGGGAGGCTGGGGGAGGTGGATGGTGGATGTTATCAGCCCTCATATGGGTTATCTATAGAGATAGGTCCATGCTATCAGTCCTTGTGGGATATTATATTATATAGGTACTACAGGTTGAAATAGATCATGAGTAAAGCTTCTGAGTTACATACAGGTTACAGCATTCCTCTCTGATGTCATAGAGAGGGCTTTGATGTCATAGAGAGGCTCTGATGTCATAGAGAGGCTCTGATGTCATAGAGAGGCTCTGATGTCATAGAGAGGCTCTGATGTCATAGAGAGGGCTCTGATGTCATAGAGAGGCTCTGATGTCATAGAGAGGGCTCTGATGTCATAGAGAGGCTCTGATGTCATAGAGAGGGCTCTGGTCGATGGTTAGCAGGGTGAACACACATTTATACCCCCAATGATATGCTAATACAAGTCACCTGACAATGACAAGGCACCTATACAGTCCTATCACCTTCCACAGGACAGCAAAGGTGTGAAAAGAGTGACAGTATCCCTCAGGTCAAAGGTCAGGGGGCAGGTCACAGGAAGGGAGGCCATCTTGACCATGTGGGCCCTAGGACAAAGGAATGCTGATTCATAAGACCCCCCTTGTTAGTAGAGTCCTTACAGAACTGTACAGGTCTATGAATGTGTGTGCAATAATACATATTTCTACAACAGCATGTTTGGATACTGGATTCTGATTGGCTAGCAACAGTGGTAAATACCCCAACAACCCACAGTTCAGACCGCATTTCCAGTATCAATGCGCCTCCCAGTCAGTCTGATTAAGAACTTCGCCTCGTGCCACAACTCTGTACCAGTGGTAAATGAGTCCACAACCCCCTTCCTCTCATGGTAAATTGCTTCCATATACACAGGTTCTATAAACAGGTGTATATGTGTGTGTAAAAATAAACCTGTGGGTTATCTATAGAACATGGTCCAGGTAAATAGACTGTACTTATATAGCGCCTTTATCCAAAGCGCTTTACAACGGCCTCTCATTCACCCATTCACACACACCAATGGCGGCAAGCTACCATGCAAGGCGCCGGCCCGCTCACTGGGTGCAATTTGGGGTTCAGTGTCTTGCCCAAGGACACTTCGACATGTGGCCAGCTGGGGCTCGAACCGCCGATCTGCCAACCTTGCAATCATTAGAGGCAGCTCTACCTCCTGTGCCACAGCCGCCAGGCTATCAGTCCTCATGTGGGTTATCTATAGAACATGGTTATCAGTCCTCATGTGGGTTATCTATAGAACATGGCTATCAGTCCTCATGTGGGTTATCTATAGAACATGGCTATCAGTCCTCATGTGGGTTATCTATAGAACATGGTTATCAGTCCTCATGTGGGTTATCTATAGAACATGGCTATCAGTCCTCATGTGGGTTATCTATAGAACATGGCTATCAGTCCTCATGTGGGTTATCTATAGAACATGGCTATCAGTCCTCATGTGGGTTATCTATAGAACATGGCTATCAGTCCTCATGTGGGTTATCTGTAGAACATGGCTATCAGTCCTCATGTGGGTTATCTATAGAACATGGCTATCAGTCCTCATGTGGGTTATCTATAGAACATGGCTATCAGTCCTCATGTGGGTTATCTATAGAACATGGCTATCAGTCCTCATGTGGGTTATCTATAGAACATGGCTATCAGTCCTCATGTGGGTTATCTATAGAACATGGCTATCAGTCCTCATGTGGGTTATCTATAGAACATGGCTATCAGTCCTCATGTGGGTTATCTATAGAACATGGCTATCAGTCCTCATGTGGGTTATCTATAGAACATGGCTATCAGTCCTCATGTGGGTTATCTATAGAACATGGCTATCAGTCCTCTTGTGGGTTATCTATAGAACATGGCTATCAGTCCTCATGTGGGTTATCTATAGAACATGGCTATCAGTCCTCATGTGGGTTATCTATAGAACATGGCTATCAGTCCTCATGTGGGTTATCTATAGAACATGGCTATCAGTCCTCATGTGGGTTATCTATAGAACATGGCTATCAGTCCTCATGTGGGTTATCTATAGAACATGGCTATCAGTCCTCATGTGGGTTATCTATAGAACATGGCTATCAGTCCTCATGTGGGTTATCTATAGAACATGGCTATCAGTCCTCATGTGGGTTATCTATAGAACATGGCTATCAGTCCTCATGTGGGTTATCTATAGAACATGGCTATCAGTCCTCATGTGGGTTATCTATAGAACATGGCTATCAGTCCTCATGTGGGTTATCTATAGAACATGGCTATCAGTCCTCTTGTGGGTTATCTATAGAACATGGCTATCAGTCCTCATGTGGGTTATCTATAGAACATGGCTATCAGTCCTCATGTGGGTTATCTATAGAACATGGCTATCAGTCCTCATGTGGGTTATCTATAGAACATGGCTATCAGTCCTCATGTGGGTTATCTATAGAACATGGCTATCAGTCCTCATGTGGGTTATCTATAGAACATGGTTATCAGTCCTCATGTGGGTTATCTATAGAACATGGCTATCAGTCCTCATGTGGGTTATCTATAGAACATGGCTATCAGTCCTCATGTGGGTTATCTATAGAACATGGTTATCAGTCCTCATGTGGGTTATCTATAGAACATGGCTATCAGTCCTCATGTGGGTTATCTATAGAACATGGTTATCAGTCCTCATGTGGGTTATCTATAGAACATGGCTATCAGTCCTCATGTGGGTTATCTATAGAACATGGTTATCAGTCCTCATGTGGGTTATCTATAGAACATGGCTATCAGTCCTCATGTGGGTTATCTATAGAACATGGTTATCAGTCCTCATGTGGGTTATCTATAGAACATGGCTATCAGTCCTCATGTGGGTTATCTATAGAACATGGTTATCAGTCCTCATGTGGGTTATCTATAGAACATGGTTATCAGTCCTCATGTGGGTTATCTATAGAACATGGTTATCAGTCCTCATGTGGGTTATCTATAGAACATGGCTATCAGTCCTCATGTGGGTTATCTATAGAACATGGTCCAGGTTATCTCCTGTGTTCCTTTCCCTGAGGCTGTGGGATGCTGCCGGGTCACTGAGCTAAGCTGGCTAAACTAAGCTAACCCGGGTGGCTAACGCTAAGTAGCTAAAGCTAATGCAATGTCACAACATGTGGCAAAGATGCCTGACAGCTAGGAAACACGGGTGGTTAGATGACAGTTACCTAGGAAACACGGGTGGTTAGATGACAGTTACCTAGGAAACACCGGTGGTTAGATGACAGTTACCTAGGAAACACCGGTGGTTAGATGACAGTTACCTAGGAAACACGGGTGGTTAGATGACAGTTACCTAGGAAACACGGGTGGTTAGATGACAGTTACCTAGGAAACACGGGTGGTTAGATGACAGTTACCTAGGAAACACCGGTGGTTAGATGACAGTTACCTAGGAAACACTGGTGGTTAGATGACAGCCTACGAGAGCCAGCTATCCAGCTAGGATACTCTCCTATCTCGCACAGATACAGGAGGACATGTTTAGGGTGGTTACATTTGCTGCCTTACATTCAGTGGGTGTGATTATTCCTACAATAATATAGTATGTGTGGGAGCGTGTCTATGTTCCCTATGTTCCCTATGTTCCCTATGTTCCCTCAGCCCTATGTTCCCTATGTTCCCTATGTTCCCTATGTTCCCTATGTTCCCTATGTTCCCTATGTTCCCTATGTCCCCTATGTTCCCTATGTTCCCTATGTTCCCTATGTTCCCTATGTTCCCTATGTTCCCTAGCGAACATAGGGCTGAGGGAACATAGGGAACATAGGTAACATAGGGAACATAGAGAACATAGGGCTGAGGGAACATAGGGAACATAGGTAACATAGGGAACATAGAGAACATAGGGCTGAGGGAACATAGGGAACATAGAGAACATAGGGAACATAGGGAACATAGAGAACATAGGGCTGAGGGAACATAGGGAACATAGAGAACATAGGGAACATAGGGAACATAGGGAACATAGGGAACATAGGGAACATAGGGAAGATGGGGAACATAGGGAACATAGGGAAGATGGGGAACATAGGGCCTAATTTTGATGGGGAAGAAAATACATACAAATTCTTTAAAATGTGGGATCAGAGGGATGACCCTGTATGTGCTAGCGGTTAGTGGTTAGCTGTTAGCATGGAGGGTGAAGGAGGCAGGTGGATGGGGGTGAAGGAGGCAGGTGGATGGGGGCGGAGGAGGGGGGAGGAGGAGGGGGGAGGAGGGGGGAGGAGGGGCCTGTTGAGAGGATTACCCATAAGGCCACAGCAGCAGTGATATAACCCCCAGGTACAACATGACCTCCAGCTGACCTGGGACACTCCTCTCACTGTCAGCTGACCTGGGACACTCCTCTCACTGTCAGCTGACCTGGGACACTCCTCTCACTGTCAGCTGACCTGGGACACTCCTCTCACTGTCAGCTGACCTGGGACACTCCTCTCACTGTCAGCTGACCTGGGACACTCCTCTCACTGTCAGCTGACCTGGGACACTCCTCTCACTGTCAGCTGACCTGGGACACTCCTC
>NC_137688.1:676421-678921 GCF_963989245.1 Nansenia antarctica | reverse complement strand
CTCCTGAGACACAGCCTCTACCTCCTGAGACACAGCCTCTACCTCCACCAGCCTCTACCTCCTGAGACACAGCCTCTACCTCCTGAGACACAGCCTCTACCTCCACCAGCCTCTGCCTCCTGCGCCACAGCCTCTACCTCCTGAGACACAGCCTCTACCTCCTGAGACACAGCCTCTACCTCCTGCGCCACAGCCTCTACCTCCTGAGACACAGCCTCTACCTCCTGAGACACAGCCTCTACCTCCTGAGACACAGCCACCCATCTCTCCATAAAAAGTGCATACGTTTACGGTTCAAGTTTCAGAACAGATTCAATAGATACACAAAGTGCATAAACAGGTGCATAGGAGATGGCAGGACCCCATCTCTCTCTGCTGGGTCTACCAGCAGCCTATGAGCCCTTATAACGCTTCACTACCGCTCCTACGGTGGACAGAGGGTCAGGCAGGGTGGACGGAGTGATGACACACACCTCCTCTCTCACTCCCCTGTTCTTTTTCCCTTCTGCTTTATTTCCCATGAAGCCAAGGTCGAGAGCGCCATCAAAGGTAAACAGGAACTGATCCTGAGTCAGTTGTTGTGTCCTGTCCCTGTGCCAGTGGATCCCAGTGCAGTCTGTGTAACTGATCTTGGATCAGCGGTGTTGTGCCCTGTCCCTGTGTTAGAGGGATGTGTATGTTCCGTTAGAACTGACCTCCGGTCAGCTGTTGTGTTGTGGAGGTGTCAGGCTTATTTCTTATTTTTTCCCTTTTTTTTCATTTTGTGTTTCATCCCCCCCTCCTCTCTCCTCTCTCCTCTCCCCCTCCCTCCCTCCCTCCCTCCAGCCCTCCATCTACCCCCCTCCTCTCTCCTCTCTCCTCTCCCCCTCCCTCCCTCCCTCCCTCCCTCCCTCCACCCCTCCCTCTACCCCCCCTCCTCTCTCCTCTCTCCTCTCTCCCTCCCTCCACCCCTCCCTCCACCCCTCCCTCTACCCCCCCTCCTCTCTCCTCTCTCCTCTCCCCCTCCCTCCCTCCCTCCCTCCACCCCTCCCTCTACCCCCCCTCCTCTCTCCTCTCTCCTCTCCCCCTCTCTCCCTCCCCCCACACCTCCATCACCACAACCACCACCTCCACCCCCAACCCCCCCTCCACCTCCTCCACCCTTCACCACCCTCCACCCTCCTTCCCTCCACCCCCCTTCCCCCTTGAACATATGTGCTGAGGTTGCATCCCTAATGTCAACTGGAAGCATTCCACAATCTGGAGCATAAAATGAGAATGCAGCCTCACCAGATCTCTTCTCTTGTACATGTGGTTTACATCAGGGATGCAACCTCAACACACACACACACCCACCCACATACACACACACACCAAACACACTCCAAACACACACCAAACACACACCAAACACACACCAAACACACACCAAACACACACCAAACACACACCAAACACACACACACAGACCAAACACACACCAAACACACACCAAACACACACACACACACACACACACACACCCACACCCACCCTCCACCCTTACACACCCACCCACCCTTACACACACACACCCACCCCCCTCCCTCCCCTCCCTCCACCCACACCCACCCACCCACCCCTTACACCAACACCCACCCTTACACACACACCCACCCACCCACCCTTACACACACACACACACACCCTCCCACCCTTACACACACACCCACCCTTACACACACACACCCACCCTTACACACACACCCACCATTACACACACCACCCTTACACACACACACCCACCCACCCACCCTTACACACCCACACACACCCACACACACCCACCCCTCCCCCTCCCTCCACCCACACCCACCACCCACCCTTACACACACACCCACCCACCCACCCTTACACACCCACACACACCCACACACACCCACCCCCCTCCCTCCACCACACCCACCCACCCACCCTTACACACACCCACCCACCCACACACCCACCCACACACCCACCCTTACACACACACCCACCCACCCACCCTTACACACACACCCACCCACCCACCCACACACACACACACACACCCACCCACACACACACACACACCCACCCACCCTTACACCCACCCACCCACCCACACACACCCACACACCCACCCACGCACCCACCCTTACACACACACACACACACACACACACACACACCCTTACACCCACACCCACCCTTACACACACACACACACACACACACCCCACCTCCCTCCCCTCCCTCCACCCACACCCACCCACCCACACCCACCCACACAGCCTCACCAGACCTCCTCTTGTTCTCCTTGTTGCCGTAGCGATGCGTGAGACGCGGGAGGCCCTGCTGAGCGTGAGCTCCACGCTGGAGGTGCTGCAGGAGGGGGCGGGGCGTCTGCAGGCCGGCCTGGCCGCGGAGAGAGGCTCCCTGGCCAACACGCTGGCCGACAGCGCATGCACCACCGCCGCCCTGCAGCCCAGCTGCAGCCGCACACGCGCAGCCCTCAGACAGC
>NC_137688.1:653921-658921 GCF_963989245.1 Nansenia antarctica | reverse complement strand
CCCGCATGTCTGCACGTAATTAACCGGTGGAGGGAGGGTGTGTGTGTGTGTGTGTGTGTGTGTGTGTGTGTGTGTGTGTGTGTGTGTGTGTGGTCGTGGATTTAGTCTGCATGATTTAGAGTGTGCATGCAGTACATACCTGTCACCTGTCGCTGCAAGAATCTGTCTTTTGAAGAGCCCTTCTCAAATGTGTGTGTGTGTGTGTGTGTGTGTGTGTGTGTGTGTGTGTGTGTGTGTGTGTGTGTAGCTGCCCCTCGTATGACAGTGTGATGGGGTTCCCCCGGGCCTGACAGGTGACCCCAGGAACCTCCTCCCCATCGGACGGTAAACAGACGGTAATATAGACTGACTGACTTATATAAACAGACTGACTTACATAGCTGCCTTATATAGACTGACTTACATAGACTGACTTATATAAACAGACTGACTTATATAAACTGACTTATATAAACTGACTTATATAGACTGACTTATATAAACTGACTTATATAGACTGACTTATATAAACTGACTTATATAGACTGACTTATATAAACTGACTTATATAAACTGACTTATATAGACTGACTTATATAAACAGACTGACTTATATAAACAGACTGACTTATATAAACTGACTTATATAGACTGACTTATATAGACTGACTTATATAAACAGACTGACTTATATAAACAGACTGACTTATATAAACTGACTTACATAAACAGACTGACTTATATAGCTTCTTTATCCAAAGCGCTTTACAACGGCCTCTCATTCACCCATTCACACACACATTCACACACCAATGGAGGCAAGCTACCATGCAAGGCGCCGGCCCGCTCACTGGGAGCAATTTGGGGTTCAGCGTCTTGCCCAAGGACACCTCGACATGTGGGCCAGCCGGGGTTCGAACCGCCAATCCGCCGACCTTGTGATCATTAGACGCCGGCTCTACCTCCTGCGCCACAGCCGCCCCTTACCTCTAATAACCGTAAAACAACCTCTAACTAACCGCAAACTAACCTCTCACCAACCATCAACCAACCATCAACCAACCTCTCTTCCAACCATCAACCAACCTCTAACCATCAACCAACCTCTAACCAACCATCAACCAACCTCTAACCAACCGTAAACCAACCTCTAACCAACCATCAACCAACCCGTATCTAACTACTACGTACTGACCTTAACCAGTATCTAACTACTCAGTGCTGACCTTAACCATCTTCTTCTTCTCTGCTCCACAGTGGCCAGGAAGGCTGGAACTGACCCCTGACCCCTGACCCCTGACCAGGTAGGTTACTGGCTAGCCCAGTCCCAAGCTCTTCGCTGCCCCCTACCCCCTAGCCCCTAGCCCCTAGCTTCAAGCCCTTACCCCCTAGTCCCTAGTTCCTAGTCCCTAGCCCCTAGCTCTTACCCCCTAGTCCCTAGCTTCAAGCCCTTACCCCCTAGTCCCTAGTTCCTAGCTCCTAGCCCTTAGTGTAGATCTGACAGGATTGGATAGGTTTCTCTCTGTCTCTCTCTCTCTCTCTCTCTCTCTCTGTGTCTCTCTCTATGTCTTCTCCATCTCTCTCTCTCTGTCTCTCCATCTCTCTCTCTGTCTCTCTCTCTGTCTTCTCCATCTCTCTCTGTCTCTCTCTCTGTCTCTGTCTCTCTCTCTCTGTCTCTCTCCATCTCTCTGCCCCTCTCTCTCTGTCTCTCTGTGTCTCTCTCTCTCTCCATCTCTCTGTCTCTCTGTCTCTCTCCATCTCTCTCTCCATCTCTGTCTCTCTCTCTCTCTCTCCATCTCTCCATCTCTCTCTCCATCTCTCGCTCCATCTCTCTCTCTCTCTCTCTCCATCTCTCTCTCCATCTCTCTCTCTCTCTCCATCTCTCTCTCTCTCTCTCCATCTCTCTCTCTCTCTCTCTCCATCTCTCTCTCTCTCTCCATCTCTCTCTCTCTCTCTCCATCCCCCTCCTGACATGACCATGTCTCCTCTTCTCCAGGGTCAACAGAACTCCCAGCTCTCCTACTGACACACACACACACACACCACACACACACACACACACACACACACACACACACACACACACACACACACACACACTATGAGAGAAAGACAGGGATTCTCAGAGAACAAGCAACAGATAAATAAGAAGACCCCCCCCCCCCTGCTCACCTCCCTGCCCCCGTTCTGCCCCCCCAACAACTCCCCCTGCCATTGGACAAGGACGTCTTTCACCACCCAATCACAATCGCCCAAACCATCCCCCACACCCTCCCGTCACCCAATCACAACGCTAGTCATCAGATCTGCCAGATTGTCCAAATATTCCAAATGTTACTGAATATTATTTATATTATATTGTTATTTTTAGAAAACTTTTGTTTTAATGTGCAGTTCACCA
The DNA here is from genome assembly GCF_963989245.1 of Nansenia antarctica. Lineage (NCBI taxonomy): Eukaryota > Metazoa > Chordata > Actinopteri > Argentiniformes > Microstomatidae > Nansenia > Nansenia antarctica. The sequence goes on along the minus strand of NC_137688.1, from coordinate 656,541 downwards.
CAGAGACAAGTGTACACCATTTTTATATGTATGTTTCTTAATGTTTGTTTTATAATCATGTCTGTAGTGTTTTTCTGTCTCTCTTGTCTGTTTTCTGTTTTGCCCTTTGGCATGTGGTGCTAGTTTGGCCGCCATTGTGGTTCAAGTCTGGCCCATAGGGTGTCGGTCGCACTGACCAGGTAGACTTTTACATATCACAGATAGAAACTGTCAGTTCCTATCGGCTCCTCTGGGTCTGCACATATCAGAGGGGAAGAACTAAAGAGACCGTGCTTCCGTAGAATTGAATCAAACTTTATTTATAAAACACATTTCATACACAGATGCAACACAATGCGCTTTACAAAAAAAAGACATAAAAACAAAAACACAGAGAAATTACCCAGAGTGCAACACTCTCCGACAACTAGAGTTGTCTCTCGTCCATTAATGTAGTCTCAGACGGTTGTTTCTCCAGTGTCTTACCCACACACACACACACACACACACACACACACACACACACACACACACACACACACACACACACACACACACAAAGACAGACATAACAGTAACTTATCGTAGACATTTATTTTCCACCAGACCATGTTAGCAGACGCTAGGTGCTTGTTTCGTTAGCTGTCCCGTTTCGGGACAATGATTGTGATGTCATGGCTGTGTGATGTCACAGCTGTGATGTCATAAAAACTGTGAATAAAGATCTCAGTCCAGTGAATGAATCCAGTGTGTGTCTCTCCTCTGTTTCTCCTCAAACAGCAAGAAGACATGAAACGTCAGTATTGTAACATAATCAATCAATCATTCAATCAATCAATGAAATGTGTTTTGTAAAAAGCACTATACAAAATACATGATTGACTGACTGAGTGATTGATCATGTTACAATACTGGAGTTTCATGTTTTCTTGCCGTTTTCATACAACAAGAACAATACTAAACAACACGTGACAGGGTCTAGTGAAACAGTCTTGAAGAAGATAAGATGCTTACCTGAATGTTGCTACACCTCAAACCTCAAACCCAGTACCGGAGTTTCAACATACTGATAGAACATCTCAACATACTGATAGAACATCAACATGCTGATAGAACATCACAACATACTGATAGAACATCAACATGCTGATAGAACATCACAACATACTGATAGAACATCACAACATACTGATAGAACATCACAACATGCTGATAGAACATCTCAACATACTGATAGAACATCAACATGCTAAAAAACATTTTGTTTTCAAGCCGTGCATCACTGACCCAGTAGCCTACGAAGCAGGACAGCAGATGATACAGTGAATCCAATTCACAAATGATAAGTATTTAGTGATCCTGAAACTATGTGTGTTGGGCTCTTCAACATTCAAGTTGAAAACACACACACACACACACACACACACAGACACACACACACACACACACACACACACACACACACAGACACACACACACACACACACACACACACACACACACACACACACACACAGGTAGAGGTGGGGAACTGGAGTTCAGAAACAGAAACAGAAACAGACCGTACTATTATGGGCTGGAAATGTTCCATATAGGATGTAAGAAGGGAGGGAGAGGGAGAGGGGAGAGGGGAGAGAGGGAGAGGGGGAGAGGGAGAGGGAGAGGGGGAGAGGGAGAGGGGGAGAGGGAGAGGGGGGAGAGGGAGAGGGAGAGGGAGAGGGGGGGGAGAGGGAGAGGGAGAGAGGGAGAGGGGGAGAGGGAGAGGGAGAGAGGGAGAGGGGGAGAGGGAGAGGGGGAGAGGGAGAGGGAGAGGGAGAGGGGGGGGAGAGGGAGAGGGAGAGAGGGAGAGGGGGGAGAGAGGGGGAGAGGGAGAGGGGGAGAGGGAGAGGGGGAGAGGGAGAGGGGGGGAGAGGGGGAGAGGGAGAGGGGGAGAGGGAGAGGAGGAGAGGGAGAGGGGGGAGAGAGGGAGAGGGAGAGGGGGGAGAGGGAGAGGGGGGAGAGAGGGAGAGGGGGGAGAGGGGGAGAGGGAGAGGGGGGAGAGAGGGAGAGGGGGGAGAGAGGGAGAGGGGGGAGGGGGAGAGAGGGGGAGAGGGAGAGGGGGAGAGGGGGGAGAGAGGGAGAGGGGGAGAGAGGGAGAGGGGGGAGAGAGGGAGAGGGGGAGAGGGGGAGAGGGAGAGGGAGAGGGGGGAGAGGGGGGGAGAGAGGGAGAGGGGGAGAGAGGGAGAGGGGGAGAGGGAGAGGGAGAGGGGGGAGAGAGGGAGAGGGGGAGAGGGAGAGGGGGGGAGAGAGGGGGAGAGAGAGGGGGGAGAGAGGGGGAGAGGGAGAGGGGGAGAGAGAGGGAGAGGGGAGAGGGGGAGAGAGGAGAGAGGGGGGGGAGAGGGAGAGGGAGAGAGGGGGGAGAGGGGGAGAGGGAGAGGGGGAGAGAGAGGGAGAGGGGGAGAGGGAGAGGGGGGAGAGAGGGAGAGGGGGAGAGGGAGAGGGGGGAGAGAGAGGGAGAGGGAGAGAGGGGGAGAGAGGGAGAGAGAGGGAGAGAGGGAGAGGGGGAGAGGGAGAGGGGGGAGAGAGGGAGAGGGGGAGAGGGAGAGGGGGAGAGGGAGAGGGGGGAGAGAGGGAGAGGGGGGGGGGGGGAGAGGAAGACATG
>NC_137688.1:638795-641295 GCF_963989245.1 Nansenia antarctica | reverse complement strand
TGATAAGCTGTATGAAGCTGTTTGATAAGCTGGTATGAAGCTGTTTGATAAGCTGTATGAAGCTGTTTGATAAGCTGTATGAAGCTGTTTGATAAGCTGTATGAAGCTGTTTGATAAGCTGTATGAAGCTGTTTGATAAGCTGTATGAAGCTGTTTGATAAGCTGTATGAAGCTGTTTGATAAGCTGGTATGAAGCTGTTTGATAAGCTGTATGAAGCTGTTTGATAAGCTGGTATGAAGCTGTTTGATAAGCTGTATGAAGCTGTTTGATAAGCTGTATGAAGCTGTTTGATAAGCTGTATGAAGCTGTTTGATAAGCTGTATGAAGCTGTTTGATAAGCTGTATGAAGCTGTTTGATAAGCTGTATGAAGCTGTTTGATAAGCTGTATGAAGCTGTTTGATAAGCTGTATGAATCTGTTTGATAAGCAGTATGAAGCTGTTTGATAAGCTGTATGAAGCTGTTTGATAAGCTGTATGAAGCTGTTTGATAAGCTGTATGAAGCTGTTTGATAAGCTGTATGAAGCTGTTTGATAAGCTGGTATGAAGCTGTTTGATAAGCTGTATGAAGCTGTTTGATAAGCTGGTATGAAGCTGTTTGATAAGCTGTATGAAGCTGTTTGATAAGCTGTATGAAGCTGTTTGATAAGCTGTATGAAGCTGTTTGATAAGCTGTATGAAGCTGTTTGATAAGCTGTATGAAGCTGTTTGATAAGCTGTATGAAGCTGTTTGATAAGCTGGTATGAAGCTGTTTGATAAGCTGTATGAAGCTGTTTGATAAGCTGTATGAAGCTGTTTGATAAGCTGGTATGAAGCTGTTTGATAAGCTGTATGAAGCTGTTTGATAAGCTGTATGAAGCTGTTTGATAAGCTGTATGAAGCTGTTTGATAAGCAGTATGAAGCTGTTTGATAAGCTGTATGAAGCTGTTTGATAAGCAGTATGAAGCTGTTTGATAAGCTGTATGAAGCTGTTTCGACGTTTTCCTGTGTAGGAAGCAGAGCAGGCTAATTTACAAGCGGCCAACTAGTGGTCGTTGTGTGTAAGTAGCAGCTTGAGCATTGTAAAAAGCAGTGTCGGGCGGTGCATTTCACACCTAGGCCTTCAGTGATGTCTGACACAGTCCTACCTGAATTATTCTACCTCTTAATACCATCGTTATGACGCCATGGCTCTAGAAACTAGACAGAAACACAGTATAACCGGGTGTTGCATCACCTTAACATAGTCAGACAAGTACAACAGAGTTATAATATTTCCGAAGCATTTTTAATCAATAAATCCGCATTTACAATGAAGAGTGTTAAACTAACATCTTTAAGATCGCTACATTACCCACGTCTGTCGTCTCGTCCACCATAATAGCGACAAAGGGTGCCTTTTTAATCTCCATTTTGATCTCTTCTCCCATCACTTCAGCAATAGCAAAAATCAGGTCGTTTTGTATTTTGCCTGACGTCCCAGTAAACACTTTGTTTGTGGACAGGTGGTAATGTAAATCTGGGTTGTTTTCAGCAAGAAACGAAAGAAGCTCAACGTAGTTTCCTCTGTTTGTGGACTCGGCGCTTTCATCGTGTCCCCTAAATGAAAGTTATTGTTTACCCAAAAACAGGACACAATCGATCAGTATTATCGATCAGTCAACGAAAGCTTTCGTTGTGGAGCTCCGTTTCCCTGCGCACTTTCAAAAGTTTCACATCTACCGGCATAGTTACGCATCTCAATAGTGAATATCAATAGTGCGTATCCAATCAAAAGACGTGCTGGGTGCTGACATCATTGAGCCTTACAGCAGGCGCCGTTGTTGCTTTTGCTCGCCAACTCGAAATCTACGTAGGTTTCCATTAGGTACGCCACAGGTTTTCGCGTTCAACGTTAAGTTACAGGTCGTATTCGCGGCACCGTTTATTGTGCAGGCGGGCAGATTTTGGAGCCCCCTAGCAACACATTTTGATTGGATAAAAGCTCTAACATAAAGGCCAGCCCTCCAAATCTCAATCGGAGACTGGAAGCAGCGCAACCAAGAGGAAAGCTATGAAATGAAGAGAATAGACTATGGGGAATCATTAATACATATTTGTGGAAAAAATATATTAAAATAAAATGTATATTCTGATCATGTTTAGGCCAGCAGAGAAGGCCTTGCTGGTCCTGACGGCACACCACTGGTAAAAAGAGGGGGTCATTTGACCCCCGAGGCGGCTCTTCTAGTAAGGGCACGGCTGTTCTAGTGTTAACCCTGTGTGTTCCCCTGTTCCCTAGGAGACGCAGGCGTTCGTGCAGAGTCTGATGGGCTACTTCTTCCAGTACACCAGCTGGGTGCAGGACTCGGTGAGTCTCCTTCTGGAACGTTCCTCTCCACACGCAGGGCGTTCACACCGCCACGGAACCCTTCCTGCTTCACCTTCCCCAACCAAGTCTGGAACCGGCCGGCGCGTTCAGACCGAAACATACATTGGTTCTCTCTCTCTTATCTGTCTAACCACTTATCACTGTGTGT
>NC_137688.1:631295-633795 GCF_963989245.1 Nansenia antarctica | reverse complement strand
ACCAACCATCAACCAACCATCAACCAACCTCTCTTCCAACCATCAACCAACCTCTAACCATCAACCAACCTCTAACCAACCATCAACCAACCTCTAACCAACCGTAAACCAACCTCTAACCAACCATCAACCAACCCGTATCTAACTACTACGTACTGACCTTAACCATCTTCTTCTTCTCTGCTCCACAGTGGCCAGGAAGGCTGGAACTGACCCCTGACCCCTGACCCCTGACCAGGTAGGTTACTGGCTAGCCCAGTCCCAAGCTCTTCGCTGCCCCCTACCCCCTAGCCCCTAGCCCCTAGCTTCAAGCCCTTACCCCCTAGTCCCTAGTTCCTAGTCCCTAGCCCCTAGCTCTTACCCCCTAGTCCCTAGCTTCAAGCCCTTACCCCCTAGTCCCTAGTTCCTAGCTCCTAGCCCTTAGTGTAGATCTGACAGGATTGGATAGGTTTCTCTCTGTCTCTCTCTCTCTCTCTCTGTGTCTCTCTCTATGTCTTCTCCATCTCTCTCTCTCTGTCTCTCCATCTCTCTCTCTGTCTCTCTCTGTCTTCTCCATCTCTCTCTGTCTCTCTCTCTGTCTCTGTCTCTCTCTCTCTGTTTCTCTCCATCTCTCTGCCCCTCTCTCTCTGTCTCTCTGTGTCTCTCTCTCTCTCCATCTCTCTGTCTCTCTCTCTCCATCTCTCTCTCTGTCTCTCTCCATCTCTCTCCATCTCTGTCTCTCTCTCTCTCTCTCTCTCTCTCCATCTCTCCATCTCTCTCTCCATCTCTCGCTCTGTCTCTCTCCATCTCTCTCTCCATCTCTCTCTCTCCATCTCTCTCTCCATCTCTCTCTCTCTCTCTCCATCTCTCTCTCTCTCTCCATCTCTCTCTCTCCGTCTCTCTCCATCTCTCTCTCTCTCCATCTCTCTCTCTCTCCATCTCTCTCTCTCTCTCCATCCCCCTCCTGACATGACCATGTCTCCTCTTCTCCAGGGTCAACAGAACTCCCAGCTCTCCTACTGACACACACACACACACACCACACACACACACACACACACACACACACACACACACACACACACACACACACACTATGAGAGAAAGACAGGGATTCTCAGAGAACAAGCAACAGATAAATAAGAAGACCCCCCCCCCTGCTCACCTCCCTGCCCCCGTTCTGCCCCCCCAACAACTCCCCCTGCCATTGGACAAGGACGTCTTTCACCACCCAATCACAATCGCCCAAACCATCCCCCACACCTTCCCGTCACCCAATCACAACGCTAGTCATCAGATCTGCCAGATTGTCCAAATATTCCAAATGTTACTGAATATTATTTATATTATATTGTTATTTTTAGAAAACTTTTGTTTTAATGTGCAGTTCACCACAGAGACAAGTGTACACCATTTTTATATGTATGTTTCTTAATGTTTGTTTTATAATCATGTCTGTAGTGTTTTTCTGTCTCTCTTGTCTGTTTTCTGTTTTGCCCTTTGGCATGTGGTGCTAGTTTGGCCGCCATTGTGGTTCAAGTCTGGCCCATAGGGTGTCGGTCGCACTGACCAGGTAGACTTTTACATATCACAGATAGAAACTGTCAGTTCCTATCGGCTCCTCTGGGTCTGCACATATCAGAGGGGAAGAACTAAAGAGACCGTGCTTCCGTAGAATTGAATCAAACTTTATTTATAAAACACATTTCATACACAGATGCAACACAATGCGCTTTACAAAAAAAAGACATAAAAACAAAAACACAGAGAAATTACCCAGAGTGCAACACTCTCCGACAACTAGAGTTGTCTCTCGTCCATTAATGTAGTCTCAGACGGTTGTTTCTCCAGTGTCTTACCCACACACACACACACACACACACACACACACACACACACACACACACACACACACACACACACACACACAAAGACAGACATAACAGTAACTTATCGTAGACATTTATTTTCCACCAGACCATGTTAGCAGACGCTAGGTGCTTGTTTCGTTAGCTGTCCCGTTTCGGGACAATGATTGTGATGTCATGGCTGTGTGATGTCACAGCTGTGATGTCATAAAAACTGTGAATAAAGATCTCAGTCCAGTGAATGAATCCAGTGTGTGTCTCTCCTCTGTTTCTCCTCAAACAGCAAGAAGACATGAAACGTCAGTATTGTAACATAATCAATCAATCATTCAATCAATCAATGAAATGTGTTTTGTAAAAAGCACTATACAAAATACATGATTGACTGACTGAGTGATTGATCATGTTACAATACTGGAGTTTCATGTTTTCTTGCCGTTTTCATACAACAAGAACAATACTAAACAACACGTGACAGGGTCTAGTGAAACAGTCTTGAAGAAGATAAGATGCTTACCTGAATGTTGCTACACCTCAAACCTCAAACCCAGTACCGGAGTTTCAACATACTGATAGAACATCTCAACATACTGATAGAACATCACAACATACTGATAGAACATCAACATGCTGATAGAACATCACAACATACT
>NC_137688.1:626295-628795 GCF_963989245.1 Nansenia antarctica | reverse complement strand
TCATGTGGGAGATGAGGAAGTCGGCGCACGCCTGCCAGGGCCCCAGGGTCTACCGGCCGCTCATGTGCAAGCAGGCGTCCGACGAGGCTCACATGACCTTCCTGGCCGCCTGGCCCAAGCCCAGCGGCGGCGCCGTCACCCCCAAGCCCTCCTCCGCCTCCAAGCCCGGCAAGCCCGCGGCGGTGCCGGTCGTCCCTGCCCAGAGCAAGCCCGCGGTGGTCACCCCCTCCCAGAGCAAGCCCGCGGTGGTCACCCCCTCCCAGAGCAAGCCCGCGGTGGTCACCCCCTCCCAGAGCAAGCCCGCGGTCGTCCCTGCCCAGAGCAAACCTGCCGTCCCCTCCCAGAACAAACCTGTCGTCCCGGCCCAGAACAACAAGCCCGCCGTCCCCTCCCAGAACAAGCCGGCGGTCACCCCCAAGCCCGCCAGACCCCAGCCCGCCAAGCCCCAGCAGCCAGGGAAGGGGTCCGCTGCCAGGAAGCCCGTCGGAGGCCCGGCCAAGCCAGGGAAGACGTCCCCCCCCAGGCCCACGGAGCAGGGGGAGCAGAAGGCCACCCGCCTGGCGCAGGAGTACTGCTGGAAGAGCTTCCACGGGATCTGCTCCTATGTCATCAGCTGGTTCCAGAACTGAGTAAGTAAGTAAGTAAGTAAAGCTTTATGTATATAGCACCTTTCATACAAGAAAATGCAGCTATCAAAGTGCTTAACTGAGGTGGGTGGGTGGGGGACCAGGGGCACGATGGGGATGGAGGGGAGGGGGGAGGGGGGAGATGGAGATAGGTGGGTCTGCTGGAACCAAGGGAGAGAGAGAGAGAGATGGATGGTGGGGGAGAGAGGGAGGGAGGGAGGGAAGGAGAGAGAGAGGTGAGAGGGACGTAGACTAGAAGTATGCTGGTGGCCAGGTGACAAAGGACAGAGTGGTGGTGATGGGAGGTTGTGTTTGGGACCCTGTGTGTGTGTGTGTGTGTGTGTGTGTGTGTGTTTTTGTGTATAGAGCGTGGGTCTTATCTGATTGGCCCATCACACAGATCTGTCATGAGTACCTACCTTTATCTGATTGGTCAGTCTGGCTATGACTGTTGCCTCTCTTCTCTCTCTCCCTCTCTCCCTCTCTCTTCCTCTCTCTCTCCCTCTCTCTCTCTCTCTTCTCTCTCTCTCCCTCCCTCCCTCTCTCTCCCTCTCTCTTCTCTCTCTCTCTCCTTCACTCTCTCTCCCTCTCTCTCTCTCTCTCTCTCTCTCTCTCTCTCTCTCTCTATCCTGTCTTGTTTACCTTTCTCTCTCTCCCTCTCCCTGAATGAAGTAGAGCAACAGACTAGGCAGATGTTGTCCTCCGTGGTCCTAAACTGTCACGCTTCCTAGCCTCCCAGCCCTCACCCAGAGACACACATTCTTATCAGGGGAGGCTGGTTGAGGTAGAAATCGGAGGACAGGTACAAGGCAAGGCAGGTTCATGTGTACAGCTCATTTCATACAACAGGGGAAATTCAAAGAGCTTTACATACATTATAAAAAAAACACAGCAAGAGGAGCATAGTAAGAAAATAAAAATGACAATGAATAAAATTCAAATATAAAAAGTAAATAGATAATAAAACATTTAATAAGATAATAGTTCATGGATAAAATACATTGATAGAAGTGTTTGTGTTTAATCATAACTGCTGCAAAAAAAAACATGAATGTTTTTTAGCTGTTTAGATTTAAATAAATACATGTTCAGGTTTGATTTCTTCAGGGAGTTTGTTCCAGGAGCATGCGGCAGCGTGACTGAAAGCTGCTGCACCGTGTTTTGTTTTCACTCTTGGAATTATTAGCTGTTAGCTGTTAGCTTCAAGTGTTTTTGATGATCTGCTGTTCAGGGATGTCGCCTTCACTGACACTTTGTTTCTTTGTTTTATGTCCTGCAGGTTTGTAGCATCAGTGACGGAGACTCACCCCCCCACCCCTCCCACCTGACCCCCCCCTAGGCCCTCCGGGGGCTCTACGGGTGTGTATGGTGGTGGGCGGGGGGGGTTGAGGTGACCAAACCACAGACTCACTCACTTGTTTTTGGGAGACCCACCAACCCCCACCTCCCCATCACCCCTCCCCCACCACCACCCCCCATCGCCCCCACCACCACCACCACCACCACCACCACCACCACCACCACAATCCCTCTGTTTGTCTGCGATCCGACGTCGTCATGGAAACAGTCCTCTCACCTCTTCGGGGGCCGGTCGTGTGATTCTGCGTGACAGCGTGTGTGACGTCGCCATGGGAACAGAGAGAGTCCAGGAAGGAACCCGAACCCGGAACCGGAACCAGAACCAGCTCTGTGTTCCGTGTTCCATGTACCACACACACACACACACACACACACACACACGGTAACTGTTGGTACCTACCACACACACACACACACACACGTGTGTGATTTTGTTTGTATAATATACATTCCCACCTCATGTCTCACACACACACACACACACACACACACAACATCGTCTGAGAAGGTTCTGA
>NC_137688.1:607872-610372 GCF_963989245.1 Nansenia antarctica | reverse complement strand
TTACTATCATACTGTGTTTACTATCATACTTTACTGTGTTTACTATCACACTGTGTTTACTATCACACTGTGTTTACTATCATACTGTGTTTACTATCACACTGTGTTTACTATCATACTGTGTTTACTATCATACTGTGTTTACTATCACACTGTGTTTACTATCACACTGTGTTTACTATCACACTGTGTTTACTATCACACTGTGTTTACTATCACACTGTGTTTACTATCACACTGTGTTTACTATCATACTGTGTTTACTATCAAACTGTGTTTACTATCACACTGTGTTTACTATCATACTGTGTTTACTATCATACTGTGTTTACTATCACACTGTGTTTACTATCATACTTTACTGTGTTTACTATCACACTGTGTTTACTATCACACTGTGTTTACTATCATACTGTGTTTACTATCACACTGTGTTTACTATCACACTGTGTTTACTATCATACTGTGTTTACTATCACACTGTGTTTACTATCATACTGTGTTTACTATCATACTGTGTTTACTATCATACTGTGTTTACTATCATACTGTGTTTACTATCATACTGTGTTTACTATCACTCTGTGTTTACTATCATACTGTGTTTACTATCATACTGTGTTTACTATCACACTGTGTTTACTATCATACTGTGTTTACTATCACACTGTGTTTACTATCACTCTGTGTTTACTATCACTCTGTGTTTACTATCATACTGTGTTTACTATCATACTGTGTTTACTATCATACTGTGTTTACTATCATACTGTGTTTACTATCATACTGTGTTTACTATCACACTGTGTTTACTATAATACTGTGTTTACTATCATACTGTGTTTACTATCATACTGTGTTTACTATCACTCTGTGTTTACTATCATACTGTGTTTACTATCATACTGTGTTTACTATCATACTGTGTTTACTATCATACTGTGTTTACTATCACACTGTGTTTACTATCACTCTGTGTTTACTATCACTCTGTGTTTACTATCACACTGTGTTTACTATCACTCTGTGTTTACTATCACACTCTACTGTGTTTACTATCACACTCTACTGTGTCTATCAGACTTCACTTTAGCTGTTGTTCTTGGGTTCTAGAAGGAAATCGTCCTTTGTCTTTTAGCTCCTTGGTAAAAAGAATGAATGCCTGAGTTAATGAAATGGGTTATGTAGGTATCTTAACATAGCTATGATGCAGGTTTAATCTAATGATCTTGATGTGACTAACGTAATAATCTGTTAGACATACTAGGATAGTAATCATCTGTTAGACATACTAGGATAGTGGGTGATGAAAGCTGTACCAAGTCGGCAACTGTGAAGTCGCGCAATCTTTTATTTTGTATGTGGGTTTTTTTCATACTATGAAAGTTTAAATGTTGAAGAGCCCACTCAATATAACAAACAACAGTTTAAGGATCACTAAATACTAATAATTTGTCAGAAAACTATGCTTGTTTTCAATACACGTTCTGCGTTTTGTACTTTGGGTGAGCGTTGTCATGGTGACACATGTCTTGTTTATGTTTAGGGACTGTGATCATCTAGTTATGTGTAGTTATGTGTCTTTAGCATGGCCATGTTCTAGCAGCATGTTGTGATGTGCTAAACATGCGTTCCATCGATGTTGCTAAAGGAAAATCCAGGTTTCTTTTTTGTAGCTCTAGTGAGATATATAAAAAATAAGCCTGGATTGTCCTTTAGTGACATTGATGGAATAACCCCCTGTGTGTTGTTTTGGTTCAGGGCGATTTTCTCCTCTAGTTGAATTGAGGTGAACCAACATTCAGATAAGTCTATCTTCGGGTTATTATTATTATTATTATTGTTGTTGTTGTTGTTGTTATTATTATTATTATTATTATCGTCGTCATCATCTATTATCCATAGCCAGAGCTCTGGCTGCAGTAGCTACTGCTCTGCCACACGGTTCCAGTAGCGCCCTCCAGTGGACGTTATACGTCATTACATCCACACTCACACCAGTAGCGCTACTCTCGCGCCCTCCAGTGGACGTTATACGTCATTACACCCACATTCACACCAGTAGCGCTGCTCTAGCGTCCTCCAGTGGACAGTATACGTCATTACACACCACACTCACACCCGCTTGTACACACACACACACACACACACAATAATAATAGACACACATGTAGTTGTAGCCATCATCGACTTGAAACATGAAATTATTGCTTCTTATTGGTCTTTGGTGTTGCCTTACAAACAGCATAACGTATAAAAACAAACAATCAACTTCTGATATGTTAATTTCAAAATGGCGGATAGCATTAACATGACAATTAATCGATGAAAAGCTGCATTCTTACGTAGTTAAACACAGCGGGTAAGCTACCCAGTATTACACAAGGGCAAGACGAAGGCCCTTTAAAGACCCAGAATCACTCACTCACAGCCACACTGTGGCTCTACTAACATGCTGCGGCCAATCCAGCTGTTCTATTGGCTGGACTATGGCTCAAGT
>NC_137688.1:586165-602672 GCF_963989245.1 Nansenia antarctica | reverse complement strand
ATCACACTGTGTTTACTATCACACTTTGTTTACTATCAGACTGTGTTTACTATCATACTGTGTTTACTATCACACTGTGTTTACTATCACACTGTGTTTACTATCACACTTTGTTTACTATCACACTGTGTTTACTATCATACTGTGTTTACTATCATACTGTGTTTACTATCATACTGTGTTTACTATCATACTGTGTTTACTATCATACTGTGTTTACTATCATACTGTGTTTACTATCACACTGTGTTTACTATCACACTGTGTTTACTATCATACTGTGTTTACTATCACACTGTGTTTACTATCACACTGTGTTTACTATCACACTGTGTTTACTATCATACTGTGTTTACTATCATACTGTGTTTACTATCACACTGTGTTTACTATCATACTGTGTTTACTATCACACTGTGTTTACTATCACACTGTGTTTACTATCATACTGTGTTTACTATCACACTGTGTTTACTATCATACTGTGTTTACTATCATACTGTGTTTACTATCACACTGTGTTTACTATCACACTGTGTTTACTATCACACTGTGTTTACTATCATACTGTGTTTACTATCATACTGTGTTTACTATCATACTGTGTTTACTATCATACTGTGTTTACTATCACTCTGTGTTTACTATCACACTCTACTGTGTTTACTATCATACTGTGTTTACTATCACACTGTGTTTACTATCATACTGTGTTTACTATCATACTGTGTTTACTATCATACTGTGTTTACTATCACACTGTGTTTACTATCATACTGTGTTTACTATCACACTGTGTTTACTATCATACTGTGTTTACTATCATACTGTGTTTACTATCACACTGTGTTTACTATCACTCTGTGTTTACTATCACACTCTACTGTGTTTACTATCATACTGTGTTTACTATCATACTGTGTTTACTATCATACTGTGTTTACTATCACACTGTGTTTACTATCATACTGTGTTTACTATCATACTGTGTTTACTATCATACTGTGTTTACTATCATACTGTGTTTACTATCACACTGTGTTTACTATCATACTGTGTTTACTATCATACTTTACTGTGTTTACTATCATACTGTGTTTACTATCATACTGTGTTTACTATCACACTGTGTTTACTATCATACTGTGTTTACTATCACACTGTACTGTGTTTACTATCATACTGTGTTTACTATCATACTGTGTTTACTATCACACTGTGTTTACTATCATACTGTGTTTACTATCACACTGTGTTTACTATCACACTGTGTTTACTATCATACTGTGTTTACTATCATACTGTGTTTACTATCATACTGTGTTTACTATCATACTGTGTTTACTATCATACTGTGTTTACTATCATACTGTGTTTACTATCACACTGTGTTTACTATCACACTGTGTTTACTATCACACTGTGTTTACTATCATACTGTGTTTACTATCATACTGTGTTTACTATCATACTGTGTTTACTATCACACTGTGTTTACTATCATACTGTGTTTACTATCACACTGTGTTTACTATCACACTGTGTTTACTATCACACTGTGTTTACTATCATACTGTGTTTACTATCATACTGTGTTTACTATCATACTGTGTTTACTATCACACTGTACTGTGTTTACTATCATACTGTGTTTACTATCATACTGTGTTTACTATCATACTGTGTTTACTATCATACTGTGTTTACTATCACACTCTACTGTGTTTACTATCACACTGTGTTTACTATCATACTGTGTTTACTATCACACTGTACTGTGTTTACTATCATACTGTGTTTACTATCATACTGTGTTTACTATCACACTGTGTTTACTATCATACTGTGTTTACTATCACACTGTGTTTACTATCACACTGTGTTTACTATCATACTGTGTTTACTATCATACTGTGTTTACTATCATACTGTGTTTACTATCACACTGTGTTTACTATCATACTGTGTTTACTATCATACTGTGTTTACTATCACACTGTGTTTACTATCATACTGTGTTTACTATCATACTGTGTTTACTATCATACTGTGTTTACTATCATACTGTGTTTACTATCACACTGTGTTTACTATCACACTGTACTGTGTTTACTATCATACTGTGTTTACTATCATACTGTGTTTACTATCATACTGTGTTTACTATCATACTGTGTTTACTATCATACTGTGTTTACTATCATACTGTGTTTACTATCATACTGTGTTTACTATCACACTGTGTTTACTATCATACTGTGTTTACTATCACACTGTACTGTGTTTACTATCATACTGTGTTTACTATCATACTGTGTTTACTATCATACTGTGTTTACTATCATACTGTGTTTACTATCACACTGTGTTTACTATCATACTGTGTTTACTATCATACTGTGTTTACTATCACACTGTGTTTACTATCATACTGTGTTTACTATCACACTGTGTTTACTATCACACTGTGTTTACTATCATACTGTGTTTACTATCACACTCTACTGTGTTTGCTATCATACTGTGTTTACTATCATACTGTACTGTGTTTACTATCACACTGTGTTTACTATCATACTGTGTTTACTATCATACTGTGTTTACTATCATACTGTGTTTACTATCATACTGTGTTTACTATCACACTGTGTTTACTATCATACTGTGTTTACTATCACACTGTGTTTACTATCATACTGTGTTTACTATCATACTGTGTTTACTATCATACTGTGTTTACTATCATACTGTGTTTACTATCACACTGTGTTTACTATCATACTGTGTTTACTATCACACTGTGTTTACTATCACACTGTGTTTACTATCATACTGTGTTTACTATCATACTGTGTTTACTATCATACTGTGTTTACTATCACACTGTGTTTACTATCATACTGTGTTTACTATCACACTGTGTTTACTATCATACTGTGTTTACTATCACACTGTGTTTACTATCATACTGTGTTTACTATCATACTGTGTTTACTATCATACTGTGTTTACTATCATACTGTGTTTACTATCATACTGTGTTTACTATCATACTGTGTTTACTATCACACTGTGTTTACTATCATACTGTGTTTACTATCATACTGTGTTTACTATCATACTGTGTTTACTATCATACTGTGTTTACTATCATACTGTGTTTACTATCATACTGTGTTTACTATCATACTGTGTTTACTATCATACTGTGTTTACTATCACACTGTGTTTACTATCACACTGTGTTTACTATCACACTGTGTTTACTATCACACTGTGTTTACTATCACACTTTGTTTACTATCAGACTGTGTTTACTATCATACTGTGTTTACTATCACACTGTGTTTACTATCACACTGTGTTTACTATCACACTTTGTTTACTATCACACTGTGTTTACTATCATACTGTGTTTACTATCATACTGTGTTTACTATCATACTGTGTTTACTATCATACTGTGTTTACTATCATACTGTGTTTACTATCATACTGTGTTTACTATCACACTGTGTTTACTATCACACTGTGTTTACTATCATACTGTGTTTACTATCACACTGTGTTTACTATCACACTGTGTTTACTATCACACTGTGTTTACTATCATACTGTGTTTACTATCATACTGTGTTTACTATCACACTGTGTTTACTATCATACTGTGTTTACTATCACACTGTGTTTACTATCACACTGTGTTTACTATCATACTGTGTTTACTATCACACTGTGTTTACTATCATACTGTGTTTACTATCATACTGTGTTTACTATCACACTGTGTTTACTATCACACTGTGTTTACTATCACACTGTGTTTACTATCATACTGTGTTTACTATCATACTGTGTTTACTATCATACTGTGTTTACTATCATACTGTGTTTACTATCACTCTGTGTTTACTATCACACTCTACTGTGTTTACTATCATACTGTGTTTACTATCACACTGTGTTTACTATCATACTGTGTTTACTATCATACTGTGTTTACTATCATACTGTGTTTACTATCACACTGTGTTTACTATCATACTGTGTTTACTATCACACTGTGTTTACTATCATACTGTGTTTACTATCATACTGTGTTTACTATCACACTGTGTTTACTATCACTCTGTGTTTACTATCACACTCTACTGTGTTTACTATCATACTGTGTTTACTATCATACTGTGTTTACTATCATACTGTGTTTACTATCACACTGTGTTTACTATCATACTGTGTTTACTATCATACTGTGTTTACTATCATACTGTGTTTACTATCATACTGTGTTTACTATCACACTGTGTTTACTATCATACTGTGTTTACTATCACACTGTGTTTACTATCATACTGTGTTTACTATCACACTTTACTGTGTTTACTATCATACTGTGTTTACTATCACACTGTGTTTACTATCACACTGTGTTTACTATCATACTGTGTTTACTATCATACTGTGTTTACTATCACACTGTGTTTACTATCACACTGTGTTTACTATCATACTGTGTTAACTATCACACTGTGTTTACTATCACTCTGTGTTTACTATCACACTGTGTTTACTATCACACTGTGTTTACTATCATACTGTGTTTACTATCATACTGTGTTTACTATCACACTGTGTTTACTATCATACTGTGTTTACTATCACACTGTGTTTACTATCACACTGTGTTTACTATCATACTGTGTTTACTATCATACTGTGTTTACTATCATACTGTGTTTACTATCACACTGTGTTTACTATCACACTGTGTTTACTATCATACTGTGTTTACTATCATACTGTGTTTACTATCACACTGTGTTTACTATCATACTGTGTTTACTATCACACTGTGTTTACTATCACACTGTGTTTACTATCATACTGTGTTTACTATCATACTGTGTTTACTATCATACTGTGTTTACTATCACACTGTGTTTACTATCACACTGTGTTTACTATCACACTGTGTTTACTATCATACTGTGTTTACTATCATACTGTGTTTACTATCACACTGTGTTTACTATCATACTGTGTTTACTATCATACTGTGTTTACTATCACACTGTGTTTACTATCACACTCTACTGTGTTTACTATCATACTGTGTTTACTATCATACTGTGTTTACTATCATACTGTGTTTACTATCACACTGTGTTTACTATCACACTGTGTTTACTATCATACTGTGTTTACTATCACACTGTGTTTACTATCATACTGTGTTTACTATCATACTGTGTTTACTATCATACTGTGTTTACTATCATACTGTGTTTACTATCACACTGTGTTTACTATCATACTGTGTTTACTATCACACTGTGTTTACTATCATACTGTGTTTACTATCATTCTGTGTTTACTATCACACTGTGTTTACTATCACACTGTGTTTACTATCATACTGTGTTTACTATCATACTGTGTTTACTATCACACTGTGTTTACTATCATACTGTGTTTACTATCACACTGTGTTTACTATCATACTGTGTTTACTATCACACTGTGTTTACTATCATACTGTGTTTACTATCATACTGTGTTTACTATCATACTGTGTTTACTATCACACTGTGTTTACTATCATACTGTGTTTACTATCACACTGTGTTTACTATCATACTGTGTTTACTATCACACTCTACTGTGTTTACTATCATACTGTGTTTACTATCACACTGTGTTTACTATCATACTGTGTTTACTATCACACTGTGTTTACTATCATACTGTGTTTACTATCATACTGTGTTTACTATCATACTGTGTTTACTATCACACTGTGTTTACTATCACACTGTGTTTACTATCACTGTGTTTACTATCATACTGTGTTTACTATCACACTGTGTTTACTATCACACTGTGTTTACTATCATACTGTGTTTACTATCACACTGTGTTTACTATCACACTGTGTTTACTATCATACTGTGTTTACTATCACACTCTACTGTGTTTACTATCACACTGTGTTTACTATCATACTGTGTTTACTATCACACTGTGTTTACTATCATACTGTGTTTACTATCACACTTTACTGTGTTTACTATCACACTGTGTTTACTATCACACTGTGTTTACTATCACACTGTGTTTACTATCACACTGTGTTTACTATCATACTGTGTTTACTATCATACTGTGTTTACTATCACACTGTGTTTACTATCATACTGTGTTTACTATCATACTGTGTTTACTATCATACTGTGTTTACTATCACACTGTGTTTACTATCATACTGTGTTTACTATCATACTGTGTTTACTATCATACTGTGTTTACTATCATACTGTGTTTACTATCACTCTGTGTTTACTATCACACTCTACTGTGTTTACTATCATACTGTGTTTACTATCATACTGTGTTTACTATCATACTGTGTTTACTATCATACTGTGTTTACTATCATACTGTGTTTACTATCATACTGTGTTTACTATCATACTGTGTTTACTATCATACTGTGTTTACTATCATACTGTGTTTACTATCACACTGTGTTTACTATCATACTGTGTTTACTATCACACTGTGTTTACTATCATACTGTGTTTACTATCATACTGTGTTTACTATCATACTGTGTTTACTATTGTCGTGTATTCTTATTGATTATGAATCAAAGAACAGTTAGTTTAAGACAATTTAATCAGTTACAGGCAGATTCATACATTACATGCGTTCTCCATGGACCTCGGGTGGGAAGAGAGCGCTCTCTGTCCCTCTCTCCCCGTTCCGCTCCAGAGGGGAGGGGCCAGCGTGCATGTGTGTCCCTGCCCAACCCCCAAAGGTCCCTGCTGGTCATCTGTGTCCCTGCATGCCCTGACATGTGTGTGTGTCTAAAACATACCCCATATTCATACATAGATCATACATACTACAGAAATATACGACACATCCCCCCTCGGACCACCCAGAGGGTGTTCCGAAACTAAACTACCATAAAACAAAAACAAAAACACAAAACCCCACAAAACATTCCCAAAAAAAAAAATTTCAAATAAAATTAAAAATTAAAAAATAAACAACAACAGACAGAAAAACTACACCAACACACAACACAAGAAGCACAATAACACAGACCAACCCAGGACCAGTATTAGGAACCAAAGATATCATAAACAAAAAATAGAAACCAACCAATAAAAAAAAGAATTTTGAAAATAACAATCACAATTAAACTAAACACAGTTCATCATGCACAAATCAATACAGAAACTTCCAACGACCGATGTTTTCTTTGTCCTTGAAGCGTCAGGGTCAGAGGTTACTAGCACTTGTACCCAGTTGGAGAACAGCCTTTACCGCTGTCTCAGATTGATAACACTTTCATAGTCAGGAGCTTTCCATTTTCGTTGCGCTAGGAACAGAACCTCTCTCCTAGCTTTGTATAACCACCACATCACTTCTCAACTGACCTCAATCACACGATATAGAAACAAACAAACAATACACAAATAATGACATTCAGTTATCATAACACATAATTCTCCAACAGTAAGCATAGGACAAAGGGAATGCATTAATGCATAGATCTTCACCTCAGGTGAGGACTAGTCTTCTGAAAAGTTCATTAACGTGGACTGAGTGACTGATTTTCCAAAAACAGTCAATGAGGCCCTGCCTTCTAAGAAAGTCAAAAATCATGTCTGCTATAATAGGTGCTCCTATCCTAGCAAAGTAAGTTTCCCATGCCCCTAAGACCGTTTCCAGCCATGCTATCATCTGCTGTCCATTCCCGTCGTTCCCTTTGATCTGCTGCTTCACTACCCTATTCATAGTCTTTAATCTTTTCCTAACTGGTCGTCGTCCGTCAGTGTCATTGAGGTTAAGGCAGCCGCCTGGTCCCCTCCCACGCTGATCAAGGTCTGGGGAGTCGCCCTCAGCATCATCTGAAGCATGGTGCAGGCACTCGCCAGCATCCCCAGTAGCACAGGTGTCCAGGCTTTGGACACCCCCAGGCTGGACCTCCAGACTGTCAACACTCTCTGCTTCGTTGGTTTCTGGTTCATTGGCATCTGGACAGCTTTCCGCTGTCCCCTCGGTTTCAGGCACTGCCGGTAATGTCACTGGCTGTAACACTGGCATTGCCACTGGCTCTGGCAACACCACAGCATCTCCTCGTAGCTCCTCCTTCTCAGGTTCTCTGGGGACCTCGGCACCTGTTGGCACAACATCCTGCCTACTCTGTACATCCACCCCCCTGTCCACCACCCGTGGCCCTATTGGGGTAGGGATATGCCCAGACACCACTGGTGTACCCACTCTGATGTTGTTTCTCCAACAGACCCCACATTGACCTAAAGCATGGTCAATCTGTTCCATCAAATATGGACTCCAAAACCCATATTTCTTGGTGATCTTGCGTCTTACCTCCCCCCTAGCCACATGTGCTAATCCATGAGCTTCCTGTATTAACATGCCTAATAAATCTGAGGGTGCTACAACTAGGGTTGGGTACCGTTTGGGTTTTATCCGGTACCGGTACCTAACCGATACTTTAAAAACGGTACCGGTACCAAAACGGTACTTAATTCGGTACTTTTGATTTTTTAAAATGACATATATACTGTGTATATATAATAATAACACGGTCGACAACATTGAACCGCTTTTCACTTTTTTATTGCTGAGGCACAATATATATTAGTTAAATATACACTCAAATTAAAATAAATGAAAATAAAACTCCTGCTGACTGAGGCACAATATACATATATATATATATATATATATATATATAATATTACAGTTAAATATACACTCAAATAAATAAAAATAAAACTCCCACCTCAGCAATTCTTTTGCAAAAAGATCAGCATATTTGCCTTCTCTGGCAAAATACGACACCTCTCTTGACTTTTTTATTGTCATTTTGACTTTTTTTTTTGTTTTGACATAATTGTCTAATGGCACAGATTTATAAACATAAAGTAAACAAATATTGTTTTCACGTCACTTTACCTGAAACTGAACGACACAGCGCGGAGCGAATTCCCTGGTAAAACGTTTCTCTCCCCCCGCTGTCAACGGGAGTCGGCAACCAGGAAGCGGTGCTGAGAGAGCAAGACACGGATCTACCGGCATTTGACTGCCGCTGGACTGAGGAACACCATAGGCACAGCACATCGCCATAATAGCGATAAAGTGCGAATGATTTTAAACATTTTGAGCACTTCGCGTTGTTTTCGTCGAGTCGGGTGAAATGCAGCCACACTTTAGAACGCTGCTTCATTAGGGCCTTCGGCATTCTCGGTGACCTCGTAGCTATAGCTAGCGAAATTCGATAATATTATGATTATGATGATGATAATAATAATAATAATAATAATAATACAATAATACAATCACTAACTATATTACTACACTTACTATGAACTCACTCTTCTTAAGTTCTCAACACAACTGCTCACCTCACTACCACGACATGCACTGATTGGAAATTTAACAGGCGATGTCACGTCACGACTCAAGTCACGTGTGGTTGACTGTTGCATGACACCGGACACCAGGGGATTTTTTTTTTTAGAAAAGTACCGAAATGAGGTACCGTAATCTCCTTTGCGATTCGGTACGGGTACATACCGAATGTAAAGTAACCGGTACCTACCGGTACCGATTTTCGGTACCCAACCCTAGCTACAACCAACCCCTCATGATTCCTCCATAGACCTGTGTCATCCTGACTTGCCCCCCTTGCTAGCCAAACGCTCTTGTCTAACGTAGTTACTCTACTCTGTAACATCAATAAATCCTCAAGTGTGACCATGCCCTGTAATTGCTTTTCATGTGTGACCAGAAGACCTTTACCTGCCTTGTCTGCTCCTGTAATGGCTTTGGCTGCATCCTCTGCAGCCCTGTTACCTTGTGTGACATGTGATGAGTCAGACCTGTGTGTGGCACACTTCACTATAGCTAATTCCTTTGGCTTCATCATGGCTTGTAACAGCTTCATGATCTGTGCGTGATGCTGTATAGGCGTACCATCAGTTCTCTTAAAACCCCGCCCCCTCCATACAGCTCCATTAAAATGACAAACATTATGTGCATAGGCAGAGTCGGTGTACACTGTCACTCTCCGTCCGGTTCCCAAGTTGCATGCTTCCGTGAGGGCAATCAATTCAGCCAACTGAGCCGAGCAAGGCTGAGGAACTGCCTCAGCCTGTTCTACAATAAACTTTGAATTCTGTGCTTTAACTAAGGAATACCCAGCGCACAACGTTTCTCCTACCCCGTAACAAGACCCATCAACCCAATATTCTATATCAGCTCCCTTTAAAGGCAAAGCTTGTAGGTCTGTTCTATGCTTAATCACTCTGGCTGTCGATGGAATCTGAACACCGGATGGCACCGTCACCTGACAGCCGTTAGGTGTGCATTTTACTGTACAGTTCAATTGGCATAGAGCATCTCTCCCTAGCAGCCCTGTTGGCGTGTGTTCTGACACAAGTGTTGACAGAGTTGCTCTCTGTCCCTTGTACTCTAAGTCTACAAGCTCAGTTGTAGGAATCAGCTGTTTAATTCCCTCAAATCCGATTGTCTTCACATATTCTCTAGACATAGGGAGGTGCGTGGCGCCTTCAGGCTTCTGTGTCACCACCAGCTGGCACCTCCCACTCGGATCTTCCGGGCACCCCTATAGGCCAGCTGCTGGGCCTCCGTAAGGGTTCATCACTCCTGGAGCAGGTGTAGTAGGGGGCCAATATCCTCCTCCTTGGCTCCCCCCTGCACCCCCCTGGGGCCTGTTGCAGCAGGCACAGGCTAGATGTCCATTCTGGTCGCATTGGCATGGTTCTAGCATCTCCTTCCCTGCTGCTGTCCATCCCCCTGGTGGTGGTCCTTGGCCAGGCTGTGTGTACATCTGGCATGGAACCGCTTGCACCCCTGGTGGCCCTTGTGGGTATGGATACCCCCCTTGTGGCCCCTGTGGGTAGGACTGGTAAGTAGCAGGATACCCCCCTTGTGGCCCCTGTGAGTAGGACTGGTAAGTAGCAGTCTGCACTCCAGGTGGCTGTTGCTGTGGGGCTAAAGCCTGCACTCCCTCTATGTTCCTCTCGCTTTCAGTCAATTGCAAATGAGTCAATATTCTGAGGGATTCTTCGTCTCGTGCCTTCTGTATCTGAATGTTCTTTCGATATAACTCAACTTGATGAGCTACGTGGTCTATATAAACAGCTTTGTTCATGTGTCGTAGCCCCACCACTTCTGCTAGCTTATCCTTAACTGGGGTAGGAAGCCCTTCTTGTATTTTTTCCCTGATTATGGATTTTTCTAAGGGGTTATCTTCAGCGTCTTTCCCTGTCACACTTCTCCATTGAGAGTGCATACGGGCAACATAACCCCTAGGATTCTCATCCCCCCCCAGTGGCTTCACAATGATATTGTCTGGGTGAATGTGAGTAGGGTAGGTCTCTCTGATTGCTTTCCACAGCCTGCCTCTGTTTGCTGCGAAGAGCTCTGGATCATAAACTGATGTATTGATATATCTATGAAGTCCTGCCTTCATCAATATTTCCTGCATTGTATCCAATCCTGCAATAAAAGCTAAGAGTCTTTTCAGGTCTCCCATCGCGGCCTGCGTTCCTGTCAGTATCACGTCGACCTCTCGCGTCCACGAATGTCCTCCCTCTTGAAGAACTGGGAGTTTCTCGATCACTTCAGACAAATCTGTATGATGCCACGGATGATATTCCATCTTGTTACCCCGAATCAGCACTGGACAGTTCTTTAATGTATTTGATGACATTCGGTGACAATCTCCCTCTTTCTCCGGGCGTCTTCTCCCACCTTTCCTTTCGGCTGTGGCTATCATCTTCCTGACCTGCGCGTTGTAGCCTCCATCTGCATTGTCGTCATCACTTGAGTCTTCACTGCCATCTTCGCTGTCATCTTCCTCGTCACTCCTGTCGTCCCCTTTTCCCCTTGGCTCCTTCTTCTTCTTCTGGGAATGATCCTCCAGTGCCTTAGCATATGGAGGGGGACTGGAGGCAGAACACAGGTCTAGGGATGAAATGTTCAGTTTCTGTTCCAGTGTCCTGGCCAATTCTTTTTTCTTTTCCGGTTCCATCTGAGCTATTTTCTGTCCCTCTACCTTAAATAGATCTAAAATAGCTAACTCTAACTTGCGTTTCTCTGATCTAATCTTTCCTCTTTGATGTGCTTTGTGCCCATTGATAAGTATCTCCAATGTTGCAATTAATTGTAAATTAATGCTGCCCTCCTTCGGCCACGGCTGTTCAATGTATGCCCAACGGCTATTCCATTTCGTAGACATTTTGCTAATTTCCCTAACAAGAGGATTCATTTTTTCCACTACAGCCATAGGGGATAACGTAGCCAACATTCCACGATGTTCACTAATATCTTTTAACAGCTTCGTGGAATTCGACCCCATTCTACTTTGCTCAATATGCTGACAATATTCTATATTAGATAAGGTGTACGCTTCTTACAACCCACCTTATTTTGTCTTGTTTGCTAAACAAATGCTAGTCCAATATAACTGTATTGACCATCCCCACAAAAACCCTGCAACTTCAGAATAACAGACTTGCCTCTTGTGTATGTCAGTGCAGTATTAACTTAAATCTAATAGCTGTGTAAGTACTTTATACTTAAATGTGTTTCCTAATTGTTTATGAATGTGTCACTTAATTACTCATTCAATACTAATTACAGTTCTGGTCAACACAATTATTAAATCACAAAAGCTGGTCACACCTAAGTATTCACCGATCCACAAAAACCCTTTTACTGCTCAACTATCAAATATGTACTATTCTGCTATTCCTTAATCAAACACTGTGGAAATGACCTAACTAAAATAAAAGATGTAAATTACAAATATTAATTATAACCTGTAAAGAAATCGACTTGTTATTTGGAAAAGAATGAATGATTAGTTAGAATTATTCATTGACACTTCATTGATGTAAACCTGTGAAGTCAATTAGCTATTATCAACATATCATTAGATTGTCACAAAACAATTGATCAAAGTTTTGTGAAAACAGAGAAATAAAATGATCTGAATAATTAATTCAATCAATTTGTAATTAATTAAATTAATTAAATTAATGTAATACATTACAATCATTTATAACCATCTATTTATTAATGTATCGGACTGTTTCATCGACCTCAGCTGTATCTCCCTGAGGATTTAGTGTTTTAAAATGTATTGTCGTATTTCGTCCAGCAGGCGGCGCCAAGTAACCGACTTGCGTATCGATTGCGCATGCGCCAGCGCCTCCGTGTAAAAATGGAGTAGGGGAAGGAGGGGCTAGTCTTTGTCCTTCTGGGGGAAAAACCCGCTGTGGACTCCCAGATCAATCTTTACAACATAACATTGCTTAAACTTTAAACTACTTTAAAATACCCCAATGATCAATTCACTATCTTTCTATCTTTGAATCACTACAATGTATTCACGTTTCCCACACAGAGATGGCCTCTGTGTGTGTCCTTCCCCAAGGACAAAGAAAAATGGCGTCTAAGAATGGACTCTCTGACACACTGCAAATGGCGTCTAAATGCAAATGGCGTCTAAACTCCGCCGACAGTACACTGCAAATGGCCGCCCACACAATGGCGTCCTCTCACACAGACAAAGAGTAATGGCGTCTACAGTTCTGCTCATATGTTTTTCACTGCTACAATAATGCTCTTTCACATATCTTACAAAATAGACTTCATAATCCACCCACACTCCAACACATAAACACAACCTCACCGAATTTTACACAGACACACACGATATTCCAATACCGTACAAACAAACCTTACCATCAAACACTATATTTTACAAAAAAACGGGCTTCCAAGTCCGGCTCTCACCACCCACCCATCAAAGATTATGAAAAGTTTGCTTCTATTCCAACAAGATTACCGTTACACAGATTCTTTTGACTATAACTTATCTGAGATTTACAGCCTATTTTAAACACACCAATCGACTAGAGAGCGATCTCTGCAGAAAATCTACCTTCTTCGTTAGATTGAAGCTTGCAAAATACTGTAAATTAAGTTATATTATCTCCGTTGCTTGCTCGCCATTACTGTCGTGTATTCTTATTGATTATGAATCAAAGAACAGTTAGTTTAAGACAATTTAATCAGTTACAGGCAGATTCATACATTACATGCGTTCTCCATGGACCTCGGGTGGGAAGAGAGCGCTCTCTGTCCCTCTCTCCCCGTTCCGCTCCAGAGGGGAGGGGCCAGCGTGCATGTGTGTCCCTGCCCAACCCCCAAAGGTCCCTGCTGGTCATCTGTGTCCCTGCATGCCCTGACATGTGTGTGTGTCTAAAACATACCCCATATTCATACATAGATCATACATACTACAGAAATATACGACACTATCACACTGTGTTTACTATCATACTGTGTTTACTATCACACTCTACTGTGTTTACTATCATACTGTGTTTACTATCACACTGTGTTTACTATCATACTGTGTTTACTATCACACTGTGTTTACTATCATACTGTGTTTACTATCACACTGTGTTTACTATCATACTGTGTTTACTATCACACTCTACTGTGTTTACTATCATACTGTGTTTACTATCACACTCTACTGTGTTTACTATCATACTGTGTTTACTATCACACTGTGTTTACTATCATACTGTGTTTACTATCACACTGTGTTTACTATCATACTGTGTTTACTATCACACTGTGTTTACTATCATACTGTGTTTACTATCACACTCTACTGTGTTTACTATCATACTGTGTTTACTATCATACTGTGTTTACTATCATACTGTGTTTACTATCATACTGTGTTTACTATCATACTGTGTTTACTATCACACTCTACTGTGTTTACTATCATACTGTGTTTACTATCATACTGTGTTTACTATCATACTGTGTTTACTATCATACTGTGTTTACTATCACACTGTGTTTACTATCATACTGTGTTTACTATCACACTCTACTGTGTTTACTATCATACTGTGTTTACTATCATACTGTGTTTACTATCATACTGTGTTTACTATCACACTGTGTTTACTATCATACCGTGTTTACTATCACACTGTGTTTACTATCACACTGTGTTTACTATCATACTGTGTTTACTATCATACTGTGTTTACTATCATACTGTGTTTACTATCATACTGTGTTTACTATCATACTGTGTTTACTATCACACTGTGTTTACTATCATACTGTGTTTACTATCACACTGTGTTTACTATCACACTGTGTTTACTATCATACTGTGTTTACTATCACACTGTGTTTACTATCATACTGTGTTTACTATCACACTGTGTTTACTATCATGCTGTGTTTACTATCACACTGTGTTTACTATCACACTGTGTTTACTATCACACTGTGTTTACTATCATACTGTGTTTACTATCACACTGTGTTTACTATCATACTGTGTTTACTATCATACTGTGTTTACTATCACACTGTGTTTACTATCATACTGTGTTTACTATCATACTGTGTTTACTATCATACTGTGTTTACTATCACACTGTGTTTACTATCACACT
Source organism: Nansenia antarctica (assembly GCF_963989245.1). NCBI lineage: Eukaryota > Metazoa > Chordata > Actinopteri > Argentiniformes > Microstomatidae > Nansenia > Nansenia antarctica. Next base: position 587,103 of record NC_137688.1, on the reverse strand, counting down.
GTGTTTACTATCATACTGTGTTTACTATCATACTGTGTTTACTATCATACTGTGTTTACTATCATACTGTGTTTACTATCATACTGTGTTTACTATCATACTGTGTTTACTATCATACTGTGTTTACTATCACACTGTGTTTACTATCATAATGTGTTTACTATCATACTGTGTTTACTATCACACTGTGTTTACTATCACACTGTGTTTACTATCATACTGTGTTTACTATCATACTGTGTTTACTATCATACTGTGTTTACTATCATACTGTGTTTACTATCACACTGTGTTTACTATCACACTGTGTTTACTATCACACTGTGTTTACTATCACACTGTGTTTACTATCATACTGTGTTTACTATCATACTGTGTTTACTATCACACTGTGTTTACTATCATACTGTGTTTACTATCACACTCTACTGTGTTTACTATCATACTGTGTTTACTATCACACTGTGTTTACTATCATACTGTGTTTACTATCATACTGTGTTTACTATCATACTGTGTTTACTATCATACTGTGTTTACTATCACACTGTGTTTACTATCACACTGTGTTTACTATCACACTGTGTTTACTATCATACTGTGTTTACTATCATACTGTGTTTACTATCACACTGTGTTTACTATCATACTGTGTTTACTATCATACTGTGTTTACTATCACTCTGTGTTTACTATCACTCTGTGTTTACTATCACACTCTACTGTGTCTATCAGACTTCACTTTAGCTGTTGTTCTTGGGTTCTAGAAGGAAATCTTCCTTTGTCTTTTAGCTCCTTGGTAAAAAGAATGAATGCCTGAGTTAATGAAATGGGTTATGTAGGTATCTTAACATAGCTATGATGCAGGTTTAATCTAATGATCTTGATGTGACTAACGTAATAATCTGTTAGACATACTAGGATAGTAATCATCTGTT
>NC_137688.1:566165-578665 GCF_963989245.1 Nansenia antarctica | reverse complement strand
CCTTGACCTGCTGGGGTGTTCTGGACGCCAGGACCTCCACCAGCACCTTCTCATCTGTGCCTGCCCCCTGCAGGCAGGAGGACAACATTACACTATATCTATCTATATACTATATCTATCTATCCATCTATCTATCTATCTATGTATGTATGTATGTATCTATCTACACATCTATCTATGTATCTATCTACACATCTACACATCTATCTGTCTGTCTGTCTGTCTGTATCTATCTATCTATCCATCTATCTATCTACACATCTGTCTGTCTGTCTGTCTATTTATCAATATATCTATATGTCTATCTACCTTACCTATTTGTATCTGTCTGTCTGTCTGTCTGTCCTATCTTGATGGCGTTGCGTAGCAGTGTGACATCATAGGGGATAGGGGATGTGACAGTGTGTGTGTGTGTGTGTGTGTGTGTGTGTGTACCTTGAGGGCGTGGCGTAGCAGAGTGACATCATAGGGGAGGGGCGCAGTCATCAGACCCACGACGAGCGTCTCAAACTTCCCCCCGAGCTCCCCCTTCAGATCCCCCACCAGGTCCTGGGAGGGGGGGGGGGGGAGAGAGAGGAGGGGGGGAGAGGGTGGCAGGGGGGGGGGGGGAGGGAGGGAGGGGGAGGGGCGGAGAGAGAGATTGATTATGTTCTACTCTGGTCGTGTTGTGGTCTAACCTTGCCGTGCAGGGTCGTGTGGTCGTGTTGTGGTTGTGTGGTGGTGTTGTGGTCGTGTTGTGGTCGCGTTGTGGTTGTGTGGTGGTGTTGTGGTTGTGTTGTGGTGGTGTTGTGGTCGTGTGGTCGTGTTGTGGTCGTGTTGTGGTTGTGTGGTGGTGTTGTGGTCGTGTTGTGGTTGTGTGGTGGTGTTGTGGTCGTGTTGTGGTGGTGTTGTGGTTGTGTGGTGGTGTTGTGGTCGTGTTGTGGTTGTGTGGTCGTGTTGTGGTCGTGTTGTGGTTGTGTGGTCGTGTTGTGGTCGTGTTGTGGTTGTGTGGTGGTGTTGTGGTGGTGTTGTGGTTGTGTGGTGGTGTTGTGGTCGTGTTGTGGTTGTGTGGTCGTGTTGTGGTCGTGTTGTGGTTGTGTGGTCGTGTTGTGGTCGTGTTGTGGTTGTGTGGTGGTGTTGTGGTGGTGTTGTGGTCGTGTTGTGGTGGTGTTGTGGTGTTGTGGTTGTGTTGTGGTTGTGTGGTGGTGTTGTGGTTGTGTTGCGGTCTAACCTTGCCGTGCAGGGTCTTGTAGGCAGCTTTGATCAGCTGTCTCTGGGCGTTGCTGCGCGCGGTCAACAGCTGCAGGATGGAGTCCTCATCGGTCCCTACGGCAACAACAACCATGGTTACCCATCCGTCGCTACGGCAATAACAACCTGTATATATAATCCAAATCCAATCAAAAGACTTGGTCCCTTTATGGCATTGTTGAACCCTGTGTGTGCGCTCCGGCACTCTCAGAGCGAATTTACGAACGCAGCCACGGCAGGCTACGTATAATAACTGTTTTATGTTTTAGTTTTTTTCTTGTGGAACACCAAGTTGATGACCTCATGACAGAGGAATGTGAGTGGAACAGCTGGGCGGAACTCCCAGGAGACGGACGCTGTGATTGGTTGATAAAAGAGGGACTTCCTCTCTGCTCCTGTCAGAACATTCCACTGAGAAACACTGTCTACCCACACACACACACACACACACACACACACACACACACACACACTAACCCTTACAACATCCAATTATATACTCACACACACACACACACACTCTAACCCTGACAACATCCAATTATATATACACACACACACACACACACACACACTAACCCTAACTCTTACAACATCATTATATACACATCACCCTAACCCACCCACACAGAACACCCACACACACACACACACACACACACACACACACTCACCCAGCCCTTTCATGGCCTTGTACAGCGTCCCAGCATCCTCGTTGGCGTTGAAGTTGCCGCTGGCTCTCACGGTGCCTCTGCTGGCCTATCAGGAGAGAGGAGGACTGTGAGTAGCCAATCAGAGGACAGGACAGGAGAGAGGAGGACTGTGAGCCTGCACACCTGACAGGACCAGCGTCAGTGACTCAACTGTCATGAACATGAGTGTTACGACAGTTCTTCAATGTTGACTTTTCATGATGACAATGTGATAACAACCCCTAGTGTGTGTGTGTGTGTGTGTGTGTGTGTGTGTGTGTGTGTGTGTGTATTTCTGTTGAATAAACATCGTAAAGGAAAGTAGAAAGACAGTCTCTGGATACCCATCTAGTGCCAACATATGCTCCTATATTTGATCATAGACCTTGTAATATATGGAAGCAATGTACCATGAGAGGAAGGGGGTTGTGGACTCATTCACCACTGGTACAGAGTTGTGGCACGAGGCGAAGCCGAGTAGGAAAACCCTGTACAGTGGTAAATGAGTCGACACCCCCGCCCTCCAATGGTAAATTGATTTTCTACAACAGCCACCACATAATATAAAGAATAAATACACAGTTGTAACATTACCTTCATGTATTTACAATCATTAATTGTTTCAGAATACATATATCCTTCCGCCACAGAATAGAGTCCCATAAACCAGATCAACCATTGCATTGTAGGTCAGCACAGGTGTTCTTAATCAGACTGATTGGGAGGCGCATTGATACTGGAGATGCGGTCTGAACTGTGGGTTGTTGGGGGATATTTACCACTGTTGCTAGCCAATCAGAATCCAGTATCCAAACATACTGTTGTAGAATATATTTATATGTGTGTGTGTGTGTGTGTGTGTGTGTGTGTGTCTAGGTTATATATATAGACCCTGTAATAAGGCGTACTATGCACCACCTGTTCACAGCTACTAACTGTCTGGTGTAACAGTGTGTTTGTGTGTGTGTGTGTGTGTGTGTGTGTGTGTGTGTGTGTGTGTGTGTGTGTGTGTTAGTTGAGCCACCCACATCAGTGTTGTGTGTCTCTGTCACCACCAGTGTATTTAATGTCACAAGAGGAAACATGTGATGTTGTGGCTCAGGACAGGACCGTGAGCCCGCTGATGTAACACAGAATTATCCACTATTATGGACCAAAGTACGGTATGTGGACACAGTTCTGCTCTGGGGCTGCTGTCATGGGTTGGACTAGGCCCCTTAGTTCCAGTGAAGGGACATCTTAATTAGCTTTACTTACTTACTTACTTACTCAACTGTCATAGCCTGACATACCCAACTGTCATAGTCTGTCATACCCAACTGTCATAGTCTGTCATACCCAACTGTCATAGTCTGTCATACCCAACTGTCATAGTCTGTCATACCCAACTGTCATAGTCTGATACCCAACTGTCATAGTCTGACATACCCAACTGTCATAGTCTGTCATACCCAACTGTCATAGTCTGTCATACCCAACTGTCATAGTCTGTCATACCCAACTGTCATAGTCTGTCATACCCAACTGTCATAGTCTGACATACCCAACTGTCATAGTCTGACATACCCAACTGTCATAGTCTGACATACCCAACTGTCATAGTCTGTCATACCCAACTGTCATAGTCTGTCATACCCAACTGTCATAGTCTGACATACCCAACTGTCATAGTCTGTCATACCCAACTGTCATAGTCTGACATACCCAACTGTCATAGTCTGTCATACCCAACTGTCATAGCCTGACATACCCAACTGTCATAGTCTGTCATACCCAACTGTCATAGTCTGTCATACCCAACTGTCATAGTCTGTCATACCCAACTGTCATAGTCTGTCATACCCAACTGTCATAGTCTGTCATACCCAACTGTCATAGTCTGTCATACCCAACTGTCATAGTCTGTCATACCCAACTGTCATAGTCTGTCATACCCAACTGTCATAGTCTGTCATACCCAACTGTCATAGTCTGTCATACCCAACTGTCATAGTCTGTCATACCCAACTGTCATAGTCTGTCATACCCAACTGTCATAGTCTGTCATACCCAACTGTCATAGTCTGTCATACCCAACTGTCATAGTCTGTCATACCCAACTGTCATAGTCTGTCATACCCAACTGTCATAGTCTGTCATACCCAACTGTCATAGTCTGACATACCCAACTGTCATAGTCTGTCATACCCAACTGTCATAGTCTGTCATACCCAACTGTCATAGTCTGTCATACCCAACTGTCATAGTCTGACATACCCAACTGTCATAGTCTGTCATACCCAACTGTCATAGTCTGACATACCCAACTGTCATAGTCTGTCATACCCAACTGTCATAGTCTGTCATACCCAACTGTCATAGTCTGTCATACCCAACTGTCATAGTCTGTCATACCCAACTGTCATAGTCTGTCATACCCAACTGTCATAGTCTGACATACCCAACTGTCATAGTCTGACATACCCAACTGTCATAGTCTGACATACCCAACTGTCATAGTCTGACATACCCAACTGTCATAGTCTGTCATACCCAACTGTCATAGTCTGTCATACCCAACTGTCATAGTCTGTCATACCCAACTGTCATAGTCTGACATACCCAACTGTCATAGTCTGTCATACCCAACTGTCATAGTCTGTCATACCCAACTGTCATAGTCTGTCATACCCAACTGTCATAGTCTGACATACCCAACTGTCATAGTCTGACATACCCAACTGTCATAGTCTGACATACCCAACTGTCATAGTCTGTCATACCCAACTGTCATAGTCTGACATACCCAACTGTCATAGTCTGTCATACCCAACTGTCATAGTCTGTCATACCCAACTGTCATAGTCTGACATACCCAACTGTCATAGTCTGACATACCCAACTGTCATAGTCTGTCATACCCAACTGTCATAGTCTGACATACCCAACTGTCATAGTCTGACATACCCAACTGTCATAGTCTGTCATACCCAACTGTCATAGTCTGTCATACCCAACTGTCATAGTCTGTCATACCCAACTGTCATAGTCTGTCATACCCAACTGTCATAGTCTGTCATACCCAACTGTCATAGTCTGTCATACCCAACTGTCATAGTCTGACATACCCAACTGTCATAGCCTGTCATACCCAACTGTCATAGTCTGTCATACCCAACTGTCATAGTCTGTCATACCCAACTGTCATAGTCTGACATACCCAACTGTCATAGTCTGACATACCCAACTGTCATAGTCTGTCATACCCAACTGTCATAGTCTGTCATACCCAACTGTCATAGCCTGTCATACCCAACTGTCATAGCCTGTCATACCCAACTGTCATAGTCTGTCATACCCAACTGTCATAGTCTGACATACCCAACTGTCATAGTCTGACATACCCAACTGTCATAGTCTGACATACCCAACTGTCATAGTCTGTCATACCCAACTGTCATAGTCTGTCATACCCAACTGTCATAGTCTGACATACCCAACTGTCATAGTCTGTCATACCCAACTGTCATAGTCTGTCATACCCAACTGTCATAGTCTGACATACCCAACTGTCATAGTCTGTCATACCCAACTGTCATAGTCTGACATACCCAACTGTCATAGTCTGTCATACCCAACTGTCATAGTCTGTCATACCCAACTGTCATAGTCTGTCATACCCAACTGTCATAGTCTGTCATACCCAACTGTCATAGTCTGACATACCCAACTGTCATAGTCTGTCATACCCAACTGTCATAGTCTGTCATACCCAACTGTCATAGTCTGACATACCCAACTGTCATAGTCTGTCATACCCAACTGTCATAGTCTGACATACCCAACTGTCATAGTCTGTCATACCCAACTGTCATAGTCTGTCATACCCAACTGTCATAGTCTGTCATACCCAACTGTCATAGTCTGTCATACCCAACTGTCATAGTCTGTCATACCCAACTGTCATAGTCTGTCATACCCAACTGTCATAGTCTGTCATACCCAACTGTCATAGTCTGTCATACCCAACTGTCATAGTCTGTCATACCCAACTGTCATAGTCTGACATACCCAACTGTCATAGTCTGTCATACCCAACTGTCATAGTCTGTCATACCCAACTGTCATAGTCTGTCATACCCAACTGTCATAGTCTGTCATACCCAACTGTCATAGTCTGACATACCCAACTGTCATAGTCTGACATACCCAACTGTCATAGTCTGTCATACCCAACTGTCATAGTCTGTCATACCCAACTGTCATAGTCTGTCATACCCAACTGTCATAGTCTGTCATACCCAACTGTCATAGTCTGTCATACCCAACTGTCATAGTCTGTCATACCCAACTGTCATAGTCTGTCATACCCAACTGTCATAGTCTGTCATACCCAACTGTCATAGTCTGACATACCCAACTGTCATAGCCTGACATACCCAACTGTCATAGTCTGTCATACCCAACTGTCATAGCCTGTCATACCCAACTGTCATAGTCTGTCATACCCAACTGTCATAGTCTGACATACCCAACTGTCATAGTCTGACATACCCAACTGTCATAGTCTGTCATACCCAACTGTCATAGTCTGACATACCCAACTGTCATAGTCTGTCATACCCAACTGTCATAGTCTGTCATACCCAACTGTCATAGTCTGTCATACCCAACTGTCATAGTCTGTCATACCCAACTGTCATAGTCTGTCATACCCAACTGTCATAGTCTGTCATACCCAACTGTCATAGTCTGTCATACCCAACTGTCATAGTCTGACATACCCAACTGTCATAGTCTGTCATACCCAACTGTCATAGTCTGACATACCCAACTGTCATAGTCTGACATACCCAACTGTCATAGTCTGTCATACCCAACTGTCATAGTCTGTCATACCCAACTGTCATAGTCTGTCATACCCAACTGTCATAGTCTGTCATACCCAACTGTCATAGTCTGTCATACCCAACTGTCATAGTCTGTCATACCCAACTGTCATAGTCTGTCATACCCAACTGTCATAGTCTGTCATACCCAACTGTCATAGTCTGTCATACCCAACTGTCATAGTCTGACATACCCAACTGTCATAGTCTGTCATACCCAACTGTCATAGTCTGTCATACCCAACTGTCATAGCCTGTCATACCCAACTGTCATAGCCTGTCATACCCAACTGTCATAGTCTGTCATACCCAACTGTCATAGTCTGTCATACCCAACTGTCATAGTCTGTCATACCCAACTGTCATAGTCTGTCATACCCAACTGTCATAGTCTGACATACCCAACTGTCATAGTCTGTCATACCCAACTGTCATAGTCTGTCATACCCAACTGTCATAGTCTGTCATACCCAACTGTCATAGTCTGACATACCCAACTGTCATAGTCTGTCATACCCAACTGTCATAGTCTGTCATACCCAACTGTCATAGTCTGTCATACCCAACTGTCATAGTCTGTCATACCCAACTGTCATAGTCTGTCATACCCAACTGTCATAGTCTGTCATACCCAACTGTCATAGTCTGTCATACCCAACTGTCATAGTCTGTCATACCCAACTGTCATAGTCTGTCATACCCAACTGTCATAGTCTGACATACCCAACTGTCATAGTCTGTCATACCCAACTGTCATAGTCTGTCATACCCAACTGTCATAGTCTGTCATACCCAACTGTCATAGTCTGTCATACCCAACTGTCATAGTCTGACATACCCAACTGTCATAGTCTGACATACCCAACTGTCATAGTCTGTCATACCCAACTGTCATAGCCTGACATACCCAACTGTCATAGTCTGTCATACCCAACTGTCATAGTCTGTCATACCCAACTGTCATAGTCTGTCATACCCAACTGTCATAGTCTGTCATACCCAACTGTCATAGTCTGTCATACCCAACTGTCATAGTCTGTCATACCCAACTGTCATAGTCTGTCATACCCAACTGTCATAGTCTGTCATACCCAACTGTCATAGTCTGTCATACCCAACTGTCATAGTCTGTCATACCCAACTGTCATAGTCTGACATACCCAACTGTCATAGTCTGACATACCCAACTGTCATAGTCTGTCATACCCAACTGTCATAGTCTGTCATACCCAACTGTCATAGTCTGTCATACCCAACTGTCATAGTCTGTCATACCCAACTGTCATAGTCTGTCATACCCAACTGTCATAGTCTGTCATACCCAACTGTCATAGTCTGTCATACCCAACTGTCATAGTCTGTCATACCCAACTGTCATAGTCTGTCATACCCAACTGTCATAGTCTGTCATACCCAACTGTCATAGTCTGACATACCCAACTGTCATAGTCTGTCATACCCAACTGTCATAGCCTGACATACCCAACTGTCATAGTCTGTCATACCCAACTGTCATAGTCTGACATACCCAACTGTCATAGTCTGACATACCCAACTGTCATAGTCTGTCATACCCAACTGTCATAGTCTGACATACCCAACTGTCATAGTCTGTCATACCCAACTGTCATAGTCTGTCATACCCAACTGTCATAGTCTGTCATACCCAACTGTCATAGTCTGTCATACCCAACTGTCATAGTCTGTCATACCCAACTGTCATAGTCTGTCATACCCAACTGTCATAGTCTGTCATACCCAACTGTCATAGTCTGTCATACCCAACTGTCATAGTCTGTCATACCCAACTGTCATAGTCTGTCATACCCAACTGTCATAGCCTGTCATACCCAACTGTCATAGCCTGTCATACCCAACTGTCATAGCCTGACATACAAAAAAGATTTGTACGCTTCCAACTTTGTGGCGACAGTTTGGGGAAGGCCCTTTCCAGGTCCAGCAGCATGACAACACCCCCACACACAAGGTGCGGTCCATAATGACATGGGTCATCCACAAGGTGAGGTCCATAATGACATGGGTTTGCCGTGTTCGGTCTGGGAGAACTTCTTCCCAGAAGAGTGGACGTTGTTATAGCAGCAACGGTGGGACCAACTCCACATTAACGCCTGTGGTTTTTGGAATGAGAAGTTCAACAGGCACATAATGGCTGTCATGTTCGGCTGTCCCAATACTTTGGTCCATGTAGCGTAGATAAGACCCTTTTTATAAGGCTTTAGAAATAGAAATAGTATCATTCTATCCTGTCAGTCACTTCGTTCTGTCGTTCTCTTTCTATGCTCTGCCTGTAGCAGCTGTACATGGCTGTGTGCGGTAGTGGCGTTATGACGTGTTGGCTAGCTGCGTTGTGCAGCGTTGCCATGGGGATTAGCTAGCTAGCTAGCCCAGTGTTTAGCTGTTAGCAGGGAGATGCAGGTGGTGGTTGAGAGGGGAGGGGTTCTCTGGTCTCAACAGCCCATCCCGGGGGGACACAACTTTAGATTCACACAACCTCATTATCTGTCTACACACACACACACACACACACTCACACACACACACCCGCGCACACACACACACACACACACACACACACACACACTCTGCTTTCAGCAGCACCTCATTACTGCACCTTGTTCACCAACACACACACACACACAGTTACACACACAGTTACACACACACACACACACACTCAGTCACCTGGGAGAGGGAGGGCGTACCTGGGAGTTGGATGCTGTGATAACATTGTAATCATGTTCGACTGGCTTGTTACTGTTTAAACCAGCTCAGTGGCCTTGTGGTTAGAGTGAGACCGCCCTGAGATCGGGAGGTCGTGAGTTCGATCCCCGGCCGAGTCGTACCACCAAAGACTATAAACATGGTACCCGATGCCTCCCTGCTTTGGCACTCGGCATTAAGGGTTGGATTGGGGGGGGGTGTAAGACCCTGCGACATACCAGCCTCATGTCCAGGGGCGGTGTACTTACTTGTACATCAAGCCGCCTCACGCTACGGAAACAGGAGATAGGCTCCTGTCCCCTAAGGGCCGTTATCTCATGGATACATGCTTACTTACTCACTGTTTTAAACCGGGTCAACAGACTTATTAGCTAGTTAGCATAAACATGTAGACTGATTGGCTAGCACAACACGAAGACTTGTGTAGTTTAATGGCCTCGTTGTCTCATGGCCACATTGTTTTAAGGAGGAGGAACCACGGGAATGTCTTCGATGGAATGGTGGGCAGGACGGAATTCAGACTGCGGAAATTTGGAATGCCCAAAAAACAAGTTGCTATAACAACCACGGTACTGTGTGTCAGTGTGAGGAGGAATGTCAGGAAAACACACACACACACACACACAGCATCACAAGCTGACTGAGATCTAATCAAGGCGCTGGTGGCTCGTGAGACAAACAGGAGAACAGGAGAAGTGTAGAGGAGGCAATCAACCAGGAATGATGACACACACACACACACACACACAACCCCGAGCCCGCCCCTATAGGCCCTGAGTCAGCTGCGTCCTACTGCAAACATTACTGAGCCCCTCGCCTCTCTGTGTGTCTATAGACACGTTCAGACACGAGAGAGACAGAGAGAGAGAGAGCGAGAGAGAGAGAGACAGAGAGAGAGAGAGAATGTGTGGATGTGTGGATGAGTGGATGGTATAGAGAGATTGACAGAGAGAGAATGTCTGTGAGATAAAGAGAAAGAGAGAGAGAGAGTGGATGGTAGAGAGAGAGAGAGAGAGAGGGAGAGAGTGGATGGTAGAGAAAGATTGACAGAGAGAGAGAGAGAGAGAGAGAGAGAGAGAGAGGGAGAGAGAGAGAGAGGGAGAGAGAGAGAGAGAGAGAGATAGAAGAGAGAACAGGTGATGAAAGAGACAGTAGCGTTGACACAACAAGCCCGGTTGGGCCCCCCACCCTTCACATAAATCACTGTTCCACTTCCTGTATCTCTACGCTCCCCTGGCACGCTCAGGCCTTATCTCCTGACCCCCACCTACATTTATGGGCCTAGCCGTTGCCGGGGACAACGGTCCCCCGCTCAGCCAAGCGTCCCTCATCAACAGTTAAGAGGAAGTAGAGGCAGTAGTAGCCCCCTTTTAAAATACTCTTTTAGTATTAAAATAAGTTGTTACTACTAAACTACTGAGTACTAAAGTAATTTAGTAAAGTGCTCTTAGGATCAGTTAGTTTTAGTAGGTTGTTCCCTCTCTCTGGCTGAGAGGTTGATGTCAGCTGACCCTGGATCTGGTCCAGAAAACAACAACTCTAACAGACGCTGGCTGGTTTATACCTCAGATAAAAAAAAGTTTACAGTCAACTGACGTTTCAGAGATCTAGTCTAGTAGCACAGCTCTCTGACTGGGGGGGCGGGGGCGTTGGTTACCAGGGCGATACATTTTGAATAATTACAAAACTAAGCAAATGCACAAACCGTCCTGTTTTATTTACTCTCCTCTGTGGTCAAGTCTGCTGACCCCACCCTGCCTGTCTGACTGGGGAGGGAGGGAGGGAGAGAGAGAGGAGGAGGGAGGGAGGGAGAGAGAGGAGGAGGGAGGGAGAGAGGAGGAGGGAGGGAGGAAGAGAGAAGAGGAGGGAGAGAGAGAGAGGAGGAGGGAGAGAGAGAGAGAGGAGGGAGGGAGAGAGAGAGGAGGAGGGAGAGAGAGAGGAGGGAGGGAGAGAGAGAGGAGGAGGGAGAGAGAGGAGGAGGGAGGGAGGGAGGGAGGGAGGGAGAGAGAGAGAGAGGAGGAGGGAGGGAGGGAGGGAGAGGAGGAGGGAGGGAGAGAGAGAGGGAGAGAGAGAGGGAGAGAGAGGAGGAGGGAGAGAGAGAGAGGGGGGGGGAGAAAGAGAGAGAGAGAGAGAGGGGGGGGAGAAAGAGAGAGAGAAAGTGGGGGGGAGGAAGAGAGAGGAAGAGTGAGGGAGAGAGAGGGGAAAAAGAGGGAGAGATCCGTCTGTTTCCATTACTAAGTCGGAAAAAGTCTTCCAGAAATGGGGGAGAGCGAGAGAGGGAAGGGGAGGGAGGGAGGGGGGGAGGGGAGGGAGGGGGACCCATCCTAGATGGAGTAAAGCCCACACACATATGAGTCATACACTGAACTTCCCCATATACAGCCCCTGTGCCCTCCCCCTGACACACACACACACACACACACACACACACACACACACACACACACACACACACACACACACACACACACACACACACACAAAAGGCCATAAACTGAGAAGTATGTTCCTCATTAACAACAGCTTTTAGCAGTAAAACATAACAACGTTTACACTAGATTAGATAACTCAAAGAGTCGGTTCACAGCTTCAATGCGTAGCTACAGTCAGTAAAAATAGGTTTCATTGTGAGGTCTTGCTTCACATTCGCATAATTAACGGAATTATAGTTCATTATTTGTATTTTCAACACTGCCAATACTCAATACTGTTGTAGATAAAAGCCAAGCTAGTGAATATTAATAATGTCATAGGGTGTAAAAGGCGTTGCCGCGGGTCGGGTTTCGGATAGGCTGTCAAAGTGAAAAGTCAAATGTCAAAATAAACCATTTGCATAAATAACGGAATCATATTCATATTGCACTCTTATTCACTTTAAGTTAGTTTTTCCTTCACGTGATCAGTTTTGGAAAACAAAAACGTAACAGAGTTTCCTCACCATCCTGACAGTCGAGTTCGGTTTTATTCA
>NC_137688.1:531165-561165 GCF_963989245.1 Nansenia antarctica | reverse complement strand
AAAGAATTATTTTTTTCTGAGAAAATGAACTCTCTTAACGTTTCTACTGAGGTGATGACTCTCTTTTACAGAAGTTGCATTGAATCTGTTCATGCTAACATTTTTGTATGGCTGTGTGGTTTGGTAACCATGGTAACCTAACCCTGTCCAATAAGAACATGGACTTGGAGGCTGCTCTAACCTGTTAACATGGGCTGTATGGCTGCTCTAACCTGTTAACATGGGCTGTATGGCTGCTCTAACCTGTTAACATGGGCTGTATGGCTGCTCTAACCTGTTAACATGGGCTGTATGGCTGCTCTAACCTGTTAACATGGGCTGTATGGCAGCTCTAACCTGTTAACATGGGCTGTATGGCTGCTCTAACCTGTTAACATGGGCTGTATGGCTGCTCTAACCTGTTAACATGGGCTGTATGGCTGCTCTAACCTGTTAACATGGGCTGTATGGCTGCTCTAACCTGTTAACATGGGCTGTGTGGCTGCTCTAACCCGTTAACATGGGCTGTATGGCTGCTCTAACCTGTTAACATGGGCTGTATGGCTGCTCTAACCTGTTAACTTGGGCTGTGTGGCTGCTCTAACCTGTTAACATGGGCTGTGTGGCTGCTCTAACCTGTTAACATGGGCTGTATGGCTGCTCTAACCTGTTAACATGGGCTGTATGGCTGCTCTAACCTGTTAACATGGGCTGTATGGCTGCTCTAACCTGTTAACATGGGCTGTATGGCTGCTCTAACCTGTTAACATGGGCTGTATGGCTGCTCTAACATGGGCTGTGTGGCTGCTCTAACCTGTTAACATGGCTGTATGGCTGCTCTAACCCGTTAACATGGGCTGTATGGCTGCTCTAACCTGTTAACATGGGCTGTGTGGCTGCTCTAACCTGTTAACATGGGCTGTGTGGCTGCTCTAACCTGTTAACATGGGCTGTGTGGCTGCTCTAACCTGTTAACATGGGCTGTATGGCTGTTCTAACCCGTTAACATGGGCTGTATGGCTGCTCTAACCTGTTAACATGGGCTGTATGGCTGCTCTGACCTGTTAACATGGGCTGTATGGCTGCTCTAACCTGTTAACATGGGCTGTATGGCTGCTCTAACCTGTTAACATGGGCTGTATGGCTGCTCTAACCTGTTAACACGGGCTGTATGGCTGTTCTAACCCGTTAACATGGGCTGTATGGCTGCTCTAACCTGTTAACATGGGCTGTATGGCTGCTCTAACCTGTTAACATGGGCTGTGTGGCTGCTCTAACCTGTTAACACGGGCTGTGTGGCTGCTCTAACCTGTTAACATGGGCTGTGTGGCTGCTCTAACCTGTTAACATGGGCTGTGTGGCTGCTCTAACCTGATAACATGGGCTGTATGGCAGCTCTAACCTGTTAACATGGGCTGTATGGCTGCTCTAACCTGTTAACATGGGCTGTATGGCTGCTCTAACCTGTTAACATGGGCTGTATGGCTGCTCTAACCTGTTAACATGGCTGCTCTAACCTGCTAACATGGGCTGTATGGCTAAGGTAGAGGTAATCCTGTGTGTCCCAGGCGTGAGGACTGCCCTCTGCTGGACAGGAGGAACACAGAGGTAGAGGTAATGGGATAGATGCTTACCTGTTTCTTAAAAACATAACAGAATGTGTGTGTGTGTCTAACGTTGCGCAAGACTAGGCTGCTCACACAGGTGGATACAGTTGCCGACAGAGTGTGCGACCACTCTCACCATGACAACGGCCGGGGGCCAGAAGAAGAAGATAACACACAGTACACTCGCACACACAGAAAGGAGTTGAAGGCCACATGCCGAACTAGAACACTTGCTTACAAACCAAATGGTGACAGTTGCAACAGTTTTAATGCTTACAGTTAAAAACTACCAGATAGGGGGAGGAGGGACAGCCCATCCCCAAATGTTAAATCAAATGTACTATGTACCAAGGCGAAACTGGGCTCTTGTCTGGTGAAGCTTCTGCAGTTAACCTATTGACGGCTAGCTGATACTGGCCTGCGGTGGTGAAACTAGATAGGATACTGGCCTGCGGTGGTGAAACTAGATAGGACCCCTTTCCATGGAATGAAATGCTATTGCTTGCTGATGTGCTCGAATAAAGATTCTCTTAAAGAACAGTTCGGTAGTGGTGCCTAGTATTTGACCGAATCATTTTATCTTACAAGTTATATCAAGGACGTCTCGTTGAGATTAAACGAACTCGCTTGTAGGTGAAGACTCTGTTAACTAATTTCTGGAGGAGTTGACCGCCTTACAGATTTTTTTTTACACATTTTTGGCATTTAGCAGACGCCTTATTCCAAAGCGACTTACAATCAATACATTTGACTAAGAAAGTGAATCATCAATCCACCAGTCGTAGCAGGAAGAGTAATCTAGCTCTGGCCAGGGGCCATTGGCGGTCGTCGTGAAGAAAGACACCGGAGAAACAGTACAAGGGGGGGGGGGGGGGGGGGGGGGAGTAGAAATCTTAGGAGACACAGTAGCCTATGGGGAAGCAGGTGTCTCAGGAGACAAATAAATATACCATATTATGAGCTGAGCTCCTAGAGCCAGTTACACAGCAGTGTGGCATTGTGAAGGACAGAGTGTTAATGAACCTGTCTTTGTTTCATTCAGGGGATCCCCATTACCACGGAGGGTTGGGGTGCGCTGGGAGGAGGAGAGTGGGGACCATGTGGCCAGTCCAATATAATATATCGGTATTGTAGCTTTTAGGTTTTTAGTGGTCAATCAGTAGGGAAGATCAGTCTCTGATCAGTCTCTTCCCTGCCTTCTGCAACCTGACACCTCCTCAGAATTGTTCAGATACACCATCATTTCATTGGATAATAAATATCTTGCCCCACCCCTCCCATGGTCACACATTAACAGGTAACTCACCTGATCTGTCCTCCGTGCCAATCAGCAGAGACGGTCAGTCTCAGACTAACCTCTCTGTCAGACAGCAGCCATCAGACTGTCTTTACTCCTGACTGACAGACAGAGTGGAGAAGTACAGACCACCAATCTAAAACTACCAGATCGATCAGTTAGGCAGCAAAGCAAAGCAAAGCTCTGTTTCCTCTTTACTCTGGAGACGATGGCTGGTGTTGGAGACTGAGGAGTCGAGTATCAAGTCTGTAAGGGGTGACTGGGAATCATGGAGCATGGACATTCTCCTCTGTAACAGCTAAGGGATGAGCTGCAACTTGTATCCACAACCAAGCCAGAAGAACAGAAATGTGAGTAAACTCTCTTGATTAATCATCATATTTAACATGATTGAACTCTGATGGAAATGTTCACTCTGAATGTTGTCGTGTGTGAACTGTAGTCGTAAAAATCATATGACTGTTTATGGTTCTTTTTTTTCTTCTTTGTATTAGTGAAAATGCATTACAAAGACAAATAGTGACATAGAAGACAAACAAAATTGACATAATGAACAGATACAGACAATAAAAAAAGTTGATAATTAACCAGGAAGAGAGTGCTCTGTTGGAAATATGTACTTGTGTTGTAAATGGACTGACTTATATAGCGCCTTATTCCAAAGCGCTTTACAATGGCCTCTCATTCAGACATTCACACACACATTCACACACCAATGGCGGCAAGCTACCATGCAAGGTGCCGGCCCGCTGATTGGGAGCAATTTGGACACCTTGACATGTGGCCAGCCAGGGTTCAAACCGCCGATCTCCCGACCTTGCGATCATTAGACGCTGGCTCTACCTCCTGCGCCACAGCCGCTCCCAGTGGCCAACAGTGTTGTGTTGTGTGGTGTGAGGTTTGATACTGAGCAGTAAAAGTTGTGTAACTGTATATGGTTCTTGTTGATAACTAACCAGGAAGAGAGGGTACTATAACTATGATGTATCATGATATTAACAGTGATGGTCCAGTACTTTTGAATGTACCTTCCTCATAGTTACTGTTATCAGATCTGCGGTTGATAAGTACTGTACACATGTAGCAGTAGGAACCCCCCCCCCCCTCCCCATCTCCTACTGGGCCCTGTCCTACGATCAGAGAAACCTCATAGTTGAGGCTGATGGAACTGAGTTTCCTGGGTCTGGGGTCAGAGATGCTCTGTGTGATTCAGATTCTCTACCCTTCATACTGAAGTCCTCCCTCCACCCCCACCCAGAGAGCTTTGGACTGTCTGGATATGAACACTTGAACACTTGATCTCTGCACTTTATATTTATATTAATTATGACTCTTGCACTTTGATGTTGGTTTGCACTGTCTTGTCCTGTCTTGCTGTAAACCGTGCTCCATTGTTCCAAACCAAATTCCTAACATGTTTACATGTCATGGCAATAAAAGTCTTCTGATTCTGATTCTGATTCTGAAGTGTTCACTAGCTGCCTCTACTGATGCACTAGACTAGAGCTATCGATAACACAAGGACTACAGATCATACTAGGACTACATATACCAGTAGGACTACATATACCAGTAGGACTACATATACCAGGACTACATATACCAGTAGGACTACATATACCAGGACTACATATACCAGTAGGACTACATATACCAGTAGAACTACATATACCAGTAGGACTACATATACCAGTAGGACTACATATACCAGTAGGACTACAGATGTGATAATTAACCAGGAAAAGGTTGCTCTGCTGCAAATATGTACTTGTGTTGTGTTGTGTTGTGTGAGCTATGATACTGAGCAGTAAATATTGTGTAACTGTATATGGTTCTTGTTGATTAACCAGGAAGATAACTATGAATGTATCATATGATATTAACAGTGATGGTCCAGTCTCTCTGGGGAGAGAGAGGAGGAGACCACTGCCTCTAAAATGAGTCTCTCTGGGGAGAGAGAGGAGGGAACCACTGCCTCTAAAATGAGTCTCTCTGGGGAGAGAGAGGAGGGGACCACTGCCTCTAAAATGAGTCTCTCTGGGGAGAGAGAGGAGGGGACCACTGCCTCTAAAATGAGTCTCTCTGGGGATGTTGAAGCCATGGGGTAAGAGAAGAGTCTCTGGAGGACATTTATTATGAAGATGATGATGATGATGATGATGATGATAGATAGATACTTCATTCATAACCAGATTAATGTTAGACGTAGTAATGTATATATACTGTAGTTCAATGCGTACTGTAGCAACAGACAGTGTTGCACCTCTCCCTAGAAGGCTTGTCCACGGAGGAGGAGAGTGGATCCTGGAGGGAGATGGCCACTTAACACCTAAAAGCTACAATACAGATATATTCATCTAGACTGGCTACATCAATGTAATTTTAAAAAGATATTCATCTGACCTAGGAACTATGTTTAACTTTAAAAGCTTTTTTACTGATTTATTGCTATGGAATTAACTTGTCAGTCAATTGTTAGAATTTGGTATTTTTTCTCTAGACAGAGTCAGCCATATTCAGCACCCCTGGAGCAATTAGGGGTTAAGTGCCTTGCTCAAGGACACATGCAAGCTCCCTCCTGAGGTGGGATCGAACCAATGACCGTATTTGCGCCACTCAACCTCTAGACTAGTTACAATGGCCTAAAACAACAATGGGTTTTATTCTACCTCATCAGTAGAGCAGTCATGATCCTTTAATGACGGTCCAAAAGGCTTCATATCTCTGTAGATCAGTGACGCTTGCTGCATGTGTTGTTTGACAGAAGTCAGCAGGAGAGACAAGCTGACCGTACCAGGAGTGTGTCCATGAGGAGAGAGATCTATGACGCTCATTACCCAACTTGTCCAAGGTTAGTTGATGTACTCTATGAGTCCAAATACACTTCTAGAAATCCTCCTCTTTCTGTCAAATATATGAACACACTTAGAAATCCATTATCTTCTGTTAAACATGTGAGAATGTTGGTGTCTTTGTGTTTGACAGGGTCCAGCAGGAGAGACCAGACTCACCTGTACCCAGCTGTGTGTCCATGAAGAGTGACTGGTCTATGGAACATCCAATACGCTTCAGACAAGGAACTAGTAAACAAGGGTAGGTGTAACATGGGGATGTGATGAACTAACTGTGAGACGAGGCCACCTGTTTGTTTCGTGAGGTCCTCAGGTAACTATAATGAACTCAGGTTCTACTATCAAGGAGGGGGTTATGGGAGTAAGGTACACAATGCAACAACCATTTATTGTCCAGCTTATAATCACATCATCTTCAGCTCTAGGAGCTCAGAACATATGTATCATTAAAGGAGTTACTGTAGTGTAACTGCAGCAACAGACAGTGTTGCACCTCTTCCTAGAAGGCTTGTCCACGGAGGAGGAGAGTGGATCCTGGAGGAAGATGGCCACTAAAAACCTAAAAGCTACTTATAATACAGATATATTATATTGGACTGGCCACATGGTCCCCACTCTCCTCCTCCCAGCGCACCCCAACCCTCCGTGGTAATGGGGATCCCCTGAATGAAACAAAGACAGGTTCATTAACACTCTGTCCTTCACAATGCCACACTCCTGTGTAACTGGCTCTAGGAGCTCATATTTAAAACACAACTCTACCTTGTACTCCAGGGTCCAGCAGGAGAGACCAGACTCACCTGTACCCAGCTGTGTGTCCATGAAGAGTGACCGGTCTATGGACCGTCCAATAAACTTCAGACAAGGAACTAGTAAACAAGGGTAGGTGTAACATGGGGATGTGATGAACTAACTGTGAGACGAGGCCACCTGTTTGTTTCATGAGGTCCTCAGGTAACTATAATGAACTCAGGTTCTACTATCAAGGATTTTGTACAGTTTATAATCACTTAATCTTCAGCTCTACGAGCTCAGCACATTTATCATTAAATGCAGAATTTCAAATGTTAGACTTAGTAATGGAGATATACAGCTGTGTGTTCATGAAGAGTGACTTGTCTATGGATCCTCCAATATGTTTCAGAGAAAGACCTCCTCATTCTGGTCAAGGGTTAGTTTGAGGTTTAATCACCATAGTGGTCTGGTATACACTCTTAACTTATTCTATTTAGGAAACTGGGCCTCATTCACACTTCGCTGGATAAATACATCTGCTTATTTGTTGTTTTTACCCAGAATCCCCAGTGACGAGGTGGAGAGACCAGAGTCAGAGATTCCCAGTGGTCAGTCTGTCCAGCGTCAAAGTGAACTGGCCTCCATATTCAGGGTGAGCTAAAGAGAAAGTATGACATGGAACATGGCTAAGTAATCTCCATACAAAAGTTTTTATTTTCTTGTTTCAATTACATGCCAAAGTCAAGTGATTATGACTATGACTTGGGTGTAAAGGTTTACCCATTATTAACTATCTCACTCCTCCTTTTTTATCTAAATGTTTCAGTTGCTTGAAGACAATGTCATCACTTTAGTGAGAAATCAGCTGAAGAGGTTCAAGAGGCTCATTTCTCAAGACTACCCAGAGTGCTTTGAGAGTCAGGGGGAGGAAGAGGAAGAGGTAGAAGAAGAGAAGCAGGAGAGCAGTGCCAGAGAGGGGGCTCTGAAGATCACTCTGCACGTCCTGAGGAACATGAACCAGAAGGAGCTCGCTGACACACTGGAGAAACGTAAGAGACCTCACATGTTTTCACAGAGAAGTGTTACTGGGCTGGAATAATATTGGAAATATAAACACCACTAACTGTAATTACTATGTATATCCCTATTTGGTAATTCTTTATATTGTATTGCCTCTATAACTTAGTATCTCTGTAATTACAGCATTAACAACATTGGTTGTTTGTGTATAATTGCATAGTTACGGGGTTGGACAGTTTCCTATATCATTCAACTACACTACATACTATATAATTAATTACTATATAACAACTTGTTTATAAAAAACAATGTATTAAAACAATGTAATAACAGTTACTGCAGGTATTGGTTCAACTTAATGTAAAGTGTGCCACAAATATTTTGTTAATTGTTTTGTAAATCAGATGAGCTCCCTGTGTTGTGCCAACATGAACTCAAGTCCACCCTGAAGAAGAAGTTTCAGTGTGTGTTTGAGGGAATAGCTGAGCAAGGCAAATCAATACTTCTGGATAAGGTCTACACAGAGGTCTACATCACAGAGGGAGGAAGTGGAGAGGTCAATAAGGAACATGAGGTCAGACAGATTGAGACAGCATCCAGGAGACCAGCAACACAGGAGACACCAATCAAATGCACCGACATCTTCAAGCCTTTACCTGGACAAGACAAACCAAACAGAAGTGTGCTGACAAAGGGAGTCGCTGGCATTGGAAAAACAGTCTCTACTCAGAAGGTCATTACGGGCTGGGCTGAAGGAGAAACCAATCAGGATGTCCAGTTCATATTTCCACTTCCTTTTCGGGAGCTGAATTTAATGAAAGAGAAGAAACGCAGTTTGAATGAACTTCTTGGTCATTTCTTCATTGAAATAAAAGAATCAGGAATCACAAACTTTGACAAGTATAAAGTTCTGTTCATCTTTGATGGTCTGGATGAGTGTCGACTTCCTCTAGACTTCCAGAACAACGAGACATGTTGTGATGCCACAAAGTCAGTCTCAGTGGACGTGCTGCTGACAAACCTCATCAAGGGGAATCTGCTTCCCTCTGCTCTCCTCTGGATAACCTCCCGTCCTGCAGCAGCCAATCAGATCCCTCCTGAGTGTATTGACCGGGTGACAGAGGTACGAGGGTTCAACGACCCACAGAAGGAGGAGTACTTCAGGAAGAGAATCAGTGATGAGAACCTGGCCAGCAGAATCAACACACACATGAAGTCATCAAGGAGCCTCCACATCATGTGCCACATACCAGTGTTCTGTTGGCTCTCAGCTGATGTTCTGGAGAGACTGTTGGGTGGAGCAGAGAGAAGAGAGATGCCCAAGACTCTGACACAGATGTACACACACTTCCTGGTGTTTCAGACCAAACAGAGGAATGTGAAGTACCTTGGAGACCATGACAGAGATCCACACTGGGATAAAGAGATCATTCTGTCACTGGGAAAACTGGCCTTCAAACAGCTGGAAAATGGCAATCTGATCTTCTATGAGGAAGACCTGAGAGAGTGTGGCATTGATGTCAAAGACGCCTCAGTGTACTCGGGAGTGTGCACTCAGATCTTCAGAGAGGAGTGTGGGCTGCACAACGTGTTCAGCTTTGTGCATCTGAGCATCCAGGAGTTTCTAGCTGCTTTATATGTGTTCCTCACATTCAACAACAGCAATGAGAATCCCCTGGTCAAACAGAAATCCTCTAACTGGAAGCTATGGTCACCACTCACACGCAAACCTCTAGTTGACTTACACAAGAGTGCAGTGGACATGGCCTTACAGAGTGAGAACGGACACCTGGACCTGTTCCTGCGCTTCCTCCTGGGCCTCTCACTGGAGTCCAATCAGAACCTCCTACGAAGCCTTCTGACACAGACAGGAAGCAGCTCACAGACCAATGAGGAAACAGTCAAGTACATCAAGAAGAAGATCAGGGAGAATCCCTCTCCAGAGAGGTGCATCAACCTGTTCCACTGTCTGAATGAGATGAATGACCATTCTCTAGTGGAGGAGATCCAAAGCTACCTGAGCTCAGGAAGTCTCTCAGAAGCCTCACTCTCACCTACACAGTGGTCAGCTCTGGTCTTTGTGTTGCTGACCTCAGAAGAGGAGCTGGATGTGTTTGACCTGAAGAAATACTCCAGATCAGAGGAGGGTCTTCTGAGGCTGCTGCCAGTGCTCACAGCCTCTAAGACGGCACTGTAAGTAGATGGACAGAATTACTTTAATTAAACTAGGACGATTTCAGGCTTATGAAAATGCATTGTAGAATAGTAATTAGTGAGTAGGCTGCTTGATGAAGTTAGTTAGTTGATGAAGAAGTTAGCTGGCCAGTGAGTTTACAGTTGGTGCAGTTGGAAGGAGCTAGCCACTCATCTCAAACTGAAAGCTTGATCCATTATTTAAGGCATGAAATGTATGTAAACATTATCATTTTGCATTTAAAACGAAGTGAAATAACTAGAAAACATATGTGACAGGGTTTCATTAAAAGGTCCCCATCTCGGCCATTGTGAAAGTGATGTTAATTTATTGTTGGTTTTGAATCAAAGAACAGTTATTGAGTTTAAGACGATTTAATCAGAGTTACAAACAGATATATACATACATGTGTTCTCCGGTGGCCTGGGCTGGAAAAGAGGAAGCTCTCTCCCTCCCTGGCTGTTTTGTTCCAGTCCCCTAGATGCCTGCCCTCTTATGCAAATATCTACCAGTGCCTTGTAACTGGACAAGGGGAGAGCCATCTGTTAATCATCAGTGTGTGTGTTTGCCCAACCCCCCATGAAGGCCAGAGTGTGTGTGTAGATTAGTTAGAATGTAGGCCCAAAGGCTCCGCTTTGGAACAAGGCGTCTGCCAAATGCCATAAATGTAAATGTAACTGTTACAAAGCCTTATCAAACTATCTATGCATGTGTGTTTAAAATATACTACATATCTTTGGGTCTCACCCTGGTTCATCAAGAGGGCCGTTCCCTGTGATGTCACTATGGCCTCAAGGCAGGGGGCTATTGCCCAACATTGCACAACACTCAGGGGGCTATTTGCACAATATTGCACAACATTCCCCTACAGCATTTATACAGGCCCCTATCATACTATTGTGTGTTTAAGTAGAAATACACGACACATCCCCCCTCGGACCACCCAGAGGGTGTTCCGAAACGAAACGACCACAAAACAAAAACAAAAACACAAAACCCCACAAACCGCAACTAAGACACCAAAGAAAAAAAATGTAAAAAATAAACAACAAGACAGAAAAACTACACCAACACACAACACAAGAAACATAATAACACAGACCAACCCAGCACCAGTACCAGCAACCAAAGATATCATATAAACCAAATACAAAACAATCAACAATAAAAAAGAATCCTAAAAATAACAATACAAATTAATCTAAACACAGTACATCATACATATTTCAACACAAAAACTTCCAACGACCGATGTCTTCTCTGTCCTTGAAGCGTCAGGGTCAGAGGTTACTAGCACGTGAACCCAGTTGGAGAACAGCCTTTACCGCTGTCTCAGATTGATAACACTTTCATAGTCAGGAGCTTCCATTTTCGTTGCGCTAGGAACAGAACCTCGCTCCTAGCTTCGCGTAACCATTACATCACTCCACAACCGACATCAATCACATACGATATAGAAATAAACAAACAATACACAAATAATGACATTCAGTTATCATAACACATAATTCCCCAACAGTAAGCACAGGACAAAGGGAATGCATTAATGCATAGATCTTCACCTCAGGTGAGGACTAGTCTTCTGAAAAGTTCGTCAACGTGGACTGAGTGACTGATTTTCCAAAAACAGTCAATGAGGCCCTGTCTCCTAAGAAAGTCAAAAATCATGTCTGCTATAATAGGTGCTCCTATCTTAGCAAAATAAGTTTCCCATGCCCCTAAGACCGTTTCCAGCCATGCTATCATCTGCTGTCCATTCCCGTCGTTCCCTTTGATCTGCTGCTTCACTACCCTATTCATAGTCTTTAATCTTTTCCTAACTGGTCGTCGTCCGTCAGTGTCATTGAGGTTCAGGCAGCCGCCTGGTCCCCTCCCACGCTGATCAAGGTCTGGGGAGTCGCCCTCAGCATCATCTGAAGCATGATGCAGGCACTCGCCAGCATCCCCAGTAGCACAGGTGTCCAGGCTTTGGACACTCCCAGGCTGGACCTCCAGACTGTCAACCCTCTCTGCTTCGTTGGTTTCTGGTTTATTGGCATCTGGACAGCTTTCCACTGTCCCCTCGGCTTCAGGCATTGCCGGTAATATCACTGGCTGTAACGCTGGCATTGCCACTGGCTCTGGCAACACCACAGCATCTCCTCGTAGCTCCTCCTTCTCAGGTTCTCTGGGAACCTCGGCACCTGTTGGCACAACATCCTGCCTACTCTGTACATCCACCACCCGTGGCCCTATTGGGGTAGGGATATGCCCAGACACCACTGGTGTACCCACTCTGATGTTGTTTCTCCAACAGACCCCACATTGACCTAAAGCATGGTCAATCTGTTCCATCAAATATGGACTCCAAAACCCATATTCCTTGGTGATCTTGCGTCTTACCTCCCCCCTAGCCACATGTGCTAATCCATGAGCTTCCCGTATTAACATGCCTATTAAATCTGAGGGTGCTACAACCAACCCCTCATGATTCCTCCATAGACCTGTGTCATCCTGACTTGCCCCCCTTGCTAGCCAAACGTTCTTGTCTAACGTAGTTACTCTACTCTGTAACATCAATAAATCCTCAAGTGTGACCATGCCCTGTAATTGCTTTTCATGTGTGACCAGAAGACCTTTACCTGCCTTGTCTGCTCCTGTAATGGCTTTGGCTGCATCCTCTGCAGCCCTGTTACCTTGTGTGACATGTGATGAGTCAGACCTGTGTGTGGCACACTTCACTATGGCTAATTCCTTTGGCTTCATCATGGCTTGTAACAGCTTCATGATCTGTGCGTGATGCTGTATAGGCGTACCATCAGTTCTCTTAAAACCCCGCCCCCTCCATACAGCTCCATTAAAATGACAAACATTATGTGCATAGGCAGAGTCGGTGTACACTGTCACTCTCCGTCCGGTTCCCAAGTTGCATGCTTCTGTGAGGGCAATCAACTCAGCCAACTGAGCTGAGCAAGGCTGAGGAACTGCCTCAGCCTGTTCTACAATAAACTTTGAATTCTGTGCTTTAACTAAGGAATACCCAGCGCACAAAGTTTCTCCTACCCGGTAACAAGACCCATCAACCCAATATTCTATATCAGCTCCCTTTAAAGGCAAAGCTTGTAGGTCTGTTCTATGCTTAATCACTCTGGCTGTCGATGGAATCTGAGCACCGGATGGCACCGTCACCTGACAGCCGTCAGGTGTGCATTTTACTGTACAGTTCAATTGGCATAGAGCATCTCTCCCTAG
Source organism: Nansenia antarctica (assembly GCF_963989245.1). Classification (NCBI taxonomy): domain Eukaryota; kingdom Metazoa; phylum Chordata; class Actinopteri; order Argentiniformes; family Microstomatidae; genus Nansenia; species Nansenia antarctica. Next base: position 548,250 of record NC_137688.1, on the reverse strand, counting down.
CAGCCCTGTTGGCATGTGTTCTGACACAAGTGTTGACAGAGTTGCTCTCTGTCCCTTGTACTCTAAGTCTACAAGCTCAGTTGTAGGAATCAGCTGTTTAATTCCCTCAAATCCGATTGTCTTCACATATTCTCTAGACATAGGAAGGTGCGTGGCGCCTTCAGGCTTCTTTGTCACCACCAGCTGGCACCTCCCACTCGGATCTTCCGGGCACCCCTATAGGCCAGCTGCTGGGCCTCCGTAAGGGTTCATCACTCCTGGAGCAGGTGTAGTAGGGGGCCAATATCCTCCTCCTTGGCTCCCCCCTGCGCCCCCCTGGGGCCTGTTGCAGCAGGTACAGGCTAGATGTCCATTCTGGTCGCATTGGTAACATGGTTCTAGCATCTCCTTCCCTGCTGCTGTCCATCCCCCTGGTGGTGGTCCTTGGCCAGGCTGGTTGTATGGCTGGTATGGAACCGCTTGCACCCCTGGTGGCCCTTGTGGGTATGGATACCCCCCTTGTGGCCCCTGTGGGTAGGACTGGTAAGTAGCAGGATACCCCCCTTGTGGCCCCTGTGAGTAGGACTGGTAAGTAGCAGTCTGCACTCCAGGTGGCTGTTGCTGTGGGGCTAAAGCCTGCACTCCCTCTATGTTCCTCTCGCTTTCAGTCAATTGCACATGAGTCAATATTCTGAGTGATTCTTCGTCTTGTGCCTTCTGTATCTGAATATTCTTTCGATATAACTCAACTTGATGAGCTACGTGGTCTATATAAACAGCTTTGTTCATGTGTCGTAGCCCCACCACTTCTGCTAGCTTATCCTTAACTGGGTTAGGAAGCCCTTCTTGTATTTTTTCCCTGATTATGGATTTTTCTAAGGGGTTATCTTCAGCGTCTTTCCCTGTCACACTTCTCCATTGAGAGTGCACACGGGCAACAAAACCCCTGGGATTCTCATCTCCCCCCAGTGGCTTCACAATGATATTGTCTGGGTGAATGTGAGTAGGGTAAGTCTCTCTGATTGCTTTCCACAGCCTGCCTCTGTTTGCTGCGAAGAGCTCTGGATCATACACTGATGTATTGATATATCTATGAAGTCCTGCCTTCATCAATATTTCCTGCATTGTATCCAATCCTGCAATAAAAGCTAAGAGTCTTTTCAGGTCTCCCATTGCGGCCTGCGTTCCTGTCAGTCTCACGTCGACCTCTCTCGTCCACGAATGGCCACCATCTTCCAGGACTGGGAGCTTTTCTATCACTTCAGACAGATCTGTATGATTCCAAGGATGATATTCTATCTTGTTACCCCGAATCAGCACTGGACAGTTCTTTAATGTATTCGATGACATTCGATGACAATCTTCCTCTTCCTCCCTTTCTCGTTGCTCCTTCAGCCATCTGTGGTGTCTTTTTGCTGTGGCTATCATCTTCCTGACCTGAGCGTGGTAGCCTTCATCTGCACTGTCGTCATCTCTTGAGTCTTCACGGCCATCTTTGCTGTCATCTTCCTCGTCACTCCTGTCGTCCCCTTTTCCCCTTGGCTCCTTCTTGGTCTTCTTCTTCTGGGAATGGTCCTCCAGTGCCTTAGCATATGGAGGGGGACTGGAGACAGGACACATGTCTGTGGATGGAATGTTCAATTTCTGTTCCAGTGTTCTGGCCAATTCATTTTTCTTTTCCGGTTCCATCTGAGCTATTTTCTGTCCCTCTACCTTAAATAGATCTAAAATAGCTAATTCTAACTTGCGTTTCTCTGATCTAATCTTTCCTCTTTGATGTGCTTTGTGCACATTGATAAGTATTTCCAATGTTGCAATTATTTGTAAATTAAGGCTGCCCTCTTTCGGCCACGGCTGTTCAATGTATGCCCAACGGCTATTCCATTTCGTAGACATTTTGCTAATTTCCCTAACAAGAGGATTCATTTTTTCCACTACAGCCATAGGGGATAACGTAGCCAACATTCCACTATCCTCACTAATATCTTTAAACACCTTCGTTGAATTTGCTCCCATTTTAAGCTGATTGATTTATACTGCTCAATATGCTGAAAATATTCTATAAGGTGTACTTTTCTTACAACCCACCTTCTTTTGCCGTATCTGCTAAACAGATTCTAGTCTAACTTTTAACTGTATTAACCGTCCACACAAAACCCTGCAACTCAGAATAACAGACTTGCCTCTTGTGTATGTCAGTGCAGTATTAACTTAAATCTAATATCTGTGTAAGTACTTTATACTTAAATGTGTTTCCTAATTGTTTATGAACATGTGTCACTTAATTGCTCATTCAATACTAATTACAGTTCTGGTCAACACAATTATCAAATCACAAAGGCTGGTCAACACCTAAGTATTCACCGATTTACAAAAACCCTTTTACTGCTTAATCCTCAGATAGAAACTGTTCTGCTATTCTTTAATCAAAAGCTGTGAAAAAGAACTTAACTTGAAATAAAAAGATGTAAAATACGAATATTAATTATAACCTGTAAAGAAATCGACTTGTTATTTGGAAGGAATGAATGATTAATTATTAATTACAATCTGTAAAGAAATCGACTTGTTATTTGAAAGGAATGCATAATTAATTAGACTTAGTCATTGACACTTCATTGATGTAAACCTGTGAAGTCATTCAGCTATTAAAAAGAAAACGTTATCATTAGACTATTACAAACCAATTGATCAAAGTTTTGTGAAAACAGAAAAATAAAATGATCTGAATAATTAATTCAATCAATTTGTAATTAATTAAATTAATTAAAGTAATGTAATATATTACAATCATTTACAACCATCCATTTATTAATGTAAAGGACTATTTCATCGACCTCAGATAGATTTCAGAGAGGATCAGTGTTTTAAAATGTCTTGTCGTGTTTTGTCCACTAGGCGGAGCTATGCAACCAAAAATGTCTTGTCGTGTTTTGTCCAGCAGATGGTGGCAAGCAACCGAAAAATGTCTTGTCGTGTTTTGTCCACTAGGTGGAAAGTGCTCCGGCTAACGCGCATGCGCCCGCTCCTTCACCCCCCCTTTTCTCTTTGAAACTGGAGACAAAGACAGCCTTGTATGAGACAACATGTGTATCACTGTAGGCCTACAGCATTAGAGAGAAAGGGAAGGAGGGGGGGTTTCTTTGCCTCTAGCTGTCCTCTAGAAAAAATCGCCCCTGTGGGATTTAAACTTTACACCGTACTGGCTTTCCACAATACTCTTATTTTCCACGACACAACAATTTCAAGATTATCTTTCAATGCAGTTAGATTATTAGTTACCAAACCAAATCTTTCTCATATGTTTTTCACTGTTCCTCTAGAAGGTCTCTGTGTGTGTCCTGCGCGTCTGCGCGCGTGCCTGAGCGTGCGTGTTATTGCTCCGTTTACACAATGGACAATGGCGTCTGCTCTTTCTAAAGGGCTCTGCACACACTTCTGCTACAGTTCTACAATAATGCTCTTTCTTACAAAACAGACTTATTACACTTTATCAAAACACAATTTTACACACACACTCACGATATTCCGTAATACCATCTAAACAAATCACAACTATTAGTTACCAAACTAATATGTTAATACAATTTTACACAAAAAAGCGAATTACCAAATTCGGCCCTATATCACCAACCCAGGCTTAAAGATTATGAAAGATTTGTTTCTATTCCAACAAGATTAACGTTACACAAGATTCTTTTGACTATAACTTAGATTCAGTCAACTTTGAACACACCAATCGACGAGGGAGGGGTCCCTGCAGAAAACCTACCTTCCTTGTTGAATTGAAGAGTTGCAAAATACTGTAAATTAAGCTATATTTATCTCCGGGGCTAGTCTCGCCACTTATGATGTTAATTTATTGTTGGTTTTGAATCAAAGAACAGTTATTGAGTTTAAGACGATTTAATCAGAGTTACAAACAGATATATACATACATGTGTTCTCCGGTGGCCTGGGCTGGAAAAGAGGAAGCTCTCTCCCTCCCTGGCTGTTTTGTTCCAGTCCCCTAGATGCCTGCCCTCTTATGCAAATATCTACCAGTGCCTTGTAACTGGACAAGGGGAGAGCCATCTGTTAATCATCAGTGTGTGTGTTTGCCCAACCCCCCATGAAGGCCAGAGTGTGTGTGTAGATTAGTTAGAATGTAGGCCCAAAGGCTCCGCTTTGGAACAAGGCGTCTGCCAAATGCCATAAATGTAAATGTAACTGTTACAAAGCCTTATCAAACTATCTATGCATGTGTGTTTAAAATATACTACATATCTTTGGGTCTCACCCTGGTTCATCAAGAGGGCCGTTCCCTGTGATGTCACTATGGCCTCAAGGCAGGGGGCTATTGCCCAACATTGCACAACACTCAGGGGGCTATTTGCACAATATTGCACAACATTCCCCTACAGCATTTATACAGGCCCCTATCATACTATTGTGTGTTTAAGTAGAAATACACGACAAAAGCTCGCAATCGAGCCAAACAAGTCTTGTTGTGAAAAAATGTGTTTTCCGGTTTTTGGCATAGGACGACAAACGAAGCAATGAAGAACCCACTCGATATCATATCCAACAGTTTTACATTCACTAAATACCTACATTTAGTTAGCAAAGTCGGGAGGGGGATATTATTCGTATTAGTGTGGCAGTGTGTGTAGCCACACCCCAGCTGTATGTAAGGAGCCATCTGCTTGTGGATCTGTTTACAAGTTTACAAGATGGAGGCTGAAGCTAACGCTATCAACAGAATTTAAAAAGCAGGCAGAAATATCGACCGTGGGCAATTAATGAACTCCTTCAAATTGGACTATACATAACGGGACCTCCGAACTCCGAATCTGACGATGACGAGAAGACAACAGGATTTCAGACATTGATCTCCACTTCACTTTCATGGGACAGTCGTCTACAGACAGACCTTCTGCTGTGTTCTTGGGTAAGTTTTAGTGAGTTACATGTGTTGTATACTAGGATTTTGTGTTGTTTACTTAGGATAGCCAATCAGTTATTTGTTGTTTTGTGAATAAGGTAGATAGCGCCGTTGTTAGCCTCAGTTATCAGACCACTGAAACTGCTCACCACAATCATGCCACCCCTCTCCAAAACTAATAGGAGATGGTGGGAGGAGGAAATACGTTGTCAAAGATAAAACATAATGAATAAATACATTTGTTGGAGACCTACTAAACATGCAACATACTGTACAGTATGTTTCATGCACCATTTTAGTGTGTTTGTGTGTGTGTACCATAGCCAAACAAGTGTTAGCTTGTTAGCTAGCTAGGTAGCTTTGTTAGAGATGTAAGATAGATAGATAGATAGATAGATAGATAGATAGATAGATAGACTTTATTTGTCATTGCTACAGTACAGGTACCAAACAACGAAATTTAGGAGGGGAGGCTCCCCTGGTGTTTAGGAAAGGAAAAAGAAACACATTTTTAGAAAAAGCATAGATGCATAAAATCACAAGAAGGTAAGGAGCTGGTTTACATCAATAGGGGCTATGTACACAATCCACTGTACTATACTGCACGGATAGTCAACTAGGGTTGTCATATTTCACAAGAAAGTATTTTTTCACATTATTTTAAAGTGTCACAGTTTGCAGGCTTGAAAATGTACATGTTTGTGCCTCAGCACTAGCTGCCATACAATCCGTCCGGACTGTCCTGGGCCCAGAACTTAGGCCTTTTCTGTGTTCAGGGCCTTGACGGCCCTGTGGTAGAAGCTGTCCTTCAGTCTGTTTGTCTTAGCGGCCGGGGTCCTGTACCTCCTGTTCGAGGGCAGCTTGACAAAGTGTTCGTTCCCAGGGTGGGTCGGGTCCTTGGAGATCTTGGAGGCCCTCCTGAGACAGCGTGTTTTGTACAGCTCCTCCAGAGAGGGGAGGGGGGCGCCGGTGATCCTCTGTGCTGTTCTCACGACTCTCTGTAGGTCGCTTCTCTCCGCTGCCGTGCAGCTGTGGAACCAGTTGGAGATGCCGAAGGTGAGGATGCTCTCCACTGCGCCGTGGTAGAAGGCCACCAGCATCTCCTTCTTGCTGTGTTGTTTCTTGAGGCATCTCAGGGTGTATAGCCGCTGTTGTGCCCTCTTGATGGTGCCTTTAGTGTTGTCCTTCCAGGTCAGGTCATCCCGCATGTTGTGTCCCAGGAATCGGAGGTTTGAGACTATCTCCACGCTCTCTCCGTCGATGAGCAGGGGCAGGATCTCGGACTTTTTCCTCCTGAAGTCTACGATGAATTCCTGGGTCTTTGACTTGTTTAACAGCAGGTTGTTAACCTTGCACAGCTTGCTCAATTGCTCTACCTCATCCCTGTACGCCGCCTCGTCCCCCCCCCGAGATACATCCCACCACGGTGGTGTCGTCTGCAAACTTTCCGATGTAGTTGCTGGGGTGGATGGGGGTGAAGTCGTGGGTGTAGAGGTTGTAGAGGATGGGGCTTAGCACGCAGCCCTGGGGTGACCCAGTGCTGAGGCTGAGGGCTGTGGAGGTGTGGGGGCCCACCCGCACCCTCTGGGGGCGGTCGGTCAGGAAGTCCTTGATCCACGCACATATAGAGTGTGATAGACCCAGGTCTAGTAGTTTGGTCACTAGCCTGTCTGGAAGGATGGTGTTAAAGGCGGAGCTGAAGTCCACGAAGAGCAGTCTCGCGTAGCTGTTTCCCCTCTCCAGGTGGGATAGAGTGGCGTGGAGAGTCGTCGCTATGGCGTCCTCTGTGGACCTGTGGGCTCTGTAGGCGAACTGGTATGGATCCAGGTTGGGCGGGAGGCGTGTGAGTATGTGGGCCCGGACTAGTTTCTCGAAGCACTTCATGATGATTGGTGTGAGTGCCACCGGGCGGTAGTCGTTTAGGCAGCTCACCGTGCTTTTCTTCGGGACTGGGATGATAGTTGAGGTTTTCAGGCAGGGTGGGACGGTGGCCTGGGACAGGGACTGGTTAAAGATGTTGGAATAGATTATAGTAAAGTAAATGCTTTTGTAATGAACGCTAATGTTGTGTGGAATCAAAAATAATGATTAATTCATTAAATTATATTTTTATTAATATGTAGATTTGCTGTAGAATAATACTGTGAATTTAAATGATTTCACTATCCTACTTACAGTACACTGAGGCCCTGTCCACACCTATACGTTTTTTTGATAAACGTTTTTCGTATATAAAAATATTACCGTCCACACCAGCATGTTTAAACGCAATATAAACGCTGGCATTGAGCATTCCACACCAGTAGTCGGCGATATAATATTATCCCCATAGCCCCGCTGGCCAATCAGACGCCTCTGTCTCTCAATGTTCTCGATCATTAACTGTGCATTTATCTGTAAACAGGTTAAAAGTCCAGTCAACAGTGAAAGAACTAGAAGCACTTTGTTCACATCCATTTTCCTCGCTTGTGTAGCCTCGACCACCGTTGCCTGTTGTAAACATAGTAGTTACTGGTGGCAGGATATGACGTTGGAGGGAACAGCAAACAGCTGCAGTGTGCATGATCATAGAAATCTACGCGCATGATGACGTGACGAATACAAAAAGCTCCGTCTATCTCGTCCACACCAAAAATATACGGCGAATATACAGCGTTTTTAAACATCTTCACTCTGGCAGGCATTTTTAAACATCTTCGTTTTCAGGGGGCAAAAACTCGTTTGCATCTGGACGACCCCCCCAAAACGAATATAAAAATCCACGTTTATCAAAAAAACGTATAGGTGTGGACAGGGCCTCAGTCTATGGAAAACCTACACTAGAGAAGTGTCCACACCTCTGACCTGACATCTGTGTTACAGAATGAGGAGGTGAGAGGTTCTGAGAGATGACACCTTGATGAGAGTCACCAGCACTTCAGGTATTTGTCATTGTCATTATATAAGCAATTCTATTTTATGAAGATAGTAGTAGGCTATTTCGTTAAAAGTGGTGTTGGTAACAGTGGGCAATCATTTTAAATGTACTGTCTTCTTTTTTTATTACAGCTTTGATGCCCAGATGGGATGGGAAGGAACTACACTGAAGTCCCACTAGATGCTTTATGGACGATAATGATAAATGCATGTGCACACGGACACAACATTATTATTTTTTACCATTCTATTATTGTATTGCTCAATTGTATCTTGCCTAATTTTTTCCATTGCCATGAATTTTACTCTCTTGTACTCTCTTGTACTTGTATGTAATAAACTTTTGGCACACATGGCAATAAGAAATCATGAATCTTGAATTATTATTATTATTATCATTATTATTATTATTGTTTAGCTATTTAAACGTGTCAGCCCTGCAACAACCCCACTGACAGATGACAGGTAGATAATGACAGGTAGTGTAATGGGGGAGTGGTTGTCTTGAGGGTGTGGTTGTCTTGAGGGAGTGATTAGGGTGGAGTTAACCAGCTATTGTTCCCACCCATTACCTCTGTGAAAAACGTCTCTGAAGACTTTTGAGGCTAGATATCTCAGTACGGCGGTTCAGGGGGTATCAACATTCAAATATCCATGACTTCTTCAACTTGTTTCAGATTTCAATGTATGACACATCATTTTAAAGCTTACAATCTACCCTTTCATAATCTGGAAAAAACAGAAAAATGATTTTGCCCTAGTTGCAGACTTTTTAACCATGCCCTGTCACATACTGGTCTAGTGAAATATTAAAATCCTAAAACAGCCCATGTAAGGGTTTTTGATGAAAATGTCATTATATCCTAATTAGGTGCGGTGACATGTAACTGGAAATAATAGAACACATCACATCATTTTCTCTGACTCAAAATGACTTAACCTGTATTCATTGCTCATTCAGGCTGAATGGATGTGACCTCACAGAGAGGTGCTGTGAAGCGTTGGCCTCAGCTCTCAGCTCAGACTCCTGCCACCTGAGAGAGCTGGACCTCAGTCATAATGATCTACGTGACGGGGGGGTGAAACTGCTCGCTGCTGGACTGGGGAGTCCACACTGTCAACTACAGACACTGAGGTGAGGTCTTTTGGGGTGTAGAAGCATGAGTATTTTGGGTCATTATGATGCACTAGGTGTTCTTCACTTAAATACAATGTGTCTAGCCTTTCATCTGCTACTTGAGGATTTAAAGCTGTAAAGATGTACTACATTAGAGAGAAACAATCAGATTCTTGATATTAGATGGAGTGACACTATTTCCCCAGGTTGTCAGGCTGTGGAGTCCCAGAGGAAGGCTGTGCTTCTCTGGCTTCAGCTCTGAGGGCTAACCCCTCCCACCTGAGAGAGCTGGACCTCAGCTACAATCACCCAGGAGACTCAGGACTGGCGCTGCTCTCTGCTGTACAGAAAGATCCACTCTGTAAACTACAGACACTCAGGTAAAGGCTGAATATGTGGCTGGACGCATCAATGAGATTAATGCACAGTATCTATTTCCCACATGATTGTGAGTGTGTCATCCAACCACTGTATGTTCTTCTGTGGTTGATACAGTGTGGACCATGGTGGAGAGTGCAGGCTCAAACCTGGGCTGATCAAATGTAAGTCACCAACACTGTAGAGAACAGGACTGTGATTACTCAAGAATCAGGGTACAACTGAGTTCAAACAGAGCACCAGTATTGTATTAATATGTGAATCTACAATATTAGTAAATGTGAATTAGTTGAATCCCTTGTAAAACATTTTAAATTAATAAGTAATATTTTGTAAAAAAAACAATATATTACCATAAATCCCAGTTCACATCTATGCAACGTGATGCAATGGAACTCGAGTCGCAGTCGCAAGGAATCGCCAGAGATTTGACATGTCAAGTCTCAGCAGAACATCCAGATTTTATGGAACGTCTGATATTTCTCTTCAGCCAATCAGGAAGTAGCACAGACCAGCGTCATCTGTTGCCAAGAAGCGGAGTGGACCTTATTAATACGACGTGTTTCCGAGCCAAACAGGAATTAATATTTTGTGGTAAAGATGAGAGTGCAAACTCTTCTAATCATGCAACTATGTTGAGCTATTACATGCTTTTGCTGAGAAAGATGAAAAGTTAGCTAGACATTTGTAGACAGGTAGGCAAGACTCTTTAAACTCTCATCTAGAAAGGGGTACATCTTAGTGAGTGATACGTATGAAACTGACCCCTCCGTAGCCAATAGATAGTCCCTTGTTGTTGTATATGGAGCTGGCTTTACTCAACTTGTAGGTCTGTCATCACAATGGGGTCTGAATATGAGTGCAGCGGTGTGTTTTTATGTTTTCGTCTAGTGTGTGTGTGTGTGTGTGTGTGTGTGTGTGTGTTAGCCTTGACAGATAAAGCATTTTGCTACATACTCAAGACAACAATGGCTCCATATTTCCTAGCTCGGCGTCTTCACCGTTTATTGATCAGTGCTACTGCCAGCATGTCACTGTCGCTGTCAGCCATCTTGCAGGGTAAACACAACTTATTTTGTTGTTATGGAAACAGTTGTCTGTGTCTCGTTGCGTCTCATCACCCATCTGTCTCACCACCCATCTGTCTCACCTGTCTCACCACCCATCTGTCTCACCTGTCTCACCACCCATCTGTTTCACCTCCCGTCGGTCGCAAGTAGTTGCCGAGTTTTTTCTAACGGTCTAAACGTTCCAAAACTGACCCGTCACGTTGCATAGAGGTGAACTGGGCTTAACAAGATCTCATGAATATTGTAATTTATCCAATTGTATTGATATGATGATTATTTTGGCCCTCTCAATCAGATGCCTGTGAGCTCACACTGGACCCAAACACAGCGAACAGAGACCTCTCTCTGTCTGAGGACAACAGAAAGGTGACATGTGGGAGACAGCAGCCGTATCCTGATCACCCAGAGAGATTTAACTACTGGTCACAGGTGCTGTGTAGAGAGGGTCTGACTGGCTGCTGCTACTGGGAGGTAGAGAGGGGGGGAGAGGCTGCTATAGCAGTGACATATAAAGGAATCAGCAGGAGAGGGAAGGGTGATGACTGTGGGTTGGGATACAATGACAAGTCCTGGAGTCTGTTCTGCCCTGACACCTCTGACCGTTACACTGCCTGGCACAATAATAAGAGAACTGACATACCTGCCCCCTCCTCTGACTCCCAGAGAGTAGGAGTGTATCTGGACTGGCCGGCCGGCACTCTGTCCTTCTACAGCGTCTCCTCTGACACACTGACCCTCCTGCACACATTCCACTCCACATTCACTGAGCCCCTCTACCCAGGGTTTGTGGTTGGGTACGATGGCTCAGTGACCCTGTGTAAACTAGTCTAAGGGAGATCAAACTGAACACCTAAGGCTGAAACATGATGGATCATAACATGATGTCATGATGTAGTTTTACACACACATCAAGCTTCATACACTTCATACACCCTGGGTCATCCAGGGGAGAGGTCCCCAGTTTGAGCCCTGCTGGTTACATCAGTCCCACTCTGACCACTAGAGGGCAGCAGTGTATGTACATAAGAGTCAGTCACATTGGGTATTTGAGCTATGACGCTGTATTACGTAGCCATGTGTCCTCTGTGTGTAGTGTCAGTCCCACTCTGACCACTAGAGGGCAGCAGCACAGGTCCTGTGAGATGGAGTCTCTGACTGTAAAGTCTTCAGGACTGTGTCAGTGTAGGTTTATACTCCTGCCTCAGATCCTGTCTGCAGCAGTTGATGACGACCAGTTGGTTATTTGCTCATTGTGAAATATGTGGAAAAGTCCAATAGACTGACAAAACAGAAGCATGAATTTGTCTGTATATTCTTTTATTACCTTTTTATTTTATTAGAAATGCAACTGATGGTGAAACAATCCCGATGAATCATTATATTATCAGTCAGACTGGTGATGAACTCTGAGACCCAGAGTCTCTGACCCTGAGGAGAGAGAGTGGATGTGTGTAAGAGTTGGTCAAGTTGTGTGTTTGAGTTCAGATGTGTATTATGTAGCTGTGTGTAAGATAGCAGGGAGTGGATGTGAAGACAGCGCTCCTCCTCTGTCAATACAACATGTACATGTTCTGAAATTCACTTTCCATGTATTTCTGTACTTGTCTATCTATCCAATGTACATATATTTCTATTCTATATACATGTATTTTCCTGCGTGTGTGTGTGTCAGTGTAGCTCTTGTGAAGCCCTGCAAGTCCAAATGGACAGACAGAGAGATCTGCTCAAGTTCCTTCATTTTAATATGATGATGATGATGATGATGATGATGATGATGACTGTGTCAATATCAATAAAGTGTTTGTGAAACAAAGAACAGTGTGACCTCATGATGACTCTACACATGTCTTGTTCTATGTGATGTATTTCTATCTGAACGCAGCCCTGTGCAGCACCATGGACAGCTCCTGATCTGCCCACCTGAAACCACTCAGCCATCACACAGCTGAGAGAGTAGAGAGAGAGTAGACTAGAGAGTCTAGTAGGACTGGACCAGGAGTAGAGGGTCTAGTAGGACTGGACCAGGAGTAGAGAGTCTAGTAGGACTGGACCAGGAGTAGAGGGTCTAGTAGGACTGGACCAGGAGTAGAGGGTCTAGTAGGACTGGACCAGGAGTAGAGAGTCTAGTAGGACTGGACCAGGAGTAGAGAGTCTAGGGGAGGAGGACTGGACCAGGAGTAGAGAGTCTAGTAGGACTGGACCAGGAGTAGAGAGTCTAGTAGGACTGGACCAGGAGTAGAGAGTCTAGTAGGACTGGACCAGGAGTAGAGAGTCTAGTAGGACTGGACCAGGAGTAGAGAGTCTAGTAGGACTGGACCAGGAGTAGAGAGTCTAGTAGGACTGGACCAGGAGTAGAGGGTCTAGTAGGACTGGACCAGGAGTAGAGAGTCTAGTAGGACTGGACCAGGAGTAGAGAGTCTAGTAGGACTGGACCAGGAGTAGAGAGTCTAGTAGGACTGGACCAGGAGTAGAGAGTCTAGTAGGACTGGACCAGGAGTAGAGAGTCTAGTAGGACTGGACCAGGAGTAGAGAGTCTAGTAGGACTGGACCAGGAGTAGAGAGTCTAGGGGAGGAGGACTGGACCAGGAGTAGAGAGTCTAGTAGGACTGGACCAGGAGTAGAGAGTCTAGGGGAGGAGGACTGGACCAGGAGTAGAGAGTCTAGTAGGACTGGACCAGGAGTAGAGAGTCTAGTAGGACTGGACCAGGAGTAGAGAGTCTAGTAGGACTGGACCAGGAGTAGAGGGTCTAGTAGGACTGGACCAGGAGTAGAGAGTCTAGTAGGACTGGACCAGGAGTAGAGGGTCTAGTAGGACTGGACCAGGAGTAGAGAGTCTAGGGGAGGAGGACTGGACCAGGAGTAGAGAGTCTAGTAGGACTGGACCAGGAGTAGAGAGTCTAGTAGGACTGGACCAGGAGTAGAGAGTCTAGTAGGACTGGACCAGGAGTAGAGAGTCTAGTAGGACTGGACCAGGAGTAGAGGGTCTAGTAGGACTGGACCAGGAGTAGAGGGTCTAGTAGGACTGGACCAGGAGTAGAGAGTCTAGTAGGACTGGACCAGGAGTAGAGAGTCTAGTAGGACTGGACCAGGAGTAGAGGGTCTAGTAGGACTGGACCAGGAGTAGAGGGTCTAGTAGGACTGGACCAGGAGTAGAGAGTCTAGTAGGACTGGACCAGGAGTAGAGAGTCTAGTAGGACTGGACCAGGAGTAGAGAGTCTAGTAGGACTGGACCAGGAGTAGAGGGTCTAGTAGGACTGGACCAGGAGTAGAGAGTCTAGTAGGACTGGACCAGGAGTAGAGGGTCTAGTAGGACTGGACCAGGAGTAGAGAGTCTAGGGGAGGAGGACTGGACCAGGAGTAGAGAGTCTAGTAGGACTGGACCAGGAGTAGAGAGTCTAGTAGGACTGGACCAGGAGTAGAGAGTCTAGTAGGACTGGACCAGGAGTAGAGGGTCTAGTAGGACTGGACCAGGAGTAGAGAGTCTAGTAGGACTGGACCAGGAGTAGAGAGTCTAGGGGAGGAGGACTGGACCAGGAGTAGAGAGTCTAGTAGGACTGGACCAGGAGTAGAGAGTCTAGGGGAGGAGGACTGGACCAGGAGTAGAGAGTCTAGTAGGACTGGACCAGGAGTAGAGAGTCTAGTAGGACTGGACCAGGAGTAGAGAGTCTAGTAGGACTGGACCAGGAGTAGAGAGTCTAGTAGGACTGGACCAGGAGTAGAGAGTCTAGTAGGACTGGACCAGGAGTAGAGAGTCTAGTAGGACTGGACCAGGAGTAGAGAGTCTAGTAGGACTGGACCAGGAGTAGAGAGTCTAGTAGGACTGGACCAGGAGTAGAGAGTCTAGGGGAGGAGGACTGGACCAGGAGTAGAGAGTCTAGTAGGACTGGACCAGGAGTAGAGAGTCTAGGGGAGGAGGACTGGACCAGGAGTAGAGAGTCTAGTAGGACTGGACCAGGAGTAGAGAGTCTAGTATGACTGGACCAGGAGTAGAGAGTCTAGTAGGACTGGACCAGGAGTAGAGAGTCTAGTAGGACTGGACCAGGAGTAGAGGGTCTAGTAGGACTGGACCAGGAGTAGAGAGTCTAGTATGACTGGACCAGGAGTAGAGAGTCTAGTAGGACTGGACCAGGAGTAGAGAGTCTAGTAGGACTGGACCAGGAGTAGAGAGTCTAGTAGGACTGGACCAGGAGTAGAGAGTCTAGTAGGACTGGACCAGGAGTAGAGAGTCTAGTAGGACTGGACCAGGAGTAGAGAGTCTAGTAGGACTGGACCAGGAGTAGAGAGTCTAGTAGGACTGGACCAGGAGTAGAGAGTCTAGTAGGACTGGACCAGGAGTAGAGGGTCTAGTAGGACTGGACCAGGAGTAGAGAGTCTAGTAGGACTGGACCAGGAGTAGAGAGTCTAGTAGGACTGGACCAGGAGTAGAGAGTCTAGTAGGACTGGACCAGGAGTAGAGAGTCTAGTAGGACTGGACCAGGAGTAGAGGGTCTAGTAGGACTGGACCAGGAGTAGAGGGTCTAGTAGGACTGGACCAGGAGTAGAGAGTCTAGGGGAAGAGGACTGGACCAGGAGTAGAGAGTCTAGAGGAGGAGGACTGGACCAGGAGTAGAGAGTCTAGCAGAGGAGGACTGGACCAGGAGTAGAGTCTAGGGGAGGAGGACTGGACCAGGAGTAGAGAGTCTAGGGGAGTAGGACTGGACCAGGAGTAGAGGGGCCTAGGGCAGCGGTTCCCAACCTATGGGCCGCGGCCCTCTGGTGGTCCGCGAGAGTACTGCAAGTGGGCCGCCAAATCATGGGCAAAAAAAATGTTTTATTGAAGTTTTTTTGTTACAAAAACGTGATCGTATTGTGTGGTGTGCGCCGATATTTCCATCCGAAAAGAAGAAGTCAGCTCGCTTCTTGATTGGCTACATTCCATCCCCGTCACAATCGGACTCGCGAACAGGGTTGCCAGATGGGATCGACATTTTCCACCCTAACCACAGTCTAAAACCGCTAATTCCACCAAAAAAACCCAGAGCCCATCTGGCAACCCTAGTCGGGAGTCGGGAGTTGCCCACACACATAAGGATGTTTGGTCGTAAATATTGAACACATACAACATTTACGATCTTGGTATTTGATCACCTGCTATATAAAACATTGCCGCTCGGCTTTAATGGTTTAACCGCTATTTTTTCTTATTTTTTTTGCCACGCTCCCTCTAGTTTTGGGCCGTGAATACTGTAGAGATTTGTAAAGTGGGCCGTGAGTCCAAAAAAGTTGGGTACCGCTGGCCTAGGGGGCACTGGACCCAGGAGTAAGAACGCACAGATGACCACAGGATAAGTTATGCATTGAAAATAGTTTATTGATAAACATACGCTTGCTATAAAAGCCATGAGACACCTCAGTCGTCTGTTATGTGGAGAAGTCGCAGAACTTCAGACCTCGGATCAGATGAGCCGACCCCACCATCCTAAACTTCAACCAGTAGGGTTAGAACAAGGGGATAAAACACCCTGACCCTGTTCAGATGGTAAACAGATGCCACAGGACTGTTGTCACAAATTCCTAACATCCGATTTTGCTTTAAAGGGGAACAACTGCACACGTGGAGATTTGTCGATGTGCCTTAACACTAGAACAGCCGTGGGTGGGGTCATTAACACTAGAACAGCCGTGGGTGGGGTCATTAACACTAGAACAGCCGTGGGTGGGGTCATTAACACTAGAACAGCCGTGGGTGGGGTCATTAACACTAGAACAGCCGTGGGTGGGGTCATTAACACTAGAACAGCCATGGGTGGCGTCATTAACACTAGAACAGCCGTGGGTGGGGTCATTAACACTAGAACAGCCATGGGTGGGGTCATTAACACTAGAACAGCCATGGGTGGGGTCATTAACACTAGAACAGCCGTGGGTGGGGTCATTAACACTAGAACAGCCGTGGGTGGGGTCATTAACACTAGAACAGCCATGGGTGGGGTCATTAACACTAGAACAGCCGTGGGTGGGGTCATTAACACTAGAACAGCCGTGGGTGGGGTCATTTGAACCTGTGAGTAAAACAAATGTTATATCTTTGCACTCGATCAAATTTCAGGACCCTCCTTTCATGACCTTTCCTAGATATGTGCGTTCTACCACCCAGTATTCTTACATTTTCAAAGTCACATCAGGATAAGCTAGTATGAAGCTAGTTTGCTCTGTGTAGGAAGCAGGCTAATTTAGAAGACGGCCAACTAGTGGTCGTTGTGTGTAAGTAGCAGCTTCCCATTGTAAAGACTCTGGTCACCTGACCCGCGAGGCGACGCTAAGAGAAGGTGAACACGACACGGCTCTCTAGTGTTAATCACATGATGTTTCTCTCTAGTGTTAATCACATGATGTTTCCACCTAGTGAAGCTGTTGGGGGGGAGGGGGGGAGGGAGGGATGGGAGAAAGGGGGGAGGGAAGGAGGAGGGATGGAGGGATGGATGGAGTGAGGGAAGTAGGGAGGGAGGGAGGGAGGGAAGGAGGGAAGGAAGAGGGAGGGATGGAGGGAGGGAGGGAAGGAGAGAGGGAGGGAAGGAGAGAGGGAGGGAGGGAGGGAGGGATAGAGGGAGGGATAGAGGGAGGGGGGAGGGAGGGAGGGAAGGAGAGAGGGAGGGATAGAGGGAGGGGGGGAGAGAGGGAGGGATAGAGGGTGGGGGGGAGGGAGGGAGGGGGGGAGAGAG
>NC_137688.1:526165-528665 GCF_963989245.1 Nansenia antarctica | reverse complement strand
CAGAGTGTTCCAGAATGTTCCAGAATGTTCCAGAATGTTCCAGAATGTTCCAGAGTGTTCCAGAGAGTTCCAGAATGTTCCAGAATGTTCCAGAATGTTCCAGAATGTTCCAGAATGTTCCAGAATGTTCCAGAGTGTTCCAGAATGTTCCAGAATGTTCCAGAGTGTTCCAGAATGTTCCAGAATGTTCCAGAGAGTTCCAGAATTTTTGCCATAGTCCAGAGTCTTTCTCATATTCTTATCGCCATGGAGATGGTCAGGGCTCGTCCAATCAGGATGGTTCTGTGTTGCTGCTCAGTCTGCAGCCTATCAGAGTGTGGTGGGCGGGCCCGCAGCTGCAGGCAGACACACGACAGGTCAAACAACAGGCTGGACTGTGTTATAACAACTATAATGAGTTATAACAGCTATAATGAGTTATAACAACTATAATGTGTTATAACAACTATAATGTGTTATAACAACTATAATGAGTTATAACAGCTATAATGTGTTATAACAACTATAATGTGTTATAACAACTATAATGAGTTATAACAACTATAATGAGTTATAACAGCTATAATGAGTTATAACAACTATAATGAGTTATAACAACTATAATGAGTTATAACAGCTATAATGAGTTATAACACCTATAATGTGTTATAACAACTGGGGCAAGAGATGAAGTTTTAGAAAAGCTCTTAAAATGTAATTCGTTATTGCAATCATCATTCTAGGTCATCTACATGTGTCATATGTGAGGGTTGGGATGATACAGGGGTGTGTGTGTGTGTGTGTGTGTGTGTGTGTGTGTGTGTGAGTGTGTGTGTGTATCTCACCACGGGAGGTGATGTAGCAGTCGAGGCAGCTCAGGAGCCCGTTGCGAATCCTCACGTCTGTTCCTGCGCTGGTGTCACCCAACACCCCATCACACACCCCACACTGAGAGAGAGAGAGGGGGGGGGGAGGGGGGAGAGGGGGGGGGAGGGGGGAGAGGGGGGGGGAGGGGGGAGAGGGGGGGGGGGGAGAGATAATTAATTAATTAATTAAAATCTCATTATCAGCAAATGATAAAGAATCAGATAACAACAATGCTTTTGTTCATCTGCCTTAGAATTCTCAGAAAATGAGTGTGTGTGTGTGTGTGTGTGTGTGTGTGTGTGTGTGTGTGTGTGTGTGTGTGTGAGGTACCTTAAAGCATTGGATGTGGAAGTACAGGCCGAGCGTGTGGATGATCATGGCGGCTCCTTTACCCAGCGGACGAGAGCAGCCGGAACACTGCCTCCTTCCACTAACACACCTACACACACACACACACACACACACACACACACACACACACACACACACACATGCACACACACACACACACATATACACACACACACACACATGCACACACATGCGCACACACACACGCATACACACACACACACAGACACACACACACACACACACACACACACACACATATATATACACACACACACACACACACACATGCACACACACACATATACACACACACATACACACACACACACACACACACACACATATATACACACACACACACACACATGCACACACACACACACACACACACAAATAAAACCATTATTAATCAGCACTGCTGGTTCCAGCCAGCGACAGCATGACCAGGACAGAGGTGGATGTGTGTGTGTCTGTGCGTGTGTGTGTGTGTGTACCTGCTGGGGGAGGGAGGCTGAGGTGATGAGGGTGATGATGAAGATGTGTGTGTGCCTACGATGTCATGTGATCCAGACCTGCGGACGATATGCAACAACACACACCCTCAGGATAAGAGCAGCACACACACACACACACACTCACAACACACACACACACACACACACACAACACACACACGCACAGACACACACACGCACACAACACACGCACACACACACACACAACACACACACACACACGCACAGACACACACACGCACACACACGCACAGACACACACACACACACACGCACAGACACACACACGCACACGCACACACACACGCACACACACACACCTTTTGACCGCGCCTGGCTGGGGCATCTGGGAGTTGCGGTCCAGAGAAGCAGTCTTCCACACCTCCAGCTTCCTGGTGGACTCATCGTCCCATGATGCATCTGTGTAAAAACAACAACAACCCTTCAACACAAACGTCCTCTTAATTTTTATAATTTTAATTTTAATAATTTTGACATTTAGCAGACGCTTTTAATCCAAAGCGATTTACAATTACAAATTACAGGGACATTCCCCCTGGAGTAACTGAGGGCTAAGTGCCTTACTCAAGGGCACACTAGTAGTGGTGTGGTTTCAGGCGGGATTTGAACTCACAACCTTCTGATCACAAGTCCAACTGACTATCCACTAGACCACCACTACCCCCCCCTCTTCAGATCAGACCAGTCAAATACTGTAAAATACAGTCAAATACTGTCAGATACTCTCAAATACTGTCAAATACAGTCAAATACTGTCAGATACT
>NC_137688.1:518665-523665 GCF_963989245.1 Nansenia antarctica | reverse complement strand
GGTGTAGGTGTAGGTGTAGGTAGTAGAGGTGTAGGTGTAGGTAGTAGAGGTGTAGGTGTAGGTAGTAGAGGTAAGGTGTAGGTAGTAGAGGTAAGGTGTAGGTGTAGGTAGTCGAGGTACTCACAGTCACACTGCTGTGTTCCAGTCCCTCTGAGGAGGAAACAATGAGAATCAGAATGATGTTTCATTGCCAAGTATATTCACATATGTAATTGGGGGGTTCTTGCGAGGGGCACTCTGGGTAATGGAGTTTTTACCTGTCAGTACAGCTAGATGGGCCTGCTGGTTGCTAGGTGACGTAGAAACAGACCCAGCGTCCCCCAGGGTCTGTGGGAACCCTCTGGAGCTGCTGACCTGATGACATCATCACCCCATTAACACTAGAACAGCCCTGGGTGGGGTCATTAACACTAGGGTCATTAACACTCGCATCAGATTCAAGACCCTGGTGCTTGCATACCAGGCAGCTAAAGGGACAGCCCCTGCCTACCTGAAGGAAATGGTAACCCCCCAAACCCCTGCCCGCTCACTCCGCTCCTCCACCTCGGCTGGCCGACTGGCCCCACCTCCTCTACACAGCAGTCGGGCTGCCCGATCACGTCTCTTCACAACACTGGCTCCCCGCTGGTGGAATGAGCTCCCCACGGCTGTCAGAACGGCAGAGTCACTACCCATGTTCCGTCGTAGACTGAAGACCCATCTCTTCAGGTTACATCTTAACTGCTCCTCCTGAGACATCTTCTGACCCTCACCACTACGTCTCCTAAAGACACCCGCTTTCCCCTATACTGTGTCCCTAAGAACTTCTATTGCCCCCTTGTACTGTTTCTCAGTTTCTCCAGTAAAAATAAATAAAAAAAGTTTTAGAAGAAGGTGATAGGGAGATGGTTTTTCCTTCTATCAATGGCCCCAGGCCTGAGCTAGATTACTCTTCCTGCAAAGAATGGTGGATTGCTGATTCACATGCTTAGTATTCAAATGTATTGATTGTAAGTCGCTTTGGAATAAGGCGTCTGCTAAATGCCCAAAATGTAGAACAGCCCTGGGTGGGGTCATTAACACTAGAACAGCCGTGGGTGGGGTCATTAACACTAGAACAGCCATGGGTGGGGTCATTAACACTAGAACAGCCCTGGGTGGGGTCATTAACACTAGAACAGCCCTGGGTGGGGTCATTAACACTAGAACAGCCGTGGGTGGGGTCATTAACACTAGAACAGCCCTGGGTGGGGTCATTAACACTAGAACAGCCCTGGGGGGGTCATTAACACTAGAACAGCCCTGGGAGGGGTCATTAACACTAGAACAGCCATGGGTGGGGTCATTAACACTAGAACAGCCCTGGGGGGGTCATTAACACTAGAACAGCCCTGGGAGGGGTCATTAACACTAGAACAGCCATGGGTGGGGTCATTAACACTAGAACAGCCATGGGTGGGGTCATTAACACTAGAACAGCCATGGGTGGGGTCATTAACACTAGAACAGCCCTGGGTGGGGTCATTAACACTAGAACAGCCATGGGTGGGGTCATTAACACTAGAACAGCCGTGGGTGGGGTCATTAACACTAGAACAGCCATGGGTGGGGTCATTAACACTAGAACAGCCATGGGTGGGGTCATTAACACTAGAACAGCCCTGGGAGGGGTCATTAACACTAGAACAGCCATGGGTGGGGTCATTAACACTAGAACAGCCATGGGAGGGGTCATTTGATCCTGTGAGTAAAACATGTTTTATATCTTTGCACTTGATCAAATTTCAGGACCCTCCTTTCATGACTTTTCCTAGATATGTGTGTTCTACCACCCAGTATTCTTACATTTTCAAAATCACATCAGGATAAGCTAGTATGAAGCTAGTTTGCTCTGTGTAGGAAGCAGGCTAATTTACAAGACGTGCCAACTAGTGGTCGTTGTGTGTAAGTAGCAGCTTCCCATTGTAAAGACTATGGTCATTTGACCCCCGAGGCGGCTCTTATAGTAGGTGAACAAGGCACGGTAAACAGTTCTAGGGTTAAAGGTCAACCAATCAGGAAATTGATCAGGAAATCAGTCCGTCAATGAAGGTGATTGGTTCTCCCACCTGTACGTTGGCAGGTGTCTCCGGGTGTGTTTGGGCGAGCTCCGTCACAATGGTCGTCGTGACGACACAGCTTCTCCCTCCAATCAGAGAGCTCATCGCAGAGCCGAGGGGCGTGACGACCTGCTCCGGTTGCCATGGTTTCCACTGACTCTCTGTCGTCTGATTGGTCGTGGTCGGCTCAGTGGGAGGAGCGTTGTCTCCCTCGGGGGACTGAACACACACACACACGCACACGCACACGCACACGCACACACACACGCACACGCACACACACACACACATACACACACACGTGAGTGATTGAGAAGATGTTAAGGATGGTTATGGCATGGCAAGGCAGGTTTATTTGTTCAGCACATTTCATACAACAGGGTAATTCAAAGAGCTTTACATACATTATTAAAATACAGCAAGAGGAGCATAGTAAGAAAATAAAAATTACAATAAATAAAAGCAAATATAAGAAGTAAATAGATAAAACATTTAAAAAGACAATAGTTAATGGAAAAAAGACATTGATAGAAGTGTTTGTGTTTAATCATAACTGGTGCAAAACATTAAGGTTTTTAGCTTAGATTGAAATATTTTAAGGGTTTGGGCCTGTTTGATTTCTTCAGGGAGTTTGTTCCAGGAGCATGCAGCAGCGTGACTGAAAGCTGCTGCACCGTGTTTTGTTTTTACTCTTGGAATTATTAGCTGATTAGTCTCAGCTGACCTTAGGGACCTTGCGGGAATATAGGGTGGGAGGAGATCTGATATGTATTTTGGTCCAAGACCATTTTGTGATTTGTATGTAATTAGGAGGATTTTGAATTAAATTCTCTGAGAGACTGGTAGCCAGTGCAGGGATCTCAGGATTGGTGTAATGTGTTCAAATTTCTTTGTTTTTGTTAGGACCCTAGCAGCGGCGTTTTGGATCAGCTGCAATTTACGAACAGCTCCTTTAGATAGGCCTGTTAGTAGACCATTACAATAATCAAGTCTACTCGAAACAAATGCATGGAGTTTGTCAAGGTCTTGCTTGGACATGAAACCTCTCATTCTTGTTATGTTTTTCAGGTGATAGTAGGCTGATTTAGTCATCGAGTTTATGTGGCTGTTGAAGTTTAGATCGGAGTCTAGAATTACACCAAGATTTCTGACCTGTTTTTTAGTTTGAAGAGAGAGAGAATCAAGTTTTGCACTGACTTTCGATCTTTTGTCAGGGGCACCGAATACAATTATCTCTGTTTTGTCCTTGTTTAGTTGGAGGAAGTTTTGTGTCATCCAGGCGTTTATTTGCTCAATGCAATTACAGAGATTGTCAATGGGACTATAGTCGTTCGGTGAGAGGGCTATGTAGATTTGAGTGTCATCCGCATAGTTGTGGTAGGCAATTTTGTTCTTTTTTATGATGTGTCCCAAATGGAAGCATGTAGAGATTGAATAGAAGGGGGCCAAGGATTGACCCTTGGGGAACCCCACATGTCATTTTGATTTGGTCAGATACAAAGTTGCCAATGGAGACATAGTAGCTTCTGTCCTGTAGGTAGGATCTATACCAGTTTAGGGCAGTGCCCAAAAGTCCTACCCAGGTTTTTAGTCTATCTATTAGAATGTCATGGTCTACAGTGTCAAAGGCAGCACTAAGATCTAGTAGTACCAAAACTGAGATCTTTCCGGGGTCTGTGTTTACGCGAATGTCATTAAGGGCCGTTTCAGTGCTATGTTGGGGGCGAAAGCCTAATTGAAAATCATCAAAGAGATCATTTAGGGTCAAATAATTGCTAAGTTGTTCGTGGGCAACCATTTCAATAATTTTTCCTGTACAGAGAAGGTTTGATATGGGTCTGTAGTTGTTTAGTACAAATGGGTCTAGGCCGTTCTTTTTCAGTAGAGGCTTGATAACTGCAGTTTTCAGGGCTTCAGGGAAGATTCCTGATGAAAGGGAAGTGTTGATTATTTGTATTAGTTCGCCTGCCATGCAGCTTGTTGGCAGGACATCAAGGGCACAGGTAGATGGTTTAAGACGTGACATAATTTTATCTAGGGTCTTGTAATCGATGGTGTTAAATTGTTAGGTTGTGTTAGGGTTGTGTTAACGGTCGGCTCCTCACCTTCACAGTCTTGTGTCCGCCGTGCGTCTGCTTGGGCTGGCAGTAGGGCCTGGCTGTCAGCAGGGGGAGGGGCCGGGAGGGGGGGGAGACGGGGGAGGAGGGGTGTGGGGGGGCTGGGATTGTGTGTGTGGTGGTGGGGGCTGGGGTTGTGTGTGTGTGTGAGGGGGCTGGGGTTGTGTGTGTGGTGGTGGGGGCTGAGAGGGAATTTGTTGGGGATGCGGTTGTGTGTGTTGGGTTTCAACGTGTGTGTGTTGGGGGTCAACGTGTGTGTGTTGGGGGTCAACGTGTGTGTGTTGGGGGTCAACGTGTGTGTGTTGGGTTTCAACGTGTGTGTGTTGGGGGTCAATGTGTGTGTGTTGGGGGTCAACGTGTGTGTGTTGGGGGTCAACGTGTGTGTGTTGGGGGTCAACGTGTGTGTGTTGGGGGTCAACGTGTGTGTGTTGGGGGTCAACGTGTGTGTGTTGGGGGTCAACGTGTGTGTGTTGGGGGTCAACGTGTGTGTGTTGGGGGTCAACGTGTGTGTGTTGGGGGTCAACGTGTGTGTGTTCAACGTCCGTGTCCCTCTCTGTCTCTGCTAGCGTCCTGGGCTCCCCCTGGATGATCACGCTGGTCTGAGGGAGAGAGAGAGAGAGAGAGGGAGAGGGAGAGGGAGAGGAGAGGGAGAGAGAGGAGAGAGAGAGAGGGAGAGGGAGAGAGGACAGAGAGGAGAGGGAGAGGGAGAGAGAAGAGAGAGAGAGGGAGAGGGAGAGAGAGAGAGGAGAGATGGAGAGGAGGGAGAGGGGAGAGGAGGGGAGAGAGGAGAGGGAGGAGAGAGGGA
>NC_137688.1:516073-518465 GCF_963989245.1 Nansenia antarctica | reverse complement strand
TATAACTTACCCATATTTCAATGGTATCTACAACTGGAGTGACAGAGGAACAGTGATACTCACATTCAGCTTTCTGCCCCTGTCCCTGGAGAGAGAGGGAGGGAGGGAGAGAGGGAGAGAGGGAGAGAGGAAGAGAGGATGAGAGGATGAGAGGAAGAGAGTGTTACGGCATTGTACTACCTCATTGAACCCCTGGACACAAACACACACACACACACACACACACACACACACACCCAAACACGCGCACAGACACACATGCATACACACAGAAACATGACATTGGCACCCACACACACAAACACATACAGACATACTTGTCATTGCCATACACACACAAATACACACACACACACACATACATACATACTTGACATTGGCATGCACACACAAATACACACACAAAAATATACACACACACACACACACACACATACTTGGCGTTGGCACACATGGAGGTGTCCTGCAGGTCTCCTGGGTCAAACATCTGAGAAGGCTTCAGCCCCAGCTCCTCACACCCCCTCAGGAACACGGACAGGTTGTCCTAGAGGGGGGGAGGGGGGAGGGGGGGGGGGGGGAGGGAGGAGGGAGGGGGGAGGGGGGGGGAGGGGGGGGAGGGAGGGGGGGGGGAGGGAGGGGGGGGGGGAGGGAGGAGGGAGGGAGGAGGAGGGGGGGAGGGGGGGGAGGGAGGGGGGGAGGGGGGGAGGAGGGGGGGAGGGAGGGGGTAGGGAGGGAGGGGGGGTGAGGGGAGGGGGGGGGGGGGGTGAGGGGGGAGGGAGGGAGGGGGGGGGAGGGGGGGGAGGGAGGAGGGAGGTTGAATCCAGTCCTGCGATAGTAGTGTAGGAGCAGTATTTGACTGGTGTAATAATAATAACTTTTTATTTGTATAGCGCTTTTCTTGCAAACGTCGCAGCTCAAAGTGCTCCAATCATTGCAGCCTCACCAAATCTCTTCTTTTGTACATGTGGTACACAGAGAAAACCAGCGTCAGAAGACCTGAGAGCTCTATTGGGATGATATGCTAGCAGAAGACCTGAGAGCTCTATTGGGCTGATATGCTAGCAGAAGACCTGAGAGCTCTATTGGGCTGATATGCTAGCAGAAGACCTGAGAGCTCTATTGGGCTGATATGCTAGCAGAAGACCTGAGAGCTCTATTGGGCTGATATGCTAGCAGAAGACCTGAGAGCTCTATTGGGCTGATATGCTAGCAGAAGACCCGAGAGCTCTATTGGGCTGATATGCTAGCAGAAGACCTGAGAGCTCTATTGGGCTGATATGCTAGCAGAAGACCTGAGAGCTCTATTGGGCTGATATGCTAGCAGAAGACCCGAGAGCTCTATTGGGCTGATATGCTTGCAAAAGGTCTGAACATATTCTGGTGCTGTGCCAGTGAGAGCTTTATAAACAAGCAGAAGGATCTGGACATCTATCTAGTGTAGCATTCATGGTGACAGCAGTGTTGTTGCAGTGTAACAGACTTCAAAACTACTAACTACAGAGGAATACAATCAGGTTAGACACTAGATCAGTTTACTAGTATTATTTTACTATAGGTTCTTGTTTGGTGATGTTAGTGATGGAGGACAGGTGTAAGACAGACAGGTATAGGAGGACAGACAGGTAGAGGACAGACAGGTATAGGAGGACAGACA
Organism: Nansenia antarctica; assembly: GCF_963989245.1. NCBI lineage: Eukaryota > Metazoa > Chordata > Actinopteri > Argentiniformes > Microstomatidae > Nansenia > Nansenia antarctica. The sequence continues at coordinate 516,811 of NC_137688.1, read as the reverse complement.
GGTGTAGGACAGACAGGTGTGAGACAGACAGGTGTGAGACAGACAGGTGTGAGACAGACAGGTGTAGAGGTGTGAGACAGGTGTGAGACAGACAGGTGTGAGACAGGTGTGAGACAGACAGGTGTGAGACAGACAGGTGTACAGGTGTGAGACAGACAGGTGTACAGGTGTGAGACAGACAGGTGTGAGACAGACAGGTGTGAGACAGACAGGTGTGAGACAGACAGGTGTACAGGTGTGAGACAGACAGGTGTGAGACAGACAGGTGTACAGGTGTGAGACAGACAGGTGTACAGGTGTGAGACAGGTGTGAGACAGACCAGTCCTGCTATGGGAGTGGGCAGGCGGTTGATCTTCTTCACCAGGCCTGGTCTGATGGAGCTCAGCAGCCTGGAGGAGAGAGTCAACCTGTCACTCACACACACGACTCCTAACCACTCAGCTAGACCACATACGTCTGACTGAACCAGGAGCCATTTAGGAGTCATTTAGGAGTCATTTAGGAGTCGTTTAGGAGTCGTTTATGAGTCGTTTAGGAGTCATTTAGGAGTCGTTTAGGAGTCATTTAGCTAAGTGACTATTTTGACACAGGAGTCACTCAACTAAACCAGTGTTCACTTCACTTCAGACACACACACACACACACACACACACACACACACACACACACAATCAGCCAATCCATATTTTTTTAGAAAGAGAGTTCTGGAGAGTTGTTGAATGTTTCTAGGTGTGTGT
>NC_137688.1:506073-511073 GCF_963989245.1 Nansenia antarctica | reverse complement strand
CAGCACAGTCAAGCTCGCGGAGAAAGTCCCAGAGACCGCGGCCTCGACTTCTGCGGGAGGTCCCACACCGCTCAAGCAACAAAAGCTGGACTTCAGTAGGCCTACAAAATCACAACCTGTAAGTGTGGGAGAGTTGAATAAATTGGTCGGGCGGTATGTTGTAGAGGAAATGCTGCCCATAAACACAGTTGACTCGCCCTCTTTCCGTGCCATCATTAACAAGATCCCCACTACTACCAATGCCGAGCTACCTCACAGAACATCTTTTTCTTCGTACTTGGAGAAGGAGTATGCAGAGATGGAAAAACATCTGAAGGCTGCGCTGAACGAGGTCGACTATGTGTCAACTACAGCGGACATTTGGACAGCTAACAATAGGAGCTATATGGGAGTAACGCTCCACTGGATTAGTAGATCCACATTAGACCGCAACAAGGCTGCATTGGCGTGTAGGAGAATCCGCGGTAGACACACGTATGATGTTATTGGTGCAGAAATCGAAAACATTCACTCTTCATATGGACTAATCAACAAAGTAGTAGCAACAGTGACAGATAATGGATCTAACTTTGTCAAGGCATTTCAAGTCTATCAGCCTGCTGTCACAGAGTCCGATGATGAGACGGTGGAGGAGGCCACGGATGATGTCACTTTTTTAGATGTGTCAGAAATCCTATCAGCTGAGGATGATAGTGATGGCCAGCTGATTCTTCCCCCGCACCAAAGGTGTGCTTCACATACCCTCAACCTTATTTCTACAAGTGATGTGGAGAAGTACATCACTTCCAAACCAGAGAGCAAGGCTGTGTATAGGAGCAGCACAGCAAAATGCACAGCTCTCTGGACGAAAGCAAGCCGATCTACCGTTGCGTCAGAAACGGTGGAGGAGGTTAACAAAAGAAAGCTCCTGGTACCGACATCCACAAGGTGGAATTCCTTTTACGAAGCCATAAAGAGAATCGCAGAAATCCCCATGAATGAGCTGACTACTCTGTGCAACAAGCTGGGAGTGAAGTGCTTCAAAGACCAGGAGTACCAGTACCTGCATGAGTACTGTACCGTCATGAAGCCTCTAACTATAGCACTGGATATCCTACAAGGTGACTGTCCGTATGGGACTTTACTGCCCACACTTGAAGTCCTGATGCAGAAGACCCTTGCTGTGAAAGACACCCTATCCAAGATGACTGCAGGCCTTCCAGATGCCATAGTGCAGGTATGCTATGTTGTTCCATCTTAAAGATAAATAAATACATTTTCATTGCACTATTCATGAACATGGAGCAGAGTCACACCATACTGCAGTATGTAGGTTGTCAGTTGCACAAACTAATTGCATACATAATTAGTAAATAAAGGTATAAATAATAGACCTTATAGGCTACAACTAGATAATAATAAACATATCAAATTATATCTTTCAGGCTATCCAGACTCGTTTTGCCAGTGTGCTGGACAACAAAGATGCCCTTCTCGCAGCTGCTAGTTGTCCAAAATTCAAACTCCGATGGCTGAGAGATGAAGGTAGGAGGGAGCAAGTAAAGGAGCTTCTCACAGCAGAATGTCAGCCAGCAAAGCAGAAGTCCATGTGGACCAAACTGTGACTCTTGACTGTGACGGATGCTGACGTAATCAAAGATGGCGCCGACCATGGCTGCTATGTTGCTACAGCTCGTTGTGTTCTGTCTGTTTTGTGTCTCTGTGTCCTGCCTAACGTCGTACACAAGCGACGTTCTACAGCACATGAGGGGTTTAACCCCACCGGACATCTTCCCCAAACTACTCACCCGTTCCACGGACATTTTGGATATGCTTGTGAGGGGGACCGCGTTTTTCGCCAGAACCGTGAGGTGGATCAGAAGGCAGCGAGGTCGGAGAGCTGGCTGTTTGGTTCGACTTCGGCGGAGAGGAACGCGACCACCACTCCCGGGCATATTCCTGAGTAACGTGAACTCCCTCTACAATAAAATGGATGAACTCCGGTGTCTCGTTGCAAGGAACAGCGACTTCCACTCCTCGGCTGTCTTCGCGTTCACGGAGACGCACCTATCTCCATCTGTCCCCGACGAGGCGGTGGAGCTAGAGGGATTCTCCGCGTTCCGGGCTGACAGAGACTTCGAGGCGGTGAGCAAGTCTAGGGGTGGGGGGTTAATGTTCTTTGTTAACGTGCGCTGGAGTTCCGAGGTGACAGTGCTCCACAAACACTGTTCCACGGCTATAGAATCGCTATTCATCCTCTGCCGTCCTTTTTATTCACCCCGTGAGTTCAGCTCATTCATTCTCGCGTGTGTCTACATTCCACCTGATGCGGACGTCACCGCAGCTTTAGACACACTGGCAGAGCAATTGATGAGTGTGGAACGTAATTACCCGGACAGTTTTGTTGTTGTTTTGGGGGATTTTAACCAGGCTAATCTTAGCCGGGCGCTCCCCAAATACAGGCAGCAAGTCACGTGTCCCACCAGGGGGGTGAACACTCTGGACCATTGCTACTGTACAGCTCGTCAAGCCTACCATTCTGTCCCCCGTGCTGCACTGGGCTACAGTGACCACATCCTCATACACCTGATCCCTCGCTACAGGCAGAGGTTAAAACTGTCTAAACCTGTTGTACGGCGATTCAGGGTGTGGTCCAGTGAGGCATGTGAGCGACTCTGCGCCTGGTTGGAGAGTGCAGGCTGTGACCAGGACTTGGTGGAGTGGGCGGGGCCAGAGGCTGGTAACAATCTGGATGTATACACAGACACTGTTACATCATTTATCAGCCTTGGCGAGGAGGTGTGTGTCCCCCTCCGCTCCAGGAAGTCCTTCAACAACGACAAGCCCTGGTTTTCATCCCAACTCAGGCGTCTGAGGTCAGAGAAGGAGGTGGCTAGGCGCAGTGGGGACGTGGACCGGGTCAAGCAGGCCAAGTACAGGTTCGCCAAAGCGGTGAAGGAGGCGAAGCATCGCTTTTCGGAGAAGCTGCAGAAACAGCTCTCTGAGGGGGATTCCGCCTCCGTCTGGAAAGGCCTAAAGACCATCACCAACTACAAACCCAGGTCCCCGCTGATGTCCGACAACCTCCCCCTCGCTAACGAGCTGAACGAGTTCTATTGTAGGTTTGAGAAAGAGAGGTTCCCGCCCACCCCCGCCCTCTCCCTCCACACCCCCCGGCTACAACCACCACCCCCGTCCCCCAGGGGGGCCAATGTCCCTCCTGCTACCCCCACCCTCCCCCCTCCCCCCCCCCTCCCTCCCCCCTCCTCACCCGCCCCGCCCACCCCCACCCCCCCTTCCCCACCCCCTCTCTCTGTCACAGTGCGAGAGGTAAACAGACTGTTTAAGAGGCAGAATCCCCGGAAGGCAGCTGGTCCGGATTCCGTCTCTCCCTCTGTCTTGAAGCACTGCGCCGACCAGCTGGCCCCGGTGTTCACCAACATCTTCAACGCCTCGCTGGAGCTGTGTCACGTCCCAGCGTGCTTCAAGGCATCAACCATCATCCCCGTCCCCAAGAAGGCCAAGGTCACAGGCCTCAACGACTACAGACCCGTCGCTCTGACCTCCGTCGTCATGAAGGTCCTGGAGCGCCTTGTCCTGGCCTACCTGAAGCTCATCACGGATCCTGTGCTGGACCCCCTGCAGTTCGCGTACAGAGCCAATAGATCCACGGAGGACGCCGTGAACATGGCTCTGCACTACGTACTAGAACACCTAGACACTGCAGGCAACTACGCCAGGATCCTGTTCGTGGACTTCAGCTCGGCCTTCAACACGATCCTCCCACACATCCTGGAGCACCAGCTATCCCTGCTGCAGGTGCCGGTCTCCACCTGCAGGTGGATCACGGACTTCCTGACTGACAGGTCTCAGCGGGTGAAGCTGGGGAAGAGCATTTCCAGCTCCAGGACCACCAGCACGGGCTCCCCGCAGGGCTGCGTCCTGTCTCCAGCACTATTCTCCCTCTACACCAACAGCTGTGTCTCCCGCCACCCCTCGGTCAAGCTCCTGAAGTTTGCAGACGACACCACCCTGGTGGGCCTCATCTCCGGGGGGGACGAATCTGCCTACAGGGGTGAGATCGAGGGGCTGCAGAGATGGTGCAGCTTAAACAATCTGGAGCTAAATGCTCTAAAAACAGTGGAGATGGTGGTGGACTTCCGAAGGAAAGCAGCCCTGCCCCCTCCCATCACGCTGGGAGGTACCCCGGTGGCCTCCGTGGAGTCATGCCGCTTTCTAGGCATGACCATCTCCCGGGACCTAAAGTGGGAGCAGAACACCGAGGTCCTCACAAAGAAGGCCCAGAAGAGGATGTTCTTCCTCCGGCAGCTGAGGAAACTCAGGCTGCCGAGGTCCATGATGGTCCAGTTCTACACGGCCATCATAGAATCCATCCTCACCCACTCCATCATCACCTGGTTCCCTGCTGCAACGACCAAGGACAAGGCCAAGTTGCAGCGGGTGCGACGTTCAGCAGAGAGGGTGATCGGCTGTCCCTTGCCCTCCCTCAACTCCCTGCATGACACCAGGGCTCTGAGGAGGGCAAGGAAGATCATGGCTGACCCCTTCCACCCCGGCCACGGCCTCCTCACCCTGCTTCCCTCTGGAAGAAGGTTGCGGCTGCCTAAGGCACTTAAGGCCCGCCACAGGCTCAGCTTCTACCCCTCAGCCGCCAGGCTGTTAAATGACTCTGGCTTCCCCCCCCCCCCCGCCCCCAAGTCTGCCCAGGACTGAACTGGACTCTGTAAAAAAAAAAAAACTCTGCACTGCACTTTACTTTATACTGCACTATCCAATGCACTGTTGTCTGTCCTGTGTTGTTGTTGTGTTGTCCTGTTTTTTGATATGTGAAAAAAGTATAAACGCACTTGCTGTGGTGACGAAGCAAATTCCTATATGTGTAACGCATAGTGGCAATAAACGTTATCTCAATCTCAATCTCTCAATCTCAATCTCAATCTCTCAATCTCTCAATCTCAATGTCGCAAAACTGCTCCTGCAGCACAGAGCCCTGCCAGTGT